>NC_043701.1:153900540-154096851 GCF_006229205.1 Suricata suricatta | reverse complement strand
AGCAATAATCCACCTGGATTGTTACTAGATGCACTAATAATCCTCCCTTTGGCCCCTTGGCTCTCTAGGAAGCTCACCCCAGGCTCTGGAACTGGCTTGGTGGCCATCCCTGCAGACATGGGGGACAAGGATGGGAGGTTATACCAGGAAGGCTCTCAGATGATATGAGGGGTTTCTTTTACTTCTTTTTTTTTTTTTTAGGTATAATTTACCTACAGTAATATGCACCAATCCTAAGTGTTACAATTTAATGGGTTTTGATAGATAAGGTGAAATTTTGAGTTGAGCAATGGAAGAATGAACAGCAGGCTAAAGGTCAGGAGTGCCTAGCACATGCAAAAGGCATGGAGAGCTAAAAGACCAGTAAGTCCCTCCTCCTGGCAGTAGTTTGTTCCAAGAACAACATGCCTTTTTGATGTGACCAGTAGATAAGTGTGGAGGAAAGTCCACAAGTTTACATGTCAGAGAGAGGCAACTAATTTACAATGCAGAGTTTTGTTGTGGTTTGTGTGTAAAACCTTAACTCTCAATGGCAAGATGTGTCTCTGTCTTTTGCTTTCTCTTTGGAATTCTTTGATTACTTCCATTTCTTTACTTATGCATAGTGCAATTCCATATCCAAACAGCCTCAAGTGGTGCTGTTTACCTATCACCAGTCCAACCTACTATTTTAACCCTTACATGTCCAGCCAGCTGCTTTTTCAAGTTCTGACAGCACAGAGCTGTTTATTCTTTTTTTTTTAATTTTTTTTAATGTTTTATTTATTTTTGATACAGAGAGAGACAAAGCATGAGAGGGGGAGGGGCAGAGAGAGAAGGAGACACAGAATCTGAAGCAGGCTCCAGGCTCTGAGCTAGCTGTCAGCACAGAGCCCGACGCGGGGCTCGAACCCACAAACGTGAGATCTGACCTGAGCCGAAGTCGGAGGCTTAACCGACTGAGGCACCCAGGCGCCCCAGAGCTGTTTATTCTTGAGGATATGGATATATACATCAGCTGCATTTGGGATTGCTATTTATAGGCTGTGGATAAGAACACCATTCAAGAGTTATGAGAAGGGACAAGCCATTTACACAGTGTAAACACATCAGCCCCCAAATGGAGGAGACATCCCAAACACAATGATAGCTGAGGAACCAACTGACCATGGCTCAGTTATTAAATTCATGAGTGCTTTCTATTGCATGTGCCCCTTCCGTCCCATCTTTACTCATCTTTTCTCCTTGAGGCCTTTTCTGGCTATGCCATTTGAAATCCCACACTACCCCAGACAGATTTCCTATGGATATTTCTCTGCTTAGCTTTTTCCTTAGCACACAATCTACCAGCATACTTATTTTACTTATCTTAATTATTGTCTATCTTCATCGCTAAAACACAGGCTCCCAGGAGGCAGGTGTCTCTGTTTACTACTGGTTCTGCAGTATCTAGATCATACCAGGCACTTACAAATATTTGTTGAATGAATGAATGAATGAATGAATGAATGAATGAATGATGCAAAGTTCTGCTAGGAACACAAATGCTCTGAACTAGAGGCACATTATCTATGATGAACATAGACCTATAACTCAAATAATATTAGAAATAAATGAATGAAAAATGAATGAATGAAAGCAAAAGGTTCAAAATCACTAATGTAAGCCCAAATAGCCTGCTTTAAGCTAATCATCTTATAAATTTGACAATCTTAACCAAATTCCTGAACATTTTTTTAAAAGGCACAGATAATGTAGCTGCCTCCTTTTTAAAAGCAGAGCATAATTATAGATACTTAGACTTTAGAAGGGTAAAGCATTTACAGGTTCTATTTGCCTATTTTTAGAAACACTGTGCTCTTTGCAGATCTGAAGAAATGAACTTTTATGACATTCAAAACATAGGAGAATTAAACCCAGAGATACAGATAACTAAATTTTGAATATTATAATCATACATATTGGGAAGTGGTATGCAGATTTCATTAACATGTGAGAGCTTTTAACATTCTTCTTCCGGTTCTTTTATCCTTGACTGAAGTCTGAGTTCTTAGTGATTAACGAATTTGTTTCTTCTCCATCTAAATTTTAGTAAATACTTCATTGGATATGCAGATTGTGACAAGGCTTATTTAGTGTTAAAAATACATTTTTAGGGGCGCCTGGGTGGCTCAGTCAGTTGAGCTTCGGCTCAGGTCATGATCTCACAGTTCGTGGGTTTGAGTCCCACATCGGGCTCTGTGCTGACAGCTCAGAGTCTGGAGCCTGCTTCTGATTCTGTGTTTCCCTCTCTCTCTTACCCTCCCCTGCTCACACTATCTCTTTATGTCTCTCAAAAATAAAAACAATAAAAAAATAAAAATTTTTTTAAAATAATAAAAATACATTTTTATTCATTAGAAAGACTCAGTTAAGTCTGTTTTTTTTCGGAGATAAAAATAAAATTTAAGTGAAATATACCCATCTGTCTAAAGGTTGTTTTTATTCTAAAGCCTTAAAATGTAATGTTCATGAGTAATTATGACCTTTCATCTCTTGGATTAAGTTAGATATAGACTGACTTGCTAATTTTCCCTTAAATGTCAAATCAGAAACCCCTGTGCTACAATTTGACAAAGAATGTCTGCAAATGCTCAACTTTTGTCTTTTTCTTCATTGACCTTGTGAGTGACTTTTTAAATGTTCAGGATTTGCAAAATAGTGCATGTGGATTCTGAAGATGGTAGAAGATATGAGCCCCTGGAGCACCAATGCTTCTATTATTATAGCATTTATACTTATATTTCTGGTATGGATTAACAAATATTCATACTGTATAATAAAAAATGTAAGTTCACTCATTCATTCAACAACTATTTTATCGAACACTCACTAAATACTAGGAATAATGTTAGGCAGGGGGTTATAGCTGTGAACAAAGCAGATATAGACCTAGTCCCAATGGAATTTACATTCTTGTGAGAAGGATAATAAACAGGAAAACAAGTAAATGAGCAACATTATTTTATTTTTTTTTAATTTATTTTTGAGAAACAGAGAACGACAGCGCAATCAGGGGAGGGTCAGAGAGAGAGGGAGACACAGAATCCAAAGCAGGCTCCAGGCTTTGAGCTGTCACCACAGAGCCCGATGCAGAGCTTGAACCCACAAACCGTGAGATCATGACCTGAGCCGAAGCCGGCCACCCAACCGACTGAGCCACCCAGGCGCACCATGAGCAACATAATTTTAAATAGAAGAGTAGCAGTCTATATAAAATCAGTGTGAAGTGATGGAGTGACAAGGTAGTGCGGGAGTTATTTTAGACATGGTGGGGGTTCTTCAGGCTGGCCTCTTTGAGGAGACATACGAACTGAGATTTGAATGTCAAGAATAAAATAAGTCTAGGAAGATGTACTGAGATAACTGTAGCTCTCAGCGTTCTATGGCTGGCAAATCACTGTCAGTTATCCAATCTGATTTTTATTCTTCCCCAGCACGGACCTGCTGCTCTAGCCAGGTGTATGCAGAGAGTCACCTTACCCTTCCATGGAGGTGACATATTCTTCATCAGCCCCAAATTACCTTTCTAAAACTCCAAAGGTATAGATGCCTCTTACCCAGAAATTCTATTGTTCCTTAAATGATAAAATAAAGGTGGGAAGAGGCAAAGTTTTATGGCATTATTTGGCATCTGGGGAGAACTATTCACTCATTCCATGCCCTTCATCCAATGGGAAGAAAGTAGAGTTTTGTGTGAGGAGGACCCTGCCTTTTGGACTCAGTGTCCAGCCAGTTGAGGCACCAATTGTGAACTCCTGGCAGATGATCATTTGGTGCATTGTGTTGACCCATTTGAGATCTGATCAAACTTTATAGGAAGATTCCTCTGCTTATTTCCCAGGGAAGGGGTGGGTTTCTGGCAGCAGAAACTTGAGACTGTGTATTACAGCCAGCTAGGAAGAGATGTTCCTGAACCCACCACCCAGACTCCGAAGCAACACTGTCACTGCATTCCAGGAGCCCTCTAACAATAAGTGTCCCCCTACCATGCTTCTCCTGCTTCTAATTCTATAATTCTAAAATGTTCAAACCTCTTCAATCTGCCCATGCAAATACCATCCATCATTCAAAACCAGTTTTTCCTTAATGCCTATCCCGGTGACTCTGGCTTCTCTGAGGCCCTGCTGGGTTCACTATATCACTCTCAGAATCCCGACTTAGTAGACAGACTAGTATTTTTTTTAAATAATTTTTGGAATACCGGTCTTCAACTTCATTGGTTAAGTTTGCTCCTAGGTATTTTATTATTTTTGGTACAATTATCAATGGAATTAAAAAAATAGTTATTTAAATTTATGTGGTTAACATACAGTGTAGTATTGGCTCCAGGAGTATAACCCAGTGATTCATCAGTTATGTATAACATTCAGCACTCATCCCAACAAGTGCCCTCTTTAATGCCTATCACCCATTTAGCCTGTCCCCCCAAACTGCCTTCCCTCCAGCAATGGGATTGTTCTTTTAAATTTCTCTTTCTGCTACTTCATTATTATAGAAGTGCAACAGATTTCCATATATTAATTTCATATCTGTGACTTTACTAAATTCATTGATCAGTTCTAGAAGTTTTGGGGCAGAGTCTTTAGGATTTTCAAAAAATAGTATCATATCATCTGCAAATAGTGAAAGTTTTATTTCTTCCTTACCAATTGGATGCTTTTTATTTCTTTTTTCTTTTTTCTTCCTTTCTTTCTTTTTGTCTGATTGCTGTGGCTATGACTTCCAGTACTATGTTGAATGACTATATCAGTATTCTTATAAAACACTTCTCCCAGGGTTTATGATCAGCCCGGTCCAAGAACTTACCTTCCTTCTAAAGGAAACTCAAGAGGAAAAAGAAAGAAAGTAGATAAGTGGGAAAGAAACAGGGCTAGTCCTCTGCTGTCTCCAGTTCTTTGGTAACCACAGAGAGAGACCTTCTCAATTTAGATGAAACTGGTCTTTCTAGTTCAAGGGTACTGTTCTCAGTGTAGAAGGTTCTCAAACTTTAGGAGACAGAAGAATCACCCAGGAAGCTTGCTACAAATGCAGATTTCTAGATATCAACCCCAGAGATCCTTAGTCAGTTAATCTGGGGAGGCCTGGGAATCTGCATTTATAACTGGCACACCCTCCCCTGCCCCAAGTCTTTAGGATCTTGCTTACCTCCTGACATTTTGAGAAACACTTGCATAATGGAAAGTAGAGGACTGTTATCTACCTCTGGCTTCTTCCTTGTGTGACAAGGCACTCTATTTTAAAATGGGGTCCTAACATTCTCATTCATCTAACAAACATTTACTTAAGCCAAGTACCATACTAGAAATAGGGAATAGAACATAACTATATTTGGGACTTACTTAGACTAAAAGATTATCCCTTGTTTGTTTGAAATTCACATTTTACTGGGCAGTATTTTATCTGACAATGCCAGGTGGCAGGAGGTAGGAGGAGTTCCTGCAGGTAAGGTTCTCTGGCAAGCAGACTCTGAGATGGAGTTTAGTGTACAGGATTTTTACTGGAAAGGTCTTTGAGATCAACATATGTGGAAGTGGGTGGGGAGGTGGGGAGATGGAAGTTGTACTGGATTAAGAAAGAAGGTGAACTGAGATGTAGGCCCAACAGCCTGACCAATCCTATAGGCAACTAAATGTATCCAAGTTGTCCCACACTGGGTTGAAATGGCTTGAACTTTATACCCCTGCTTCCCTCTGTCATGGGGTATAAGCTGCCCCAGGAAAAGTGTGGCCTTAGGAAAGGCAGCTCTCTGTAGCTAGGGCTGGCCCTGAAGGAGCCGACAACTGAAGTTTCTTTGCTGACAACACTCCCAGGATACAAATCCTTCCCTGAAGGAGGACCTGGGATTCACCATCCATGTTATACAGACTTTGAGATCTAGTAATGATCCCACTGGTTTCAGTCATTCAAATGTGGACATTAAAAATTAATGTGAACTTGTTTTATATTTGAGAAATTGTAATACCTGGCTATAGTGGTTAAATTTCTTTGACCGGAAGACCCTAGCCTATAGTCATAGATTACTGTTGGCTTTCTGGGGCTGGTTCATAGGATGACATTTTTCTAGACACCAACTTTTAAACTCCTACAGCCCAGAAAATAGGTTTCTGAAAAATGAATATATGATTCATAATGAAATCTCTCAAGATTTAAGGAACAAACCTGATAAGAAGCTGGGGTCAGTGGCTAATAATGGGTGATGAACCCTTCCAGTTCCTGTAACCCAAGTGAGTGGTAAAGCATGACCAGTTCATTCAACATTGTCTTAGAGTTATCTCATCTCCCATTCATTATTCATTCATTCATTCATTCATTCATTCATCCAACAAGAATTAATTGACTTTGTTCATTGAAATGAGGGCTCTTATTCCCCACATGGCAGAATTTCTGCAAGCCTTCCATTAGTACAATTTGAGTAAAGAATGAAAGGCTCTTCTTGTTATAAACACTTTTTTAAGGTTTATTTATTTATTTTTGAGAGAGAAAACACTAGCACAGTGGGGAGGGAGAGAGGGAGAGACAGAGAATCCCAAGGAAGCTCTACACTGTCAGCGTAGAGACTGATGTGGGGCTCAAACTCACAAACTGTGAGAGAGAACATGACCTGAACTGAAATCAAGAGTGGGAGGTTCAACCGACTGAGCCACCTAGGCACACCCTCTTTCAAAAAAAAGCTTAATATTTATTTATTTTCAAGAGAGAGAGAGAGACAGAGTACAAGTGGGGGAGGGGCAAAGAGAGAGGGAGACACAGAATCCAAAGCAGGTCCATGCTCTGAGCTGTTAGCACAGAGCCTGACATGGGGCTCGAACTCATGAACTGTGAGATCATGACCTGAACTGAAGTTGGACGCTTAACCAACTGAGCCATCCGTACTCCTCTCCCGCCCTTTTTTAAACATTTTTTTCCTTCTTGTTATTGATGTGTTCAGTTTTTTTGTTTTTAAAGAATATCTTCCAATGCCTCATTTGTTTTTCCTTGAGATAGACATTAAGCTTTTTATTTCATATATATATATATATATATATATATATATATATAATTTATTTTAAAAACACTGGTTCCTATAGCAACTTCAAAGGTTGACAGTGCATGTAAGCCAGAGAAAACTGTTTATGATAGAATCACCAGGTCTTCTAAAAAAAAAAAAAGATGCTTAAAATATTTAAAAGCTGCTTAATACTGTGAGAGAAACACACATGCACTCGCACACACACACACATGCAGAATTGGCTGATGGCATAATGCCGGGTTTTCTGCATTCTAGCATCTTATTGCAGTGTAGGAATGACACAGAATGCCCTGAGAGAGATGGGTACACACCATGGTAGGGAATATGGGACTGGAGATAAAGGGTATAGGCCCTAGCAATAGTGAGAATAGCACTCTTCTGCTGCAAAATTTCAAGGGAGCCTCTTGGAGAGCTGGAGCTCCTCACCTCTGTCAGATGCATTATGCATTATGATGGGAAAATGCATTATGCTGGGTTACCATGTTTCTAATTTTATAGAGAGGAATAGAGGCTCAGAGAAAAATGACACTTGGGAGATCAAAGGCCAAGAAGAATAGAAAGTAGAGAAAGAAGATAGCATAGTCATAAAAATGTACTACCTGTATTTTCTATTGTGAAGAAAACAATTGCCTACCTGGCCACAACCTCTGCCCCTCTAGATCCACTGCCACTAGTATGTTGAGTCCTGATTCCCAGGGCCTCTCCTTCCAATAATTAAGCATGGCGGAGGGACGAGGGCAAGCCCATCTATCAAGAGAACTATGACTTTGGCTTAAAGACTCCTCATCTGCTTGCCCAGGACTCTTCTTTTGCAATCTTCCTTCCTTCCCAATTTTTAAAATTAAGCAATCTATTTCTCATTATTGAGTTATAAGAGTTCTTTATATATTCCAGATTTAAGTCCTTGGTCCTATATATGCATGTGAATATTTTAGCATATGGATTATCTACTCCCACCAACAGTGCACAGGGTTTCCTTTTCTTCACATCCATACCAACATTTGTTATCTCCTGTCTTTTTGATGATGGTCATTTTAACAGGCATAAGATGATATCTAATGGAATACAACTCTTTCTTGATTATGGTTCATTTTACATTAAGCTTTAAAATCAAGTAATATAAGTCCTGCAACTTTGTTCTTTTCTTTCAAAATGATTTTGGCTCTTCTTGGTTTTTGCATTTCCATATGAATTTTAGGAACAGCTTATCAATTCTTACAGTAAAGTTTATTAGGATTTTGATAGTTATTAGGATATTTCTGTTCCTAGTTCCTGACACAGAGGATCTAAAGCCTTATAATTTCCTAAGTGTTAAGAGCACAAATAGCATCTTCTATTGTAATATTTAGTCTTTGATCCTGGCTTCTGACAAAGAGCTCCCAAATCCCTTGGGATTTCCTGGGTTATAGCAATGTTTTTTGTCCTAATGAGGTGACTGTTGGTGGGTTCCTGGATGGCTTCAGGATGTCTGCTGGTCACCAAAAAGATGTAGCCACAATTAGCAGCTTTGAGTTTCATCTCCACTTCACATTCTCTGAAAAAGGAGGAGACACTAGATATTGAGTTAAGATCAATCATGCTTACACAATACAACCTCCACAGAAATCCCAAAGTACAGGATTTGGAGAACTTCTGGGTTGGTGAACACATTTGTGTACTGGGAGGGTGGTACACTCCAACTCCACGGAGACAGAAGCTACATTTGAGATACTTCCAGACTTTTCCCCATGTATCTTTTCATCTGGATGTTCGTCTGTGTCTTTTATCATATCTTTTATTATATAATAAACTATTAAACATAGTGTTTCCCTGACTTCTGTGATCTGTTCTAGCAAATTATAACATCTGAGAAGGATGTCACAGGAACCCTGATATACAGCAGGTTGTTGATCAAAAGGGTAAGAGACAACATGGGACTTAAAATAGGCGTCTGAAGTGGGACAGTCTTGTGAGACTGAGCACGTAACTTGTGGTATCTAATGCTAACTCCAGGTAAACAGTGTAGAACTGAGTTGAACTGTAGGACACCAAGCTTGTGTTGGAGAGTTGGTGGGTATAGGTTTGTTATCCACACTTCTACCCAACACTGTCAGAAGAGTTGCAAGTGTGAGAGGAAATAAGACACAAGAAGTTTTTCCTAGACAAGTCTGTAGTTCAGTCTGGGGAGAACTGACATCTTAACAATATTGAGTCTTCCAGTACATGAACATCATATATCTCTCTATTTTGGATTATAGGTTTAAATTCAAGTTTTATTCCAGTGTATCATATGTCTTCTTCAGGGGTTCCAGTGAACTCTTCATTTTCTTCGTCTTCCATTTCAACCACTTTCTCTCTCAATCTTTTTACTTCTTTCTTCATTTCATTTTTTTCCTGTTTTTCTGCCACTCCACAATACTCTTTATTAAAACTTAATTTGAGGGGCACCTGGGTGGCATGGTTGGGTAAGGGTCCAAGACCTCGACTCTCGGCTTAGGTCATGATCTCACAGTTAGTGGGTTCAACTTGGGCTCTGTGCTGATGATGTGGAGCCTGCCTAGGATTCTGTCTCCCCTTTTCTCTGCCCCTCCCCTGCTTGTGCTCCCTATTTCTCTCAAAATAAACAAATAAACTTAAAAAAAAAAAAAGAACAACTTCATTTGAGTCTAGTCTCCATTGGGTACTTATAATGTAGCTTTCATTCCTAAGATGATTTTGCCTTTTCTCTTCTGACTTAAGTCAATCTATCTATCTATCTATCTATCTATCTATCTATCTATCTATCTAACTACCTTACCCTTTGTCCATTTCTATTCTTGGATTTTGAATTTCTGATTTAAGGTCATTTTTCATGTTTCTAAATGCTTGTTTGAGAATATTAATTCTGTTTGGAATTTTGTGTTTTATGGTTGCTTTGTGGTTGTTTTTGGTAAACATTTTCTTCAGCTGAGGTGTTTTTATTCTAATTTCTAATTTTTTCCCTCCCCCTTGGCGTGGCTTTGTGTGGATTTATGATACTTCATTTCATTTCATGGATTTAGAGTAATTTGCCATTCCTAGTTCAAGATCACCCTCTTCTGTTAATATAGTGAAGTACAATTCTTTTAAGAGCTGCTTTTATTTTTGTTTGGAAAGAGGATACACACACACACACACACACACACATATACATATACATTTTTTTAATGTTTATTTATTTTTGAGAGAGATAGTGAGAGCACACACAAATGGGGCATGGGCAGAGAGAGGTGGGCAGAGAATCCAAAGCAGGCTCTATGCTGACAGAAGAAAGCCCAAGGTGGGGCTTGAACTCATGAACTGTGAGATCATGATTTGAGCTGAAGTTGGAAACTTAACTGACTGAGTCACCAAGGCACCCCAAGGGGTGGATAATTTTTTAATGTTCTTGTCATTATTTTCCTATTCCAATTTTATAATATTCTATTCTGATTTTATTGATGTTACCTTATTTTATTTCTTTGAAGTTTTCAGACAGATTTATTTCAAATTTCTCTTCAGATTCTTGTATCTCTCTCACCTCAGGTTGTAAATCTCTCCTTTGTGACTACTTTTCATTGTACTAAGTGTGTTTTTTTAAATTTATTTTTTAAGGTTTATTTCTTCTTTGAGAGAGAGAGAGAGAGTACAAGCAAAGAGTGACAAAGAGAGTGAGACAGAATCTGAAGCAGATTCCAGGCTCTGAGCTGTCAGTATACAGCCCAACACAGGAACTAAAACTCCCTAACCATGAGATCATGACCTGAGCTGTAGTCAGACATTTAACCGACTCAGCCACCGAAGCGCCCCATGTGCTAAGTGTGTTTTGAAACTTTTCCTGGAAAGTTCATATTGTGTAGGAATTTTTTCCCATACTTCCCTTGTCTGTGAGGTAGTTTCTTAGCTGCCTTAGTCTTGGTCTCATGGGTTGATCAGCCTCAACCCAGATCATATTTTTGTAGTTCAGATCAGAGCTCCCCATTTGTGGAGTGACAATTCTCTACAATTCACATGGTACAGAGCAGAAGGAGGCTCTGCTATGGACTCTGGCTCTGAGTAAGTAGTGGTGTTTTTGCTACAATTCTAGATGCATGGATGGAGCTATGTCATTCACTGTCTTGGATGAGGAGCCCAGCTCAGGTTCTTGTTACAAAAGGTGCATTCAGGCTTTTCCTAGAAGGTGTTTAACTGCCTGGCTCTGGTCCCACCTTTGGTTCCTGTGACTTAACACTTTGCTTATTGTTTATGTTCTCTCTGTTTTGAGCCACTGAGATTTTTCTCTTGTGTTTTGAGAGTAGTGTATGAATACATAGCTTCATATCTTATCTCTCATTCTTATGGATTTGGAGTACAAGAAAGAGGATTTTGAGTATATTTACTTTGTGAACTTTATCCAGAGGTATTTATGCCTTTCAAAAGTGAGAATAACAATATGTATCTGAACTTAAAGAAACAAAAAACGAAAAACCTTTTGATCCAGTAAATCTGCTTCTGAAAATCTTACTTGAGGAGGTTATCCAAAATATCTTTCATTGTTTTTTACATTTGTACTTAAAAAAAAATAAGAATAGAAAGATGGAAAGAAGACTGGAAAGAAGCTACACCAAAATGATAAAAGTGGTTGTCTTTGGGTGATTTTTCCTTTTGTTTTCTATATTTCCAAAATTTCATGCTATGTGTATAAGTCATTTTTATATTAGAAAATTACCTAAATAACTATGTTCACAAGAAGCTGAATGTTAGAAGAATGAAGGTTTAAGTAGGAATGCTTTCACGGTTATAACGAATGGATTGGCCATACAATGATCAATTACAAAACATGGTTCTGATGGCCACAAACCAGAGGAAGCTTTGTGGTACGGGATGATCCATTGTGATCGGATTGTTTTTCAGTAGGCCAAGTTGGAAATACAGAGCAAGGAGGTAGGACTAGGAGGGGATGGCAGATGGCAAGAACCTACAGTTTACCGGCAACTGGTCCGGATCCAGGCTCTGATGGGGAAAAGAACAACTAAGAGATGACGACTGTGGGGGCCAGTTGGCAGGAGGCATAATGGGAAGCCAACATTTATTGAAGGGTTGCTGAGTTTGGACCAGGCACTATTTGGACACTGAAAATAGACATGAACAAGATGGACACGGTTTTTACCCTCATGAAACTGAGGGCATGGATTGTAAAATTTTGTTTGGATAGTAAACATTTTAGGTTCACAAGGTCATGAAATCTCTGTCACAACTACTCAGCTCTTCCACTGTTGCCCATAAGCAACCACAGACAATAATCAATGAACGAGCATAGCTGAGTTCCAATAAAACTTAGTTTACAAAAAGAGATGGTGGCTGGATTTGGAAAATGGGACATCATTGTGCCAACCCTGATCTAGGGGGAAGACAGACAGCCAACAAATCAACATAACCATTAGATTGTGATCACTATCAGGAAGGAAATAAAAAGGGTGATGTGATAATGAATTACTAGGGGTGGCCCATTTAATATATTATCTTTCACTGGGTTGTGTGTGACCTCCATACAGTAAGGCACACAAATTTCAAGATAATGTAGAATGTACTTAGCACCCCAGAACTGAATTCTGAAGGATCAGAATGATTTGTCCAACCAATGAGCTGGTCAAGGAAAGCATTCCAAGCAGAAGGGAAAGCAAGAGTAAGATCCTGAGGTAAGAAAAGACCTGGCATTTTCCAGGAACGGAAATGAATTCCACATGGCCGAATAACAGTTGGTGAGTCATAGATGGAGTGAGATGTGTGGGTACAGGAAAATTCTGCAGAACTTACAGGCCATGGTGAACGTTTTGTTTTATTCTCAGTGTAACGAGACAGGAGTGGAGGGTTTTAAACCAAATGACATGATCTGATTGAAGTTTAAAAATGATGTGTGAACCAATTTCTTATCTTCTGTTTGGTTTTTTCTATAGTGGTGTTTGGTTAGGGCTGGAGCTGAGGTGGCATGAGTGAGAAACATTTATCAAAGAACATCATTACCATTGCTGAACCATAGGCATTGATTTGCTTTTGTAAAACCCTTCTTTGAAATATTGCTGTGACGGGATTTACTGATACCTGACACTTAACTGGCGGAGGCTTTAAGAGTTGTGCATTAATCATAGACAAGGGCCTGAGAAAAGTGCCAGCAGGGAGCTCAGAGGTGGGGTCAACAGATCTGGCAGGAACAAGGAAGATTAGTGAGGTAAGTGTGGAGACCCCAGGTGAGTCTGGAGAAGGTGTCATAACACAACTAGCACCCAGGAAAAGACAGTCTTAAGGTTGTGGGAACCAGAGAGGTTTGGTTTGATTATGTGGCTTTGTTCTGATTCGTTTGTTCAAAGACTTTGTGTAGGAAATAGAATGTTCTATGATGTGAGGAGAGAGAGGAACAAGAAGGAATGAATGGAGGGTGGATTGGAAATTACAGAGAAAGTAACCATTTAGTGTTTAGATCCTCCCTTTTCTCCTTCCTTGCCTCTCTCCTTTTTTTTTAAAGTTTATTTATTTATTTTGCAAGAGACAGAGAAAGAGAGAGAGAGAGAGAGAGAGAGAGAGAGAGAGAGAGAGCGCGAGAGCGCATACACACACAGTGGGGGAGGGGCAGAGAGAGGGACAGAGAATCTCAAGCAGGCTCCGCACTGTCAGTGCAGAGCCCAATGTGGGACTCAGACTCACGAACCCTGAGATCATGACCTGCGTTAAGTAGATGCTTGAGGGGGGTCCAGGTGGCTCAGTCGGTTGAGCCTCCAACTTTGGCTCAGGTCAGATCTCACGTTTGTGGGTTCGAGCCCCGCGTCAGGCTCTGTGCTAACAGCTAGCTCAGAGCCTGGAGCCTGCTTCCAGTTCTGTGTCTCTTTCTCTCTCTGTCCCTCCCCCTCTCATGCTCTGTCTCTCTCTGTATCAAAAATAAATAAAACATTTAAAAAATTTTTTTAAAAAGAAAAAAAACATAAAGTAGATGCTTGAGGGACTGAGCCACCTAGTCACCCCTCTCTCCTTTCTTTTTTAACTATATAGGGGATGAGAGAACAAGAAGATATTTAACTAATAGGTGCCACCTTATTAGGGTTGCCAGGGAACACAAACCTAAAATATTATTTGCTGTTTATCTGACATTGAAAACTAACCGGCATTTGTACTTGCTAAATGTGGGCATCCTGTCCTTATGGAATTGGTTTTTACACTTTGGCCTCAGTGCGGGAATCTCTGGGAAGACAGCTGCCACCAGGAGGCAGCCGGGTGCTGTGCAGACTCTGGATGACTGCAGTCTCCGTGCTTTTGGGTCGCTGGAGTGTGCCTTCCTTTCTCTTCCACCCCTCCCACCCCCACCCCCAGCTCAACCATGACTTTCCACTGCTCACTCCTAATTTGCTTTGTTAAAATAGCTAAACTCTAGAAACATTTAAAAACCCTTTCTAAATGTAAAAAGAATCCATAGTGTAACGTGCATCCTGCCTTCCTAGTTATTTGCAGTTACAAATTAATTCTTTCTTCCTTTAAAAATCTGAATTTAGCTTAAAAGTTCCTGTCAATCACCCATTGACCTGGGTGTCCCCTCCCTTCCCCGCATTCCCTTTTGCCCTCTATCTATACTGTCTCTTTGCTTCCTCTCTCGCCACCCTTTCCTTCCTCTGCTTGTCACCATGGTTACATAGGGACCTGTTTCTGTGGTGCCCTCTTCCATAGCTTGCTTCTGAGGTAATTTCCCCAGTGAATTCCAGCTCCTCTCAATTATCTCTGTCCTCATCTTCCTCCAGTAAAGAAAAAAATCAGGGGGAGAGAGAGACTGGAAATCCCAGCTGCTCAGATATCAAAATTCTATCTGTAACCAGGAGATTTTCTCCAGGTAATGTTACCTCTTCTTTTTGTCTTCCTTTTTCAGGAGGAAAAGCCACTCTTGTCCCCATGCCTCATACTCTGCTGTCATCCTACGTCCACATGTAACATTTAATTAATTAAGTGCCTTTGGGCCTTGGGGCTATAATAACACCCAGCAATTGGTTTCTTCTTCAAATGCCTCCAATTCTGGAAGCTAAAAGGGTCCCTTCAGGACAGAAAAAAGGAGTTAAACCAAGAACACTGGCTCTGTCACGTGAGGTGGGGGGGCATCAGTGTATAAAGAGCATTAGCCTGGTTGGTCTAGGTCACAGTGAGAGGTTTTGGAGGACAGCCTTGAGCTGTGTCATGAGATAGTAAAGCTAAAGGTCCCCAGGAAAACAAAACTGTCCAAGAGAGATGGAGTGGAAAAGTCTCTAACAGTTTTCAAGCAGCAAAGATGATTCTAAAAAGCTCTAGGTGCAGTAACATGAACAAAGACGAGAAAGCGGAGTTTTGGTTAAGTATCTGGCTTTTGATTTGCTTGGTTTTTGGTACACTGAGATTCTGTGAGTTAGGTAATTTTCCATGCTCTCCATGAGCTACAGGATAACCTACTCAAATTATGCAAATGATCACTGAAAGGAAGAGGCAGAATTGTGTTAGTGTCTTCTATAATTCTATTGAAACTGTGATTCGTAAGGCCCATTGTCAAAGAAGACTTACATCAAATGAACACGGTACAACAATATGTTTTTTAATGTCGTGAAAGGTTGTAACCCACAGAAATACTTCTTAGAATCCCCATGTCCTTGCCCACCCACTCCCCTTCCACAGCTCCTTCTGGGCCTCTCTCTTCTAAAACACAGATTTGAACATCCTCCTTCTGCCTGATCTGTGAGTTTCTTTGTGTTATTCTTTCAGTTTGGCTTCATGAGAGTCCCCAAAAGAGGACCCTGCTGAGAGGAAGGTGGGAAAAGAAGAAACTGAATAGAAAAAGGTAGAACCTTCTTTAGCTTCTAGGGCCAGGGGAAGGGTTGGAATTACATTGGCATCAACATTTTTACCTGGTGAGACTTACATTTTTGATAACAAAGTTAGCCGTAATTTCATTTAAGCATCTGAGCATCTTCCCACATCCCCTGGGACAGTCATCTTAATAGCAATAATTCTTAGTGGTATGCCCTACTTGATGCTACCTCTATGCGTGAAGTTTATGGAGTATTGCTGTGTTCAAGGACAGTAAAATTCAACTCTACTCAGTCATCTCTGGCTTAACCAAAGAAGAAAGGGAGGATGAAGCAGGTCCTTTCTTCGTGTGTATTGCCCATTGCCCATACTCCCCCCTCTGAGTGAGAACACTGACCTTCTGGAAAAGAAGATGGAGAGCAAGAGATCTATTGGGAAGATGAGAGCAAAGTATTTATATTATCCCTCTTTGTTGTGGAGGTGGTGGCATAAGCAACGCAATGGTAAATCTGTTAGGGCATAGGGAAGAGTGAGTGGCTGTTTCAGGCTGAATTTAATGAATTGTTTATATCTTGATTGAGTCATTAGATGTTTATATTCTAGTCTTCAGCTATATGTGTTTTAAATTGCTTTCCTGACTGTTCCTCTTGGGATGAGCAGGCTTTGGTAGATTAATCTATTTTTCCAGGAGGCAGACCAGTGGATTGATGTCAGAGAAAGAATATCATCAATGGGAAGAAAACCTCTTTCCTGAAACCTCATTTCCCACTTTAGCTGTACCTTTTCTAGCGGCTACCCTTTGTGGTCTTGGTCTTCTGGAGCAGAGATGTCCACAGTAGTGGCCACAGTGTCACTGGGGCCACCTGCACGAGTAATCTGGTTCTGCTGCCCTCTGCTGGCCACAGTGGTCATGTTCTGCTTGTTAACCAGTGGGTCATGTCTCTCTCCCCCAAGAGCTGCAATTCTTACCCTTCAACTCTTCTTCCTCTGCAATCCACAGTAAGAACAAACCATCTGATTATTAAGGAAGGTGGCATGGGGCCAGGTTGCAGCTTCCACGTAGAGTTTATCTAACTGAATGAGTCTGGCACCCATCACAATGGATAATGGGTTATTTCTGGGAAAGGCCCTGAAATATGTGCAGGAAATGTCTGAGCTCATCAAATATGCCCTGACTCGTTCAATTTGTTATCGGCAGTGATATCTCTTGAACTTGCCCCCATATATTATGATACCTTCTATTCGGGGGCTTCTAAACACAAAGCCACGTTCAATGGCATAATAATAATTGTTATTATTGTGATTCATCTGCTATAGCATCCTTGAAGCAAGTAGCTGAGCATTGTAGAAATCTCAAATCTCAGCATTAGGTTGACCCTTTATACTGAAAGTAAAAGGGAGATTTGGAAAGATGCTGATGGAGGTGAAATCAAGTATTCTGGAGATAAAAGAGACTGGGTTTAGATAGCTCAATATGCTGACTTACCAGGGAAAAGTATACCTGCCAAATTTTATTGTATGTTGTAGACCTCCTCAGAATCTTGGGCTGGCCCCTCTGGATCTGGGAGGATCCACCTACTATTAACCTTTCTTCTTTGTCTTGGAAGAGCCTTTGTCAGATGTGTGTGTATAAAATTGGTCTACACTTTGCCCCTACTCCAGTGTAAATATTATAAACATGACCATCTGGCTCATATCATTGATGACTAAAAGGCATATTGGACTCATATTAGGAGGACAAGATAGTAAAATCTTCAGCAAGTCAACAGTGATACATCCAAGAAATGGCTGAGGTGGAGTGGGGAGAGCTTAGACCCTTTTAAGCTACACTTTTGGGGGAAACTTCCCTTTAAAAAAGTTATACACACATTAAATGAACATAGTTCTTAAGAGTTGGGAATGCAGAGTGGATAGAATCAATTCAGTGGGGTTCTGGATCAGGCTACGGAGCAGGTAAATAAGCTAAAAGAGAAGGGCAATAAGACCCTGAGTGCTGGCAACATCGATGATGCATTACAGTGTTACTCTAAAGCAATTAAGTTAGATTCCCTAGAATCACATGCTCTATAGCAATTGCTCAGTGGCCTATGTCAGAAGGCTTATGAGGATGGTTGTAAAACCATTGACTTAAAGCCTGATGGAGGCAAGGGCTATTCACGAAAAGCAGCAGCCCTTGAGTTCTTAAACCAATCTGAAGAGGCCAAGTGAACCTATTAGGAAGGTTGAAAACATGAAGCAAATAATCTCAGCTCAAAGAAAGCTTACAGAATATGGGGCCCAGCTGGCAGAGAGGAAGTTCCATGAACCTTTTCAACATACCCAATCTGCATCAGAAGTTGGAGAGTGATCCCAGGAAAAGACAATGTCACTGATCCTACCTACCAGGAACTGATAGAGCAACTATGAAACAAGCCATCTGACCTGGGCATGAAACTGCAAGATCCCCACATCATAGGTACTCTCAGTGTCCTCCGGGGAGTTGATCAGGGCAGTATAGATGAGGAGGAGGAAGGTACAACACCTCCACCATTACCTCTTCTCAAAAAGGATACCAAGCCAGAGCCAATGGAAGATTTTACAGAGAATAAGAAGCAGGCACTAAAAGAGAAAGCGTTGGGGAATGAGGCCTATAAGAAGAAAGACTGACATAACCTTGAAGCACTATGACCTGGACCCCACCAACATGACTTACGTGACCAATCAAGCATCTGTGTACTTTGAGGAGGGTGACTACAGTAAATGGCCAAAGCTTTGTGAGAAGGTCATCAAAGTGGAGTGAGAAAATTGAGAAGACTATTGAAAGATTGCCAAAGCTTATGCTTGAGTTGGCAACACCTACTTCGAAGAAGAAAAGTACAAGGATGTCATCCATTACTATAACAAGTCTTTGGCAGAGCACTGAACCCCAGATGTGCTCAATATATGCCAATAGGTAGGAGCACTGGGGTGGCTCAGACGGTTAAGCATCTAACATTGGCTCAGGTCATGATCTCACAGTTTTTAGTTTAAGTCCTATGTTGTATTCTGTGCTGACAACTCAGAGCCTGGAGCCTGCTTCTGATTCTGTGTCTCTTTCTCTCTCTGCCCCTCCCCTGCTTGAACTCTGTCTCTCTCTCTCCCCCACAAAAATAAATGAACATTAAAAAAATTATAAATGCCAACAAGCAGAGAAAAGTCTGAAGGAGCAAGGGCAACTGGCCTAGAGAGGAGAACAGAGGCAATGCATGTTTTCAGAAAAGGGAGGATCCCCAGGCCATGAAGCATTATACAGAAGCCGTCAAATAGAACTCAAGGGATACCAAATTGTACAGCAATCAAGCTGCCTGCTACACCAAATCTCTAGAGTTTCAGCTAGTGCTCAAGGACTGTGAAAAATGTGTCCAGCTAGAGCCAACCTGCACCAAGGGTTACATAGGGAAAGTGGCTGCCCTAGAAAAGATGAAGGACTACAGGAAAGCCATGGAAGTCTACCAGAAGACCTTAGAACTGGATGCCAACTCTAAGGAGGCTGTGGATGGTTACCAACACTGTATGATGGCCCAGTGCAACCAACATGACATACTGGAGATGCAGCAGATAATGAGGGACCCTGCCATGCGGCTCATCCTGGAACAGATGCAAGAAGGACCCCCCAGGCACTCAATGAGCACATAAAGAACCTGTAATAGCACAAAAGACCCAGGAGCTGATGAATGTGTGGGTCTGATCACAATTCAGTGATGGTTTGCCCATCATCCCTTTCTTTGCCCACATGCGAACAGAGGAGCTGGGACCACAGTGAGCAGCACAGAGCAGAGGGGAGAGTAGGGGAAAGTGAACAACTTATCTATATTTATATAGACTTATGTGGAAGAAACAGAGACTCACACTCATGTTACTCATACCGAGGCTGCCTCTGGGCCGTCCCAGCTCATGCATGGTCTCTCCTGCTGCCCTCGGGTTCCATGTTTCCTCCCCTACTCTCAGTCACTGTCTTAGCTGCTCTCCCATAGTTGGTTATTTTTTATTTGGGACAGTGCGTATGTATGGGGAGGAGAGGGTGTTCTTCTGGACCTCAGGTCCCAACTACCGTCACATTGTTAACTCCCTTCTCCAATAAAACAAGCCAGCCAGGCATGTTTGTAAAAATAATAATAATTTAAAAAATGAAAGTAGGCCTTAAAAAATCAGATAAAGAATTCCAACAAAACCAGTAGTCCAGTAGTATCAGTCACACATAGTTTGCCATGGCTCTTTCCCCCTCTGATGTTATTACTTAGTAATGTCCCATTTGGTGGCTATCCCATCAATGCGTGCATCAATGTATGCAGATTATGATGACCTGGAACTGTGCTCTCAGTAATGTGAACAAGAAATTAGTCTTTATTATTTTAAGGTCAGTAATATTTGAGTGCTACCAAAGTATTACCAAATAACCCATCTTATGCTGACTGATAACAATCAATGTAAGTATATCAATGTAAGTCAATCACTAGGGTTTTCATTGCAGAGAGACCTGGTTTGAACCCTGGTTCTGCTGTCTGTTAGCTACACGCCTTGGGTAAACTTCTGTAGCCCTCTGAACTTCCTTTTTTTTTGTTTTTTGTTTTTTGTTTTTTTTTAGAAAATACTAAGTATAATAGCATTGGTGCAAGGGTTGAATGACTAAATACATATGAAATAGTCAGCATATGTTCTGCACATAGTGAGTGTTCAAAAATGGTAGCTATTATTATTGCTTTCAATTATTAACAATATTTTTAGCTCAACTTTTTAAAAAGTTTATTTGTTTTGAGAGAGAGATTCAGAAAGCACTTGTGGAAGAGGAACAGAGAGAAAGTGAATCCCAAGCCAACCCTGGATTGTCAGTGCAGAGTCTGATAGTCTGTTTTTTTAAAGTTTATTTATTTTGAGAAAGAAATAGAGCACACGCACATGTGCATGTGAGCAGGGGCTTGGGGGAACAGAGAGAGAGGGAGAGAATCCCAAGCATGCTCCATACTCTTAGTGTGTGGAGCCTTTCAGGCTTGACCCCACCAGCCATGAGATCATGACCTGAACTAAAACCAAGAGTCGGACACTTAACTGACTGAGCCACCCAGGCAACCTCTAGCCTATTAATCATAAGTATGCAGACCATGCAAAGACAGAAGGAATGTGTGTGAGCTAGCACAGTTATTAAAGTAGATGGAATACTGCCTTTTAGAAGATATAAAAAGGGGTAAGTTCTTCAAGCTCTGTGGTGAAAATATGTACACATATGACTATTTTGTGATGAGGAGGGGGTTATATTTGGTCTTTTAAAATAGTATCTCTGTTCACACTCCATTCACAGAACCCTCTTTACTAAAACTTAGTGAATTCTGTTCTAAAAATACTCCATTCCCATTTGGTGCAATGAAATGTCATATCTATTAAACACCAACATACCAAATGCTGCTTGCAGATTCTCAAGCCAGCAAACCCAAGTCAAGAGGAAATTGTGATCAACCTCAGCTTATTCATACTATACATAAAAATGGATTATTTGGAGAATTATCTATGGCCTATTGTTATCTTACAGCTCTCAGAATTATAACTCATGTATTCCAACCAGTTTTTAAAGAAATTGTGACCCAGGGAGTGAAAGTGACTTCTGAAGGTCACAAAACTATAAAGGTGATTATACTGGGCCAAGATCTCCAAACTTCCAAGCTATTCCCTACCTTTCATTATAACAGAAAGTTACAGATTTTTCAGAGCTGAAAGGATCTTTAGCTTGACTGACCCAGTTCCAATACCTTATAGAACAAACTGAGGCCAAGGAGACTCAGTGTCTTGCTTCAGGAAATCTTTAAAGCTAGTACATTCCACAATTTTTGGCCAACTTTTGTAACCACAGGCATGGTGTTCCTGACATGCCACAGTCAGTTCAGTGTGGTTATTTAGAGCAGAGATCCAGTTAGTGGACTGGTGTTGGGCTAGTAACATCACAATCACGTAAGGAATGTTTAAAAATAAAAATTCCTAGATCCTGTTCTTTGAAGATTCAGTTTCAGTGTCTCTGTGGGGTCCCAGACAGTCTCTGTGTAGTTTGCTTTCTGGGGGTGATTCTGGGTGAAAATCAGGTCAGGAAACCATTTTTAACAAAAATCAGTGTTTTTTAAAAACATTTATTTATTTTTGAGAGACAGAGAGAGACAATGTGATCAGGGGATGGGCAGAGAGGGAGAGGGAGACACAGAATCCAAAGCAGGTTCCAGGCTCTGAGCTGTCAGCACAGAGTTCGACACGGGGCTCGAACCCATGAACCATGAGATCATGACCTGGACATTTAACCGACTGAACCACCCAGGCGCCCCCCAAAATCAGTGTTTCATGTTACCCTCTTCTCTGCAGAGATTGATGGATAATAATTTCCCCCTAATGCCTAGTTACATGTGGAAAAGCTAAGTCAGGAAAAGTCCTGAGCAGTAAGGAGCCTATAAAGTACTAATCTTCAAGCCATCCTCAAGGTGATTAGAGTAAGGAGAGAGCTGCTCTTGCCAGGTGAAGATTGATCGGAAACGGAAGCACATCCAAGGGAACAAAAAGTGATCTAGGAATGCTTGATCTCATTTCCCAGGGATGGGTGGCCACTAAATCAGAATTGGCAGCCTGACTTCACTTGGGAAAACATCATTTTGAAACAAAGGATATCAGTTTAAATATTTTAAAACAGAATGTTTGCGAGAACACCATTTAAAAATGTATATAGAAATTGTTACAGTGAATCGTCATGAATAATAGACAAAGAAGGGAGATTATGTTTTGTCAAGTTTTGCAAAATAAGAGCTGGAAGGACTCTTTGAAACCTTTTAGTGAAGGGATTCTAGACACATCAAAGGGTGTAGGCTCTTTCCTGGGAACTTTGGCTCTCTAAATTGAGATTCTTAAGATAGAGACCACACTTCCTGCTGATGACTTTTGTTGTTTTGCCTGTTCAGCATCTTTTCTTTCTTTTTAATAGCATTACAATTTTACTTTAGGGAATCACCCTTACCTCACTCTCATTGCACATGGTTCTCACAAATAGGTTCCAAGGGTGGGCATATGACCCAAGCTTGGCCAGTCAGAGCCTTCAATCCTTAGCCAAAACAATTGCTTCAGGGATGGGCACTGGGCCAATGAGCCTCAACCCCAAACTTTTGCTACAACACTGTCCTTCTACTGGGCATGGTTACTGGCAAGATGTCACATTGGAACTCCACCATGAAAGGAGAGACTGGCTTAGAAAGAAGTCAACAATAGAGTCAGAGAAAAACAGATTTATGAAAATATCAGCTGAGCCCAGGTCCAGGTATTTCTGAAGCTATATGTATTTTTATACTTAAACTAGTTGAGTTGGATTTCAGCAATTTATAAGCAGAAGAATCCTGACCATCATTTCTCCTCAGGGATCAGAACCTGGGTGGAGAAATGATGGTTAATTAATTTGTCTAAGGTCAAAGAACTAGCGAGTAGCCCCAGTGAGATGCAAATGCAGGTCTGCCTGAGTCTAAAACACATGCTGTTAATCTCTATGTCCACGGCTTTAAAGAGAGAAGTATTCTGGTCAGCAACAGGATGGATTTACAGGCAAAAAGCCAGAAAACACAGGTCATGTTTCACTTGTTTATATATTGTAGAACTTACTTATGCTTCTCTTATTGTTTTTACATGCTGCCTTTTAGAAATAAATCCCAGAGGAATGTACATTGTTTAAAAGGAGGGACAGCTTCTTAATCATTTTGTTTTCTTCATATCATTTTTCATAGTGCTTTGCATATAGTAGATGTTCAATAAACATTTTCGATAAAATTGAGCTTGTTGTGTCCATGAGTATAAATACCAATCAGTAGTCCTAGGTTACTAGGAACATTCCAGATTCTTGATTGGGGTGTCTATCTGCAGTTTACACAGTCCTGAATTTTTTTATTTTTAATTTCTTTTTGTCTTTAAGCACTTCATATCATGTCATGGTGTCATTGATGGATACTATCCAAAATGAACCTTGACTTGTCTTTGTAACTGGCTATATGGGCAAGTTACTTAGCTTTTCTAAGACTAAGCTCTCTCATTTGTAAAACAATGCTATTATTACAAAATCCTAGAGGATGGAATGACAGTACAGATAAAGCATTTAATATAGTGCCTGGCTCATAGTGAGTACTCAATAAATGCCACCTATTATAATAATGAAATTAAAATGTTAAAATAGGGGCGCCTGGGTGGCTCAGTCAGCTGAGCTTCTGACTTCAGCTCAGGTCATGATCTCATGGTTTTGTGGGTTCGAGCCCTGCATCAGGCTCTGTGCTGACAGCTCAGAGCCTGGAACAGGTCTTCAGATTCTTTGTCTCCCTCTCTCTCTGACCCTCCTCTGCTCACGCTGTCTCTCTCTCTCAAAAATAAATAAAATATTAAAAAAATAAAATGTTAAAATATAAATTATAATATTGAATTAAAATGTTAAAATTCCAGAAGTTTTTTTTTTTAAGAATTGTTAAATATGTGTGGGGAGACAGAGTCAGGGAATAAAGGACAAAGGACAGTTGTCCTGGGATCTGGCACTGTTGGAAGAACTCATTTCTGGGACACAGTTTGCTGAGAATTATTGTTAAAAGCTTCAGCTGGGGAAGATGCTCCCCTTAGGCATCTCTGAGTAGAGCTGACCATGGATGTGGATCCCGCTTGGAGATAAAAATTTCAAAGAGCGTACTTTCTGAAAGTGTTAGTGTTAAGCTCCATGCTCTTTGGGTCTCCATGGATTAATTAAATTAGTTCTAGTCCTTCATTTTTGTGGATCAGGTTTTAGGTAGATTTTCCTAAGGATTTACTCAGGAAATAAATTGTTTGAATAAGGATTTACTCAGGAAATAATTTGTGTTTCTCTTACCTTTCAGACAACCCTAGTTACCCTGGGAAGCAGGTGGGCCTGTGCAGTTCTATTCTTTTGGGGTAATCCATGGCCAGGATTTGTTTCTTTGTTTGTTTGCTTGCTTGTTTAAATCTACATCCAAGTTAGTTAGCATATAGTGCAATACTGATTTCAGGAGTAGAATCCAGTGATTCATCCCCTACATAAAGCACCCAGTGCTCATCCCAACGGGTGTCTTCTTTAGCACCCCTTGCCCATTTAGCCCATCCCTCCCTCCCCCACAATCCCTCCAGCAACCCTCGGTTTGCTCTCTATATTTAAGAGTCTCTTATGTTTTCTGTGGCCAGGATTCTTTATGAGACTGGGAATTTGCTGTAGAGGATGAGGCCATTTCTCAGATATGCAAAACAGGAAGGCTGAAGCTGGTGGGCTTAAAGCTATTTCATTTCTACCAGCTTTATGGATTTTCTACAAAGCAGGACTATTCCAGGGGATAGAGGGCAGGATGGGATAGAAGAATCACAGATGCCTAAGACACAGTCCTGACCCACAGGGATGTGTAACCTGTGGAGAGATGGATAGATCAACAACCAACCATAATGTAAGGCAGAATGAATTATGAGCCTTGCTCATGATAAAAGCCATGGCTGAGAAAGGAGAATCCACATCTAACTGATTGGATGAGGACTAAGAGGTGAAAAGGTAGAAAAGTTGGGAACTACCATTGTTGGTGGTTGGGATAGCATGGGCACCGAAGCAACTATGTGCTCAGATAAACAGGAACTGGCAAATTTGAGCATAAAGGGAGTGTGGGCGAAACAGAAGTTGCAAGAGTAGAAGGAGAAGGTGGCCAGATTTTGAACTCCACCTTTAGGACTTCATAGGAGCCACTGTAGGTCTTCCTAGGCCTGCGGGGGTCCTGGGTATCCTATGCCCTCGAGAGCAATCATGTTAAAATGCATCTATATCTGGTTCACCTGGGTGGCTCAGTCAGTTAAGCTTCTGACTCTTGATTTTGGCTCAGGACAAGTTCTCATGGTGGTGAGATCAGCTCTGCATTGGGCTCTGAACTGGGCCTGGAACCTGCTTAAGATTCTCTCTCTCTGTCTGTCTGTCTCTCTCTCTCTCTCTCTCTCTCTCTCTCTCTCTCTCCTTTTCTCCCTCTGTCCCTCCCCAACTCTTGAGGGCACACTATTCTCAAAAAATAAAAAATAAAAATAATGCATCTATATCCCACACTAAGTTCAACAAAAAACTGAATTGAGAGAGTTTAGCTCTCATTGACTAGTTCAGTATACCTACAGATGTGGTCATAAGACCACATCTAGTGCCAGGCCAGGAAGAGTTTGGAATCAGTTTGGGATGGATTGAGTACAGGACTTGAGAGGAAATGTTGAGAATCTCTTACAGCAATGTGACCACAATAATAAAGCATTTGATCACTTTTCTGCTAATTCATTTTTATTCTAACTTCCAAAAATGTTGGTCCACAGCACAATGGAAAGACATTGGCCTAAAATACACTGGAGATTTTTAAAATTTCCATGGTTCATATTTTTTTTTAAGCACTAGAATATTTTTAAAAGTTGAGCAGCTCTGATCTAGTTGAAGTAATACTTACTACCTTTTAAAGAAATTTGAGGTCAGAGATGACAGAGGAGAGAGTCAGTGAACTTGAAGATAGATCAATGGAAATCACAGTTTGAATATCAGAGGAAAAAGAGATGGAAATATCTAGTACTCAGTATTGTATCTACATTGTAGTAGCTGCACCTAAACATTCTGACTTAGGTGAAGATAATTGTGTGGCAAGTACAGAAACTCACTCAAACTAATCCGGAACAAAGCCAAATGTGTATGTGTGTGTGTGTGTGTGTGTGTGTGTGTGTGTGTGTGTGTGTGTGTGTGTGGTGATGGTGGGGGTGGAGTCGATACTACAAGTACATCAAGGAATTCAGGGGCAGGGAGTGCCATTGGATATAATGAGGTATTTGTGAGAAATGGACAATCCCTAGGAATTGGGCTGCTTCCCTCTCTCACCCTTCTCTCTCTCCCTGTGTCCCCTTGTGGCAGATGCTGCTACCCAGGTCCTCTTGCAGGAAGAAAAGATTTACTTCCCCACGTACTGAAAGGACTCCCAGAAACAACCTCTGCTACCTGCTGCCTTTGGGGATTGTTGTGGCTAAAACACAGCCTCACCTCAGGCCACACTTTCTTTCAGCCCAATCCAATGACTAATCAATATGGAGATGTAAAGAGCTGGTGGGGCCCCTGGCTTTAAGTTGGGACACCTGAGAAGGAGCATCGTGGCTTCCTACAGTGCTGCTTTTATTGGCACTGCACCACAGGGGAGCTGCTCTCTGCCGAATTCTCCTTTCTTCTCCCTTTCCAGTGTCCTCTCAAGGGTACTACCTGATAAATGTGTGTATGTTAGCTTCTCCGAGTTTGGTTCTCACGTGACCTTACTTGGGACACCAGACCTCCTTCCTTCTTCCTCTTCTTACCTTTTCTCCCTCTCCTATCCTCTCTCTCTTAGCTCTTCCTCCATCTACCTCTCAGACTAGGTAGTTTCTCACCTCTGCTTCTCTCTGACCTTCTATGTCATTCTCTTCTCATTTTTCAGACCAGCTTCCTCTACTCTTTTGCTGCCTGTATGGCTTCTCCAAAACGGTATCTTTAGCACCCCAGTGACTATCCCTGTAGTTATCTTGTACTGGTTCCCACTGAGCCCCTCTTTACTAGGTTGAAGCACCTATCCAGTTGTGGCCATGGGTTTCAGTTTATATCAGCTTACATTTTCATACTTTTCTGAGGATTGTCCTTAACCAGTTGGGACTTTCATTGCTGGAGATGTCTGAGACATTATGCTGCATACTCTTTGGTCAATAACTATCAGATAGGGGGTATGAACATTCATTCTCTTTGCCTCAAGACAGGACATACTGTGTGCTACAATTCACCCTCTGGACTTCCCCGTGGAGTCAGGCTGAAGCTAACTTCTCCCGAAGGGACATCTCTGTGTAGAATCTTCCCCTGCCCTACTCTCACTCCCTTACAGGTATAGCATGAGAGCACTGTCCCAATAAATCCCTCTGCTTTGAGGGGACCTGATTTAAGATTATTTTATAATCCCAGTGCCTGTGGCTAGTTGACCTAGCCTCTACTGTCCTAATTCCAAATATCCAGGAAAGAGAACTGGATCAGTTCAGGCTGAGCCCAGCCTAGCTTCTGGGTTGAACTCTGGATGAGGAATTCACTCCAGGTCCAATCATCTATGGTTATAGAGGGGGCAGACTTAGACAGTATAGGATAGATGAAGGGTACAGGCAGAGAGAGCAACTCTGAGAAAGGATTGGCCAATTGCTGTGAAAGTGGAGCCTACCATGTGTCCTTCTTCTCAGTCTTCATTGAATTTCTGTCAGCGTTCTCTCTCCTCACCTCTTCCTTATCTGCAATCCCAGGTTCAGGTGTTGAAAGGTAGCACCATGTGATGAAGAAAGATCTGAATTGAGTGTCCAGGGGCTGGGATTGTAGCCTACCTCACTTGACTCTCTTCACATCTCTGGGTCTCAGGTTTCAGGTAAATCAGGAAGTCGGTTTGCTAATAGTCAATGCTTCTATGAAAACAGAGAAGAATCTAGGTCTTTCATCTCTGTATCCCTGAACTCAGCAGAGAGCCTGGCACAGTTAGAACACTGGCAATGTATTGGAAACAGGGGATAGCCTTTAAAAACAAAATGACCGTGAGTTACATTAAGGTAATAAGGTAAAGCACGCAATATTCTGGGTGTGGAGCCCATTAACTAGCACTTGGTAAGTGCTGACTTGTGCCGGGTCTGTGTTAACAACTTCGTGTGCTGTTCTGATCACTGCTGCACCCCAAATCTTCTTAGATATTCAAATCAACCATTTTATTATGCTCATAGATCCTGTGGGTGAGGAAGTTGGATCCAGTACCATGGGGATGGCTTGTCTCTTATCTCTGCTGCATAATGTCCAGGGCCTCAGTTGGGAAGATTGGATGGCTGGTGGTGGGGGCTGGAATCACCCAGATGCATCTTCATGCACAGAACTGGTGGTTGTGGCTGTTAGAAGGGACCTCAGCCAGAGCTGTTGACCAAAGCCTGGGCTTCCTCAGAATAGTGGCCCCAGCCTAGTAGGACTTGTAGGTGGCAGCTCAGGGCTTCAGAAATGATTGTCCCAGTTCACAAGACAGAAGCTTCCTGGTTGTTATGATCTAGGCTCAAAATTAACTGCATCATTTCCACTACATTCTATTGATTACAAGCCTGCCCAGACTTAATAATAAGGAATTGGGTACTACCTCTTGATGGGGCTCGGGCAAGGTTCTCACAGAACACATAGGATGGGAAGTTTTGTTGCCATATTTGGAAAATTCAGTCCACCAGGTGTACATTATCTCATTTAATCCTTCCACTATCCTTGTGGTAAGCATTATTCTCCCTTTACAGATGAAGAAACTGAGGCTCAGAGAATTTAAGTAATTTGCCTTTGGACAAAGCCAAATGCAAGGCTGGACTTAAATACAGTCTGTACACAGTAAGTGTTCTTCAACAGCATATATGCTGCTTATAGGAAAAGAGTACTGAAAAAAATAAGACATTCAAAAACCAGTTACCCTGTGTGCAAGATGGGGAGTGGGTAAGACTTATTGTCTCCCATAACTCCAATGTCAGCTAATATCTTCCCAATGTGGTAAATGAAACTGGTTCCTGTGCAAACGCCCCCAAGGTGTCTTCCTGGAAACTGTGTAACTATTGTGTGTACTTTAGTCCATCAAGTTTGCCAGATATGTGCTGGGCAGTGGGGATGATATCTACCCCTCTCCCCTTCCCATTCATTTGGAAAAAGAGTGTGGGGAGCAATAAGTTGGGGGAAGCTCTTTCACACAGAATCAGTTCATGCCAGGAATAGCTCCTCTGCCATGATCCCCTTTTGAAACCATATCTCCCCTTTAAGTTCAAACAAGGACCACTTCTTCTAGGAACTCATCTTTGACACTCCCATGACCTTTATAATCAAAATATTCAGATGATGATTGGCACTCAGGGCTTACTCTATATGTTTCTGTGTCCTAACCCTCCAAATAGTCTAAGGCCCCAAAGGGCAAGAACCATGCCCATTCCTCCTCAATTCTTCTCCCCAGCATCACAGGAACAACACCCTGTTCTTAATAAGTAGTCAATAAATAGGACTGATTAGATCAAAGGGACTTATGAAGTTTATCTTTGTATTATAACAGGAGGACACACATGCATCTTCAAAGGCAGTGTTTTAGAACCTACTCCATAGCAGGCACTGTGCTAGGTGCTAACAAACTATGTGATCCAGGAGCAGGGATTTAGAAAATCAAATATGAGCCTCCTGGACACACCGCAGCATGTCAGTAACATCAAAACTGATGTCTAGAAGTAAAGCATCCTTGATCAGATTAAGAGGCCATCATATTGGGTACATTTAAAACAAATACTGTAAGGTTACAATGTATATCAGCTTTCAGATAATTCTATGGTCAGATATTTAGAAAGTCCCTAAATAGGGTTTTTAAAATTCAAATTCTTGAGTTTGATTTCTTCTATAAGTTCTTTGAATAATTTTTTCTAGCTAGAGCTATCAGATAGGAAAGATGGGTCTTATGATTCTTTATTTCAAATTAGTCTTCCTGTAATAAGCAAATTTCTGTACCTTGCTTTTAATTTGTCACCATTTCTCCACAAAATGTTCTTAAAAGCCATGACCTTTGGAAACACCCTTGAATGTTCCAAATCAGCTTGGGTAATCAATATTAGTGTTTCATCTTCACTTATTATTCATACCCTAAGTTCTTGATGTAAATATAACCTTATTGTATAAAACTATTTCCTCAGCATCCATCACCAAGAATAAAACAACTGTAAATAATTACCTTTGGGATATGAAAGAAAATGTAAACATTTTATTTGGCAGTTGTTTCGGAACACATGAATAAATAAATGGAAAAGTACATATTAATATTTCTTTTTGGAGTAACAGATACCATTAAACACTTATTTACACATCTTCACTGCAAAGAACAGTTACACAATTCAATTTTGTCTTATAAAAGGTAACTTCCCACACCACTGGACTGGACAGTTAAGGATGGAGATACTGGTAGTGCTTGGTTCTAGCAGTCTCAATGTTTGAAAGGCATTCATTTGCAAGTGTGATAAGAAGAGTCATCATGCATTGAGTTCATCCGGATCATGTACTGTAGAAAGTTTCTGATGGCAGCCACAGAATTTGGTGTGTCATGCGCTTAAGTCAACTATGACATGTTTGTAAATCTGTGTATTTCCCTTAAAACTGGAAGCAAAAAGAAAATTACGCTTATTAATGGACACATGCGTGAATGATCTCGGTGCCTGAACATTTAATTCCTGAAATTTCACAAATTTGGCTTTTTCTGCATCCCAGTTATATACTTGAGTAAAAGAATAATCACTTCCAAGAATTGCATATTGATAGTTATTTATCTGAAGAGGCTGGAACACCATGGATCCTCGTGATGGCATCCTCTGAATATCCTGAAATGAGGATCCTCCCCATTTCATTACTTTGGAATCACCAATGAATCTTGTCAAGCAAATGTACACGTCACCTTTCACTGAGAAGTGCTTAACAGCATATACATCCTCCATGTTAGGGATGTCAGTTTGGTTAGTGAATAATTGTGTTGCTTTGTTCCACTGATAAATTACAGGACGCTGGGAACTACTAGACAGGATTAAATGAGGCGTTCTGAGTGTCTGAGGTGTTCTGGCTATTTCTAGATATTCCACATCAGTGTCCCTGTACCACGCATGTAAGGATTGATGGGAGTAGAATCCATTTCCATTCCATTTATAAATGGTAGTAAAACCAGCTTTTGAACTGTCAGCAACAACAAAGTACCAGTTGTTTTCAATCTTGAATGTTTCAATGTCATTGGGTTTTCGGATTTTGAGAATTTCAATATCCTGGATTTTTATAAATTTATTTGCAAAACTGTCTCGCTTATAGATGTGAGAGCCGCCAAACAGCTGGGCCACAATAACATAGAGCTGAGTTTCAATGACTATAGGCTTGCACACTACAGTGGACGTGCCTGGGAAAAGACAAATGAGAGATTAGTTGGATGGCCATCCTCTTTTGCAGCATGTAAACATGCAGGCTGAGGCCATACAACTTCCACCAAAATCAGCCCAAAATAAGAGATTTCCTTTGTTGAACAGGCAAGGCCAATCTCTAAGGCCCAATGGCTGCAGGACCTGACATTCTGTGCCTTTGTGCCTCATGAGGCCTTGTTACCAACACCTGAGTTGTCATGTCACATCCAACCTGCACTAGACATTCAGGACATATGATTACAGCCTGTGTTTCCTCCTCTTACTTCTGAGAAAGAAAGCATTGCTTTCCCTGACAAATCATGAGTTATAGAAATTCTAGTGAAAATTGCCACTTATTGAGCACCAACTATGTGCTTTGCCATATCATCTTATTAAAAATTCCCAACAATCTTAAGAGATAAATATTATTATTCTCCCTTTTGCAAATGAACAGACTGAAGCTCAGAGAGGTTTAGTGCTGCTAAGAGAAGGCAAAGTCGGGATTCAAACCCAGGTCTACCAGAGTCTCTTTGCTTTTAACCCAACCTGGGAGGAGGTGGGCCATTCCAGGGCTTCCAACTTGGGCTAAGATCCCACAAGTTTCTAGACCACCCTGTAAAGTTTTGAGCAGTGATCTGGATAGCCCATAGTTCTAACTGTAATTGGTTTGTTCTCATTGTGAATGGCATCTTGCTCTAAAATAACCTAATTTCCCCCTAAGAAAGGAAAGAGATGCCACTTGTCATTTTTCTGAGGTTTTGGTGGCAGGAGAGAAGAGAAGGAAGAGAAATCTTTGAGAAAAAATGAAAGAGTGGTACAGTCATGGATGATACTCCTAAAAGTTATTTTTGGAAACCTCAGAAAGCAATATGGGATCAGTGGACCAGCTCAGTATCTTTTTGGTAAGAGTTTGATGAGAGTTTGTTCAGTAAATTCTGATTGACTAGAAGGAGCTTGGCTCTAAGAATCCAAAGAGAGCAGGGGAAATCTGGGCCCATGCCTTTTCTAACTGCAAATTTAGGGGCTCTGAGGCAATAAATTCTGCATCAACTCTTTGTACTAATAGGTGTAATTATTCTATTTGTGATCCTTTTAAGGGCTCAACTGATTATATGACTTTGGGGAAATCACTTTACTTCTCTAAAATTCAGTTTTCTATTCTATATAATGAGAGTTTGCATTAGATAAGGGATGTCCACCAGATTTCAACCACATACCAGTATTGATTGACTGACTGATTGGAAAACTTCCTAGAAAATTATGTTGAGAAGGATTCTGTTGCCCTGTCTGCACTCTGTAAGCAAGAGCACCTTGATTGATCAGTGATATCTGTCTGGGGTAACAAGGTCATAGAGACTTCATATTGGGCATATATTCGTCATTCTGAATGAGATGATGGCCTCTGATGGTCTGCAAATGTGTGATTCATTTCTCTTTCAAGTGTTCATCTTAAGATTCATCCAGAATAATGATGGACTGTACTCAGGTAAGAAGAACCTAATCTAAACTGCACAAAGTTGCTGTAGTCCACTAGAAAACTGAGGAGTTTTTGGGGAGAAAGGGAAGCATAACCTTCCACCTTGAGAGAGAAGGAGGTTTCTGGGATGACTTCAGTTTGGAGAAAATCCTGTCATCTGGGCATCTCAGTCTCAAGCAAGCCCCAGGCCTGTCTTGATCCGATAAGCAGTGGGGCTGGTGGCCACCAACAGAATCAAATTATGACCCTTCCCACCCAAAAAGAATAATCTTTTATGGACAGGTTTAAGTGCCCTTAGGAGCAGATTTAAATATGTTAGAAGCTAAAACTAATGGAAAAATTTAAGAAGGGATCCCATATTCTAACTTATTTAAAAACTGTAAAGTTGTTGAAATGAGAACAAAATTTAAGAGGTCACCTAAGTAAAAGTTTTCATGGGAAAAAAGGTGGTTTCTAAGGTCAAATTAAATGCATAAACCACTGGGAAGAGGCTTCCTCACTGCCAGACTTCTCAGGGCCTTTGTTGTGTATTATGAATCACCAAGAGGGAGATAAGGTTCACAGATTTAATGGACCAAAAACCCTTTCTGTCACTAGGAGTACATTAACATTTTGTAGGAGTCATGTTTGTGCAACACAGCTTGAGGCTCATTGATCTAAAATAACATCCTTATTTTATAGCTAAGAAAAAACGAGGGCCCAGTGAAGATGAGTAGCTCACCCAGCTAGTTTGTGGCAGAGCCTGGATTAAACCTCATGATTCCTGATCCAATACTTTTCTTGGGAAAATAATCCACCTTTTATTGTGTATTTACTAGGCTAGGTTCGATGCTAAGTTTCTTGAATATATGATCACAGTATCTTATGATTGCATTATTTTACAACAATGTTTTGGGTATTATTATTCCCATCTCCAAGTCAAGAAATTAAAGTTTAGGGAACAACCCCAAGTCACTTAGTAAATGGTACAGTTGGGATTTGAATGTCTCTAAGTCTACTCAAAGCATCCTCCTATACCACTAGTCTTTTTCTGTTCCCCCTGCTTAACTTTCTATTCAAAATATAATCAGGCTTTTCATACCCGTAATGTTGTCATAATTCCGGAAGGTCTTTTCTACATGGTCCCATTCGAGGAAAATGCACTTTCCAGTAAAAGGTTGAGCAATGACTACATACTCATCATTCATATAAGAAAAAGTATCTATAGACAGTGATTGATAAGGCAGGTCTTGAGACTTTGCAAATTCTGCAAGAACAGGAAATGATGATGAATAACTGCTAATGCCTTGTTCCTTGGCTAGGTCTCAAATGTCCATAGAAATACATTTATTTAAGAGAAATAGTAAAATGATAATTTTACTTTGCTTTTAAACACAGAGTTTTAACGCTTTATAATGTTTTAAAAATTAAATCAGTCAGTTGCTTTTTAAAGATATAAAAAATATCAATTCCTGCACACACATAAAATGTAGTCCTTATTTTATCTTTATGAGGTGGAATCATTTGGAATACATTACCTGTAATGATGCAATCAAAATCCTTAGGGGAGAGACTATTGATTTTGCGTTTCTTGTGTTCTGGGGGGCCTTCGCAGTAGATGTCTTCAACAGTAGCATTAGTGTGGCCTAGCCATTCCACCAGCCACTTCAGTTTACAGTCACAATTAAATGAATTCCCTCTCAGGTCCCTGAAAGACAAACTTCAGCTGATTTTGCTGTATGAGGGTCCTACCTACAAAGGAATGACTTCTACTTCAGTAATTAACACGTGCAGAATGCCTTTACCTGGCTTTACGTCATGCCCCATAATCTACCTTGAGCCTGACTGACAATTCACTTTGAGTTCAGAGAGTTCCCACAGTGTACCCTTGAATACAACCCTGTCAATGGAACCTCAGAAGTTACTCCCTCTTGGATCAAAGGCAGCTCTGTCTAGAGCTGTGTGTCCACAGAAATTTAGTGTGAACTATATATGTAATTAAAATTTTTCTTTAAACACATTAAAAAGGTAACAAGAAACGGTTGAAATTAATTTTAATAATATATTTTATTTATTTTAAAATAATATTTTATTTAATATTTCACACAAAATATTATTATTTAGATGTGTAGTCAATACAAACATTATTAATGAGATAGTTTACATTTTTAAAAAATAGTAAGTCTTTGGAGTCTAGTGTGTTTTACACTTAGAGCATATTTCAATTCGGATGCTAAATTTTCATCAGAAGTATGTGATCTGGGTTTAGATTTCATAAAATTTATAGCTGGAAACAATAGTTTCACATGTCCAAGTTGTCCCAAACATAATTAAGTTTTCCAATAATTGAACTCATTTAAATTTAGTTTTTTGCTTAATTTTAAGAAAATTAAGTAAAATTTAGGGGTGCCTGGGTGGTTCAGATAGGTAAGCATCTGACTTGAGATCAGATCATGATCTCACGGGTTTGTGAGTTTGAGCCCCACATCGGGCTCTGTGCTGACAGCTCAGAGCCTGGACCCTGCTTCAGATTCTGTGTCTCCCTCTCTCTTCCCCTTCCCTACTCACACTGTGTCTCTCTCTCCTTTAAAAATAAATACTAAAATTTGTTTTTAAAAAATTTAAGTAAAATTTAAAGTTTTGTTTCTCACTTATACTATGAATGCTGTTTGGTGACCATATGTGTGTCTACCATATTGGACAATGCAGGTCTAGAGGATAGAATACAGTGCTTATTATATCATATTTAATTAAATCAAGTGAGCTATTTGCTTTTCTTCTTCCTCACAGATATAATTCATTCTGATCCAATTCCATGGTCTACAAATTCAATTTTAATAGGAAATGACTTTGACATAGCAGAGTTAACTCAGACATACAGCAACTCATGTCTGTAATAAACTATACAGCATGGATAGTTTAAATTTCCACATATGATCCCAGTTCACCAAGTTTTCTGTTTATTTGCATTGCTTTGTTCAGAAATTCCAGGTCCCTCCTATAAACCTTCTTGGTCACATGGAATTGCTAAGATAGGTATTGCCTAGTGTTCACACAGTACATGAGTAATTTTTAAATATTGAAATACTTAAAACTGCTTTTGGGGGAATACATTCAATAAAACCAAGAAATCCACTGAAAGACAACTTGGCAAGGATCCTTGTATTTCTAGATAATTCTTGATTTGGGCATATCAGAGTAGGCCCAAGAGGCCAAACCCATTATGGGATTTCCATAGAGACTGAGCCAATTTCGAGTGGGGTTTTTCAGTTTTGTTTTGTTTTGTTTTATTGTGTGTGGTACTGGCTGACACCAGGATGGGCCCGAGGATGGTGCCCAAATAAGCTGTTTCCCCAAGTCTGTCATAGCATATCATCTAACTTCCAAGACATTCCGAAGACTGACTTCATCTCCCAAGAATACTCTGACCCAGAATAATGAGTATCAATTTTTCTGGGTGATTGTCAACCAGAACGGATAACTGTGGTCTGTCTGAGACTCTCTTGGAAGTGTCCTGATTCTGGCACTCTCTTGGAAATAAACCATCATTCAGGAATTGGCATAATAGGCATTGAGGAGGGGCCAGGGAAATACCACAAGGAACAAAGAAAGTTTTTCATTAGCTTACTGATTTGAAGTTAAATACTAGGTTTAGGAGAAAATACTTGACTTAGATCTTTTGTTATTGGAGAAAATTTGTTTTGAATATATATTCTATAGCCAAGTATCTGAATTGATAAGAAGAAACCTTTTGGTTTCACATATTCTTTCATTTGTTCTTCTAACTTACGACATTTAAATACCCTTCTAATGTCTGGAAAGCACTTAATGAAGCTAAATTGCTTTTGAGAGGATTAGGCATATATTACTTGCTTTGCTTACAGCAAAATATACAAATTCCTTACAAAGATCTTTCACTCTGAGGCTTAAAAGTCAAAGTTTGAAAGCTCTTTTGTTTGAAAAAGGGTCAAAAATAATTAAGTTCATTCCCTTCCTGGGGCTTAAGCCAAATTCCTGGGGATTAAGCCTAGAGTTGTTGTTCAGTCTAACTAGAGAAAAGGCAAACTTGTCTCCCTTCCCCCACTTCCTGTTCCATTTCTCTGTTGATTGACCAACCCATGGGTGTAACCTTTCATCTGTACTCGGTCAGTTTCCCAGACTCCTTTATGTTTTTCCTTTGTAGCCCCATTTCCTGGACCTCATGTGAAAAAAGGCATCTTGAAACTTCACTCTGGGCCTCTTCTTCCCACCCCTTCAAAGTCCCTTATCAGCACTACCTCCCAAAGGACACACAGTTTGTCAAAGGAATGCCTGGGCACCATATATTCAGAATTTCCAGTGGGAAATACCATAAAAGACTCCAACATTAGTTCAAGTAAATTTAAAATTTAAGCCAATTTAAAACTTAAATTTTAAAATTGTAAATTAACTTTAAAGCCAGTTACAAATTCTAATCCTCTATACTAGGCTTCCTTGTTAACTACTGCAAATTAATTAATCAGTGATTTCTTAGGTCTTCTTACACATTCGTTAAAGAATCCAGGCCTTTGAAAATATCTTTTGGGAGTGTCTGGAGATTGTTGTTTGCAAGGCTCCTGGAAAAAAGAAAAGTGATGTAAACTATAGTCATTAAACAAATGCATTTTATGATAAAACTTAATTATGAGTCCCTTTCATTCTTTCCCAACTACATTAAATTACTTGCAGTACCTTTTTTTTCTTCTTCTAAGATACTACTCAGATTCCTACTATTGTATTTTCAATTCTTGGTCTCTTTGCTTCAATGCTCGCTCAGTATTTATGGCACTTTTTGTGTCATGGTAAAAAAGAAACTAACAATCCACCCCCAAAATACCAGCAATAAAATGATTTTAGGCATTGATCTATGTAGAATGAAATATGAGATTCATATCTTGGACATTCAGTCTAGGGGATGTATCCCAGATGATGACTAACTAAATGGTTGACTGTGCTTTTTCCCCTCACACTCAGAACGATCTCTGCTCCTCCCTCTTTCTTCCTCACTTGCTCCAGACAGCAGCGGAATCCACAACTGATAGTGCCAATAGCTCTAGAATTTGGGGACCTAACTTACCCCCCTGCCAGCACATCCTTTCTTCCTTCCAAAGTATATACTCCCTTTTTATATACTTCTTTTGTTTTAGTTCCATTCATTCAACCTTAGAAAACAGCTTTCTCAAAAATACACATCCATCTATTCATCCTCTTTAATCATTTCCTTTCCTTTTTTTCAGTTCTTGTCTTATTGTCACAGGAATTGTTTTTTTCTATTTGTTCTTTCATGAATCATTAGAATAGTTCTAATCAAAGATAGTGAGCAGGAAATAGTCCTGATAGTATCAAAAAAAGAGAAATGTGTCTATACTACAGAAATGAAGACATAACAAGGAGTGGGCCTTGCATGATAGGAAGGGATATAGATACTGGTAATTTTTTATTTTTAATCAGCATTGAATATATATATACACACACACACACACACACACACACACACACACACACGTTATATGCTTTTCTTATGAGTATTTTTATCCCACAAAAATTTAAAAACAATTTAAACAATTTTTAAAAATTAAAAAAAATTAAATGAAATAAAAAGAGATTATGTGGTTGGCTTTCAAACTTCTTGATAATTCACTCAAATTCCATTTAAAACACACTCAAAACTCTTCTTGTCTTCCACCTGCTCTAATTACTATGACATTTCTCAAGTGCAAACATTCAAGACTTTTAAAACCTATTTTTAAGTTAATTATTTTGCTTCCTGAGTTTTAGAAATTACTACTAAATTGGAAACCTCTTTTCAATGGACCTTGGAACGTAAGAATAGGAACTGAATCAGAATGTTCCAGTCTCAGTGACAGTCCATTATGTAAAGAAGGGCACAGCGTTGGAGTCATTCTGAGTTTGGTTTGAATCCTGACTCCACTCTTTCCTGCCGGGATGTGTGACTTTATAAATCTTCAAGACTCAGTTTTTTCATTTTTAGGGGAAGATAATAATACTTCATATAATAAGATTGTTAGAAAAATTAAATGAGGTAACTTAGGAAGGTACCTGGCATCTGGTCTATTCACAATAAAAGGCAAGAGACAGGAGGGGGAGAGGAAAAGGAGAAGGGCTTCTGTGTGTGTACATTGCTCAAGAAGCAACATTTAGAAAACTGACCACATGAAAGAACCACCACGACTCTCCACCTATGTAGTATTAATAAAATGTTGCTAAAGAAGACTTTTCAAGAGAATGTCCCCATACTTCACCTTTCTGCCTAGTGGCTGAATGAAGAGATTTTCTGGTGTCTTGGATGAGTCCAGAGTCACTCCCAAGTTATGTGTCTCAATTTATTTTCTGGCACGATGTATCTTAAAGTTCTCATGCTAACTTCTATATGGATGAAGCAGCACAAACTGCACCTGGCTGCAGGGTACAAGGTTGGAGGAGGCTGGATCATAGGACAGTGGGTGTGTAATGAAGAAACAGTCAAGTCCTGAGTTACTACTGCCACTACGGTTGCCCAAGAAGAGATACCATGTTTGCATTGCTGCCCAAAGCAATTATTTCATTTCATTTCACTTCATTTCATTTCATTTCCAAGGCAGTTCTTTTAAACAATAAACAAATCTGGGAGTTCCACTTCCTGACCAAAAGATGTGTAGAGCCCTAGGCCTCACATGCCCAAGGTGAAGGCAACCACAGAAGCAGCTGGTAAGACACAGACTTGGAGCTACAGGCTTCTGGGGTAGAGACACATCATTTTTCTGTGACAAGATAGAGGACTTTTAATTCAACAGAGTTGGGGAATGGGGCTCATGAAGACAAGCTGGCCTGATGGGCTGTAGAAGGTAGCTTTGTGTCTCTTGAGGACTTCTTATGACACAGGGGCTCTCACTTTTGGGACCAGAGGGTGGGACAGCATGAGAGGTGCCAAAGGCAGAAGTGGTGGATAGACCCTTTCCCTATTTCACTGCCAAAATTCAGTGAAATGCTGACTCACAGTAGACCGTTTCTGAAGAAGATAGGATGGAGCTTCATGCTTAGGTTTGATGAGGAGGAGGCATGAGAAGTCTGTCTGGACTAATAAAAGAGGTAGAAACAAGAAGACTCAGAAATGAGAGGAAGGCTTCCAGATGCCAGAGGCCTAGGAATTGAAGTTCAGACAGTTTCCCTAGAGCCTTTGGGAGGCCTCAATGACAGGGTTAACATTTGCATAAAAAGACAGCAACAACAGGGAATGGAGCAGAGAATGTCTTAGGAAAGCAAAGCCTGGGAATTATTCTGCAAAACAAATGTAATAGGGCCCTGATATAAAGCAGCCAGTGCAGGCTGATGGGTACGTGGTGAAGGATGCACAGGGCAAATCAGATCAGCAGAGTCTGCAAAGTGAAGAAGAGAAATATGCAATACCTCCACACATTTCTTAGCTGGCCCATTAAGAGTATTTCCCAAGTTACCAAGTAAAGAGAATTGGAATTATGTTGAGAGCCACTACATAATTGAGGAAAAATATTTAATCTAGAATTATCTATAGTAGAAAAGAATTGGAAGCACCCTACATATCCATTAGTAGGATAGTTATAGTTAACATGGAATATTTTGCAGGAGATTTTAAAACATGAGGTAGATCTCTATGATTTGACATGAGATGGTGCCTAAAGGAAAACAAAAAGCAGGGAAATTGGAGAATAGTGTGTAGAAGGACATCCCACTTGGGGAGGGATGATATATGTCTAACAATACATAAAGAAAGATCTGGAAAAAGATATAATCATTTACACTTAGAATCTTTTACCTTTGTTATATAAACAACTGGATTGGGAGCGTTTTTATCATCAAGCATGTACTGTTCTAAATTCAGAAGAAACAAAGAATACAGTTGAGGTTTTAAAAAGACCCCATTGCTTAGTATTTGTGTATGTAATGGTTCTGTCCAGTGAAGATTTAGTCATTCTAAACCAATTATTTTACTTCATCCATAGGATTCCAAAGTTATTAGGTTGGAGTGTGAATAACTGTCATGGTCAGATGATATCAACTATTTCATGAGATGGGTTTCAAGATGGAGCTCCCATTTTTCTCACAAGATTCCCACATGGCTTCAGGCCTCCATCCTCTGGGGAAATTTAGGGCTGCAGTCAGTCCAGATTTGGAGCCATCCCTCTGGGTCCCTTGCACCAGCTGAAACTCAGCTTTGAAGAGAGCCTGGAGCTTCTAAGACCATCTTGGGCATCTGGGGCTTCTGGGCAATTCCCCGATGGGATTGGGAGGTGGGAGGGTAGGTGGGGTGGAGCTCTGGGACAGGGCTGCTAGGACAAAAAGTAGCAAGTCCCTGAAGCTCTATGAAGCTTATTCAACATTTGGTCCTTAAGCGAAAAGGGTGAAGATTTTGTACCTATTAGGTTCCTGAAACAGCTAGAGATATTGAGATAACACACCATGGGTGAGGGTCAGAGATTTTAGGCTTGACATTAGGATCATTTGATTCTTCAGATTCCACCTCTGCATTGAGTCTTGCTACTGGAGAGCAAAATGGAAAATCCAATCCATTAAATGTTCTTGGTTTCTCCTTTCCCTCCATCTTTCCCCTGCTTCACAGAATAACAGCTTCATATTATTATTCCCTTGTCCCTAATAGCTTCTCTGGTTTAAATATGATCTGTGTCTTTTGTAAAACTGGCTGTCACTCTCGTCCCCGCATCAGTGTGGTAGTTTGGGTGCTGGCTTTGTCTTAAGTGGAAAAAGGCTTCCATTTGAGCATCCTCCCTGTCACAAGTATGCATTTTACCAACTTAACCTCTCTCGGTTTTGCTCTCTACATCCACAAAACTGAGTAAAGAATACCAACTTCATTTATTGTGAAAATTAACACACAAACTACTAATATTTTTATAAATACACTTTTGAAATGTATTCCAGGGAAATTTTCTGCATCTGCATGTGAATTTTTAAGCCTTATGTCAGATAATCAAGGCACAAAACTCATCTGTTTCTGTTGTTGTCAAAACCAGTGATACTTAATACCTAAGCACTTTTATTGTTTAAACAATTTTTGTTTATTTATTTTGAGAGAGAGAGAGAGAGAGAGAGAGAGAGAGAGGCAGGGAGGGACTGAAAGAGAGGGAGAGAGACAGAGAGAGAATCCTAAGCAGGCTCTGCACTGTCAGCACAGAGCCTGACATGGAGCTCAATCTCACTAACTGTGAGATTATGACCTGAGCCAAAATCAAGAGTTAGACACTAAACCAACTGAGCCACCCACACGCCCCAATACCTAAGCACTTTTAAATGCTCAGTTCAGGAGGTTGAGATCATCTATTTTCTTTTCCTCTCTGAGTAGACAGAACTTTATGCCTTGGTATTTTTAAATGTCCCATCTTTTACTGATATATATAAAACATATGCATTTATTAGTGATAGATATGTCACTGGCATATGTATTTTTTCTGATGTACATATACACACATATAAGCATATGCATACATATGTATACATATATGTAATAATACTTATTATTTCTTCAAGAAAACATAAAGTATAAAAATTCTATTTTTAAAGTATAAAACAATAATCATCCTGCCAGAGGTAATCACTGCTAAGATTTTGTCATATTTTGGGGCACCTACATGGGCTCAGTCAGTTAATTATTCAGCTCAGGTCATAATCTCACAGTTCACAAGTTTGAGGCCTGCATCAGGCTCTGTGCTGACAGCTCAGAGCCTGGAGCCCATTTCGGATTCTGTGTCTCCCTCTCGCTCTCTGCCCCTCTCCTGCTTGTGCTCTATCTCTCTTTCTCAAAAATAAATAAAAACATGTAAAAAATTTAAAGAAAGATTTTGTCATATTTACTTTTGGTCATTAATACACAGTTCATCTCATGGGGATATTCACATGGAAAGCAAATGATTCCATAGAGACATGCTACTGTTCCTAAAGGTCTAAAGACTTTCTTCTGTCTCCTTCTCCTTTTCTGGTCCAGCATCAGATGACATGAAAAAGCATGAGCTTGAACTGACAAGGAGGGCCTCCTTCCTCTTCAAAAATCTGTTAGGTGGGTAACGGTCAAATCATTGCTATATTTTAAAACTAAATACAAGTATTATTAGGAGTAAGAGGAAAACACTTTACAAGGCTGATAGAGAGAGAGGAAAGGAGTCAGAGGTGACCACCGGAGTTGTCAGGAAAAGAAGTTCTAGGTAGTGGTATGACTGAGGAAATCCAGGCAATTGACCATGCTGACACTTTGCCTGGCTGCCCTCTTCAGGACTCCCTGGATTAGATAGCAGAGTGGGGTGGAAATGACATGGTCCTGGAATGGCATATCTGGGTTTGATTTCTGACTGTTTTCTTTTTTGCAAAGTGAATGATCACTTGGTCAGAATAATCTGCAAGTTCTATTCTAGCTCTTAAATCACATCTTTATACTTTTTACCCGTGAAAGGTTATGGCTTCATCTGTAATAATTATGAAATGATATGAGGAGGGGCAATACTTTAAGCCACGTAGTTAAGAGTCAATGAGTTTGGCCACAGGTTTTAATAGGGAGTAGGAGAGTACTGGACTGTCTGAGGTGGGAAGGGAAGGCAGTGGGGAGAGCACTGATCAGGAGAAGTGTGAAGACAAGACAAGGAAAGGTTTGAGGAAATATTTTTTCAATGTTAATTTTTTCTAGGTTGATTCTGTAGTGAGTACTGGAAGGATGCTTTTTTTTTTTTTTAATCACTGTATTCCTAGTCCCTGGCACAAAGTAAGCCCTCCGTAGATACTTTGATATGAATGAGACAGGCTGGAGTGGAGGAGTGAAGGGCACCAATCAAGACAAAGAAAGGAGTAGAGGATGCTTCTCTTAGACCCCTTGTACCAAGACACTGAATTAGGGAGAAATTCAAAGCACTGTGAACTGCCGCTGCCACTCACCCCCACATCACATAGATGCACTGCTCACAAAGAGCCCTCCCTCCTCTTAGCCTCACCCTCACTTAGCCTCACTCATTCCAAAGCAATGTGGAGGCTCTTTAAAGTGTTACTTCAACTAAGCTCCATTCCTAGTCTTGATTCAGAGTCTGCCTAAGAAACATTCTTTAAGACACCAGGAAACTGCCCAACTGAATGTCTAATTGCTTTGAAACTAGTTGAGTAGGGTCAAGCATTCCCAATGGCAGACAGTCTTTCCTTCCTAACAGAGGGATGGCCATTCCCTCCACTTTGGTGTCTTCCTGGTTTACCTGAGAAAACCTCTGATTATGACTATGGAACCTACTGGAAAATCTTCTCTCTAAGGCAGACCAGACTGGCTCAGACAACATGTTTGTTTCAGTACCACTGGGCTCTGCTGCTGAGAAACATTTCCCACAGCTATCTGGGGTGCTCCAGCCTCCCTGTAGTGCAGATTCTCAGCTTGAGTTGGTGTCTCACTGAACTTACAGTGCTTCAAGTGCAGTTATTTTAATTTCATATAAAATGTTTAAAGGGGATAAATACGCTGCAGCATTTGGAATCTTGATCCAGGAAGAATAGAGGTTAGGCAGTGAGTTTTAGTTTATTCCTACATAATGGTGCTGATGCGTACCAAGCTCTGTGCTAAGCACTTTGTATAGATTAACTCATTTGATCTCATGACAACCTTAGGAGCTAGGTACTCCTAAGTATCTTATTATTTCCTGCCTCTATTTTTACAGATTATTGTTATCACTCCTGTTTTACACATAAGAAATCTGAGGCACAGTGAAGCTAAGTGACCTCCTGATATCCCACAGTTGTTCAGGCTTTGAACCCAGGCAGTCTGGTGGCAGAGATAACCCTTAGCCACTGCATCACACTGCCTCTTTACATGCATGTTGTTGTGAAGGCTGAAATGAAGACATCCTGCCTAACTGACTGGGTACACACAGGCACCCAGAATTTGGGGACTGCTATATACCTCTTTTGCATCCCCACAGTGCTGAGCAACCAGCAGGTGCCCTACAATACATACAGACTGATGACAATTTTCCCCAAATATTTTTACACATACATGCAAATGGTCTATTGGGCCTTAGTTACAATCACATATGTGATACCCAAAGAAATCATTATTGAAAAGTCTCATGGGTATTAAAAGAAATACATAATGTTTAGAAATTTTGTTGTCATTGTCCATAAACTATTTTTAATGCATTTTCCTGCTGATCTCAAGAGTAATACACAGTCATCAGAAAAATTCAAACCTTGTTGAAATATATAAACTATTCAAACATTCAAGTTAAACATGTATAACACTGGGACAGTAACTCAAAATGAAGTAATAGATAGAGTGTCCCAGGATTTGACTGACTTTGTAAGAACTGAAATGTAAGGCATTCTCCCTTCTCTGAAAGCCAGCTTGAGGAGGAATGGGTACATAGAGTAACTTTTATTGTGTCTATAAATCTCTCTTTAGAAGTTAAGTATAAGAAGGTGAGATAAGTGTGCTGACTGAATTTGTATCTATGCCTAGGTAGGCCCCTTGGGGCAGAGTGGGAGCCAACTGGATCTAAAAGTATATGTCTCATCCCAACTATTTGCATTTGGAGATGAAGAGCAAGGGTAGGGCCCCTGTCTTCAGGATCTTTTCCTCCTTCCCTAGTCATATTTGCTCCTCAGACCATGTCCTGTGGGAGGATCCAGGCACCTGCTATAACTGACATAATGTCAAGAGCACAAGATGTCTTATTAAAGACCCCAGGAAACTTCTGCTTTTACTACTACTAGCTGGGGAGCAGCTTAACTGCAGGTGCACCCCCATGTTCTCATTTGTCACCATGGGTAGTGCTACTGGCCTGTCTCTTTTATAAAGAGACTATAATGAGGTCAAGAACCTGAAAAAACTTTGTAAACTCTTCCTCCAGAGTATGCAATTTAGAGGGTCAGGTGATCATTCCTCACTGATTCAGTGCTTGCCTTTGATCAGGAAGAGTTGGTCTGAGGAAGAGGAAAGCGCACTTTGAAGCCTAAAATCTTAAAAAGAACACTAATGGCTCCAACAATCATCAGATTTATTTATAGGTGATAAAAAATGGAAAATTAACTTGATGTACCTAGCAGTCAGAGGGACATTCAGGCTTTTAATCTTCCCTACCCATCTCTCCTTGAAAGGAAAGGAAAGGAGAAAGGAAAAAAAGAGGAAATGAAGGAGAGGAGGAGGAGGGGAGGGAGGAAGGGAGGAAGGAAGGGAAGGAGAAAGGAAGGAGGACATCTTGAAGAACAGCATAACTAGAAAGGAAACTCTAACGGGGACAAGGAACTCAGTGAGACAATATTTGTTTGTTTAATTCCTCTCAGACAGAGCTCCTCCAGTTTGGAATTGGATCTTATTCATCTTTGTGTGGCACTTCCTAGAGACTATTTAGGATGAACCATATGGCACTGCATTTTTGTGGATCAAAAACAGTCTAATATTGGCAATGCCATATGAGTCAATCTAAGTATAAGATGAAGATGCAAAAGACCTAAGGGTCATATTCATTCAGTCAACTTTAACCTATTGTCTCATAACATCTTCTTCCCACCTCTAGCACCTGGTCAGAGAGGTTGGTCTTTCCTTTCACCGTCTGACCCTTAGGATTCATGCCTCTTTGAATACTGACTTTAGTGTTCCCTTGAGCTTGAAAATGTCTAGATGTTAAGCACGTGCTATACCAGTGTCCTCCTCTTATATTAGGACCCGAATTTCAATTCCCAAATCATTTGATGGACCTACCAGTCTGTAGTCAAACAAAATAGATGTTCTTCATTAGGGTGTTGTATAGATTGTTTTTCTTTTTCCCTTTGCTCCCCATGTCTCCCCTCTTCCTTTGTTTTCTCTTCCCATTCTTTCCTTCCTTTCTTTCCCTCTCTCCCTTCATTAACCCTTCCATCCTTCCTTCTTTCTTCCCTTCCTTCCTTCTTTCATTCTTCCCTTCTTTCCTTCCTTCCTTCATTCCTCCTTTCTTTCCAGGTCAGGTAGTACTTTAGACTGGAGAGAAGATACACTTGAATAAACCAAGGGGAATGGCAGGGCCTATACTGCAAGTTCCCAGAGAGGACACCTGGATCTTACATCCTTCTTTTAGCCCTTCATGATACATAGCATCACACAGAAGCTATGTTGAATGGGATTTATGTGAATTAAGCAGCTCTCAAGTTGAGGTCAAGACTTCCATTTCTTCTTCCATATATTTGTTTCTATAACTCATTATATTCTAAACCATGAGGTTTGGTGGTGTTTGGCTCTGTGATAAAATGGCATAACATTTATACCATACACAACTATTTTTGCATCACATTATATCATGGACAGCAGAGCAGCCTAGAAAACACTTTTTATTATAATTACTTTTTACAGGAGACTTGAAAGGTATAATGATTTGTGCATAATACATCCGACCATCAGTTCCTCCTTGCTGCATATCTAAAACAGGAGTTGAAACAATGCTTGGTGACAAGCATTAGGATCATGTAGACATACTAGAATGTGGCTCAAAAGGCAAGTATTTTTGTCTGCCTTGTTCCCTGCTATATCCTGGGGCTTAAAACAGATGACAATGAAGTATTATGAGTGAACAGGTTAAAGCTGACAGAGTGACATTTAGATCTCCTGCATTTTTGTCTTAACACTAATGAGACACATATTAGGCCCTTGAAAAATAGTCTTGAATGGATGAATAATCATTGCAGTTTAAGTACTGATGCTATAATCCCATAACTATTCGGTTCACTAGTCACATATTACCTCCAGGTCTCTGTTTTCTCATTTCCAAAATAGGGATTATTTTACTTATCTAGCAGGATTGTTAAGAGGATTAAATGAAAATCCATGTAAAACAAACTGACCAACATAATAGTAGGCACTTAATAAATGTTAATGCCTTTTCTTCCCATGCCCTCTAGCTTTCTTAGAAATATGTGCGCACGTGTGTGTGTGTGTGTGTGTGTGTGTGTGTGCATGTAGGGGGTGGGGGAGGCTGGGAGAAATAAGTTATTTTGCTCATGTTTTTCAGGGCTTCCCAACTTCAGCACTTTGCCATTTTAGGCTCAGGATTTCTTTGTTGTGGGGGCTGTCCTGAGTATTATAGGGTGTTTAAGAGCATTGCTTCCCTCTACCCACTAGATATCAGTTACAGCCCCCAGTTGTGACAATCAAACTTGTCTCTAGATATTGATGAATGTTCCCCAAGACACAAAATTGTCTCCTGTCAAGAACAACTATTGTAGCTATAGTCATCCATTGAATAATTAAACATTTCATTTATAAAAAAAAGTTGTGCAGGGTACTGTGTAGACTTTACTGGTGGGTATAGTACATATTTAAATGTATATAAATGTACACAGAAAAAGAAAAACAGCACATATCAAATTAAGCTGCATAGTCAATCCCTAATTATCCATGAAGTGAGTAATGAAGTAGATAATGAAAAAGTTACTTCAGTCACACAACTTCCCTGCATTAGATTATTTTCCTAATTATGGTTGGATTAGGCTAACTCTATTAATAGTAATGAACTTCTTGAACACACACTGGCTGATGACAGGGAGATATGGCAAGTGTGCATGGAGAGAAATAATTTGGGTTTCTTAAATTTTCATGGACTACCCATTAAGTGGGAACTATAGCCGCAGATTACCAAACTGCATTGTCTATTAGTAAACTTAAAAAGTAATAGCAACATTAATACTTACAGGTGAATTAAAGACTTTAGTCCCCGGAAAGTATGTCTTGAAATGGACTTGATGTTGTTGTTTTCTATGAATCTGCAATAGGTTATAATATTTGTTGTCAGACAGCTGTAGGAACCCAAGAGGACTTGTCCTGAATCATTATGTCAAAAAAATAGTTTTTTTACTTACAAATACTCTAGATGTGGCAGACCAATAAAAGCATCATCACTGATCACATCAAAGGAGTTCGATGTGAATAATCTGCCCAGAAAAAAGTACATAATGACAATAGTTAACCTGACAGATTGTCAATCTTTGCTGCTATTATGTCTTAAAGTAATGAGTAGGAGTTGTGTATGGAAAAGTGTCTGGGTATCTGTCTTCCACAGTGCTGTTTATTTAGGTAATCTTTGAAGATAGTTTTTTTTTTTTACCCCCAATTATCTCCTCATCAAATACTCATAGAGTCTTCATGTCCCATTTCTCACAGTGATGGATATCACATGCCCTGGGTAACATTTTGAGATACAACTGGACAAGTATGACAGTCAAAGCAGCCAAAGCAACATTTTGCACGTTTTTATGACAAAGACACTAACAGAATCTTTCCCTCTTGCTCTAGAAACTTCTGGAACATTCTGATCAGCTCATACAATGGTGCCTTAGGATGTTAAGCCTGGAAGCCCTGGAAAAGTAGCTCCATCAAAGCCTAGTTTTGTTTTGGTATCTCACAGTAGATAGGCCACGGACACTGGCTCAATGAACATCAACTAGCATCCTTCTTAGATAATAGAACAGGGTGAAGATGAGACACAATGAGGCTTAGGAAAAGTTTTAGACCCATTTTATTACTAAATAGTTGAAAAAAACAGTTTCACTTTGACACATTTATTTGCAATATCAAAATTCACAAGAATTTGGTTTTGAAATTACTGATGAAAAGGAACATCAACTAGCAGTCCCGACATCCTGGTGAACAATTTGGAAAAGTTGCCAATTTCTGAATGGCAGACTTAAAAGAGGTGATTATAGGCCAAATAATACAAAGGTGGGGTTTTTTGAGTGAGTATTAATTTATGGAATGCATTAGATAAAGTATTGATACAAGCTAAAAATAAAGTTTTAAATATACTGATGATTTACAGTGGGTTTAAGTGATGTTCGGTCTACACATTAAGGCTCTTGTGTGGGGGAACCTCTTACTCCACTTGTAACTATTATCCAAAATGGGATCATGGTCTTGGATCAGACCAGGTATTCAACATAATTTGACAATTCATATCCCCTACATACCATTTAACTGCATCACATAAAGTCCAATATTCTGTGTTAGGAATCTTTTTGACTTACTTTTGAAGTCTAAGGATTAAAAATAATTGGCACTAACTAGCTTGGTGATTTCACCTCTCTGTGCCTGTTAACTAAGGAGATTAATACTAAGAGATCTCACTTCCTGAACATTTTTGAAAAACTTATTTGACTTCTGGGATTGCTTCAGAATAATCAAGGGGAGGAAAGCAGTGGGTTGGAGATGAAAACAGTAGGTTGAGCATGATGGAGAATATTTGAAGGTAAAACATGGATACATGGAGGTGAATTTTACTATTATCTTTCTTTTATATGTGCTTGACATTTTCCATAAAAATGGGGGAAAACATGAACCAAATAAATAAAACTGGATGCTCTGTTCCATTTCTTCTTAAGCTATCAATCCTGGAGTGATGTTTGATTCTCTTTCTCTCCTCTTCTAACATTATAGCTTTGCATTTAAGTCATTCACTAGGTTCTGAAAAGTCAACACTAATGAATAATGATACTTGTTAGATGCTTGTAGTTATTAAAACAAATTCAAAGGCTTATGATTTCAGTCATAACTCTGGCACTTCTTACTTCACAGTTCTGGAAAACAATATTGCTCAGCTTTACTCCAAGGTAAGCTAACATCCAAAGCCTTCTTTTGGTTCTAGATTTTTGTTTCATTCTAAATAGGCAGTATCAGGGATGGAGAGAATAGAATAAGGCAAATATAGACACTGAGAAATACCTCCCATGCTCACTGCTTTACAAACTGCCCCATGGTTGGAGCAGCCGCTTCAAACTGTACACTCCAAATCACCAGAAGAAATAGCTTTCAGACTGGTTCCCCTTATGTTGAAATCAGATGCAAAACAGAGCAGGAAATGGATATTAGTGGGCAGAACTTGCCCACACATGTCAGGGAAATAAAACAGAGGATTTTCAGTAGAATTTGTATCTGCTTGTCCATTGCTTATCCCTAGCACCTGTAATACTGCCTGTCCCATAGTGGACACTGAATAAATATTTGTTAAACAAAAGGAATTCACTTCACATTCAATTCTTGTCATTACTACATTACTAGATTGAAGGTTCCTTATAGCAGGGGCTTACCTTTATTTGCTTTTGTGTCCCCAGCCCTGAGCATAGTTCCTGGTGAAATAATCCTTGTTGAACTAGATTTCAAGGATTAAAATCTCTGGCTAAAACTAAACTACATGTAAAAATATGAATGAATCTCATAAACTCAAGTTGAGGGAAAGAAGCCAGAACAAAATTTTTAAAAAAACAGCAAAATTCACTATACTGGCAGAAATTAAGATAGTGGTTACTTTTGGAGGTGGGTAGTAACTGGAAGGGAGCTCAAGGGGAGTCTTTGGGGGTAATGATAGTGCTTAGTTTCTTGACCTGGATGCTGATTACAAAGATGTTCACTTTATAAAAAATCACGGTGGTGTGGAGCAAGGAATGAATAGGTAGAGCAAAGAGGACTTTTAGGGCTGTGAAAATACTCTGTATGATACTATAATGATGGGTACATATCATCATACATTTGTCCAAACCCTAGAATCTACAACATCAAAAGTGAAATATAATGTAAACTAGGGACTCTGGGTATATAATGTAGGTTCATCAATTGTAACAAATGTCCCACTGTGGTGGGGGATATTAGTATTGGGGGTGGAGTATGCATGTGTGAGGGTAGGTGGCATATGGGAACTCTCTGTGCCTTCTCCTCAATTTTGGTGTGAACCTAACACTGCTCTGAAAAACGTTCTTAAAAAGTCATCGAGATAAACACTTAGGATATGTATACTTTTCATTATGTATATTACATTTCAATAAAAAAGTTTCTTACTAAAAACTAAAAAAATCACTCTGGTTAAGATAATAATGAGTATCTTAGTCTTTCAATTCTAAATTCAATTGTGGTTTTCTATGGAGAAGGATTCTGTAGATAAAGATGTATAAAATTATACATATATTATAAATATGGTTGAGCAGGCTATCCATTTTATTATCCTTTATGTATACTTAAAAAGACTAAAAATCATGTTCTATAAAGAGGGTGAAACTCTTATCCTTAATTGTTATGAATTTCTTAAAATATGTTTGGTTTCAATATTATGATTTCGTACTGGGCCAGATATTAAGGAATCCTGCAGTCCCTGTTAAAAGGAAACTCTGCTACTCCATACCATCCTCATACATGACAGACCTATAGCAGATCAAGGTGGCATGTTTTATAGCACACAAATTCTGTCCCTTTCCACAGATTACTAGGGCTAGAAGGACTCAGGTCTTTATCCAGAGTAGCTGATTCTGGGGTCAGTTGGCCTCCCAAGGGCCAAAAACTCTGGCTTAAAAAGGCAAGTTGGGCCAAAGATGAGTCCCTTCCTGGGTATTTGGAATCAGCAAACAGAGATGGAGCCAGCCAGCAGAGGAGCTGAAGGAGAAAGGATGCCTCAGGGTTGAGTTAGTTCTCTGGCAGGAAAAGAATGTGCCAGGCACACTTAAGAGAGCAGAACGTGGAGGAGAACTTGCAAAGGGAAGCTTGTGTGAATGTTGAAGCAGGGGAGATGATTAGGTCTGTGTTAGATTCTAAGCCACAGCTTCTGAATCTTTGTTGCACTTGGAAAGATCTGAGAAGCTTTAAAAATATGGCGGTAGCTGGTTCTTGCCCTGAGGGGTTCTAGTTAAATTCTACACTTGGGCTGTGGCCTGGTCATGAGGATGTTTAAAAGCTCCTTAGGTGGGCTCTTTTATGCAGCCTGGGCTGCATATGGTAAGCTTCCCTTCCAGGTCAGTTACCTACCCCCTCTTTACCTGTGGCCACTGGAGTAACTCCTTGTAGCAAGTCTAGTTGGAGCAGTGGCTCTGGGACATAGAGGTGCTGTGGATTATCCTGGCCTCATACATGTAGTAAGAGTCTACAATAATATGACTCAGATTTGACAACCATGCTTACGATAGCAGCCTCAAAGAAGAGTTGGTGGGCACCAATGTATCATCTGAATGAACTTGATACTCTGAGACACAAATCAGAGGTCTAGGTCCCATAGACTTGCCAAGCAGCCATCCTGTGGATTGGTGTGGAGATAGTGTAGAATTTGCTCTTCACCCCTGTTCCTATGGGAACCTGTGAGGTCTCTCCCACTTCCTCTATTCTTAGGGAAGGGAAACACCAGGCATTTCCCCCTTGAGTTTTGGTAGAGGTGGAGAGAGGGATGTGTGTTGACCAATCTGACCTCACCCCCAAAGGTAACGCTCTAATATCTCCTACTCATCACCTTCATGAATTCAGTAAGAAAATGGACTGTAGGAGGAATGGGGAAGACTTTTTTTCTTCTCTGCAACCAAGAGAGTATAAGTTTCCTTACAAGAAGGAGATTTAGGAAGACTGTACATACCAACTGTTAATTCCAGGCAGGCAATAGCTCATTCTTTAAATGGTGATTGTTGCCTTCATAATAGCCTATATTTCATAGACTCTTGCTGGATTATCTTATTTGGTCTTTGGAAAAACTCTGTGGAAGTGGTAGAGGAGGTATTAATATCTGTTTGACAACAGGAAATTGAGGCTCAAAGGGCTGTGAAAAGCTTTGCATAAGGTCATAAGGCCCAAGACTCCTTGTCCAGTGCCCCATTGACACACCTGGTAGCTTCTCAGTATAGGATCACATAATGATTTAATATCTACATCCTGGCAGACAACCATAAGAAAGCTCTTCAGCTCATAAGGATTTAAGGAATATAATTAAACAATAATCTCTTTTTAAGGAACTAATTAATCTAAGTAGTCTCAAAGTGATATTAAGATTTTTTTCAAGTAAAGACTAAAATTTTTGAATGCAGTTTGGTGTATTCTGCTTATGAACACTATGCTCATTATAGTAATTCTGCAAAGCACAGAAATGCTTGAAGGAAAAACTAAAGATTACATATTCATACTACCCAAAGATATTGCTATGCATACATATGATACATGTTCTTTCTTTGCTTTTATTCTTGAAATGTTTTTTCCTACATAAAGATCAATGAACTATTACCTACATCTACTCCCTTAAATTTTTTTTAAACATTTGACTCCTTGATTCATTTGAGACTTACTTTAATCAAGGCAGTGAGCTACTGCCTTGATTCCTTCCTAAATACATACCCAAATTTACTCAAAACATTTTACTGAATAATTAACGCTTTCTCCATTTGTGAGTGTTGCTTCCTTCAAATGTCTGCTATTTTATTGGTTTTTCCAAGAATCAAATCTTGAATTTATTTTTTATTCCAATTGCTTTCTAATTTATTATTTTTTCTGGTTATTATTTATTTTTTCTTGATTTCCTTAGGATATTTAGTTTAGTGCTCAATTCACATATTTTTATTCTGATTTAAAATAAAAGTATCTAGAAATATTATTTCACTTTTGAGTAAAGCATCCAGTGAGTTTTGATAGGTAATAATCTTTTCAAATTGCATATTTGATTTCCACAAATATTTAGAATAATATTCTTAAAATTCCCTATCAATGATAGGGTTTTTTTTTTAAAGGCTTCATGATTTTATTATTAATATTACAGTGGGAACAGAGGATGGTATCTGAAAAGTATGTGCTAGCCTCAAGCTACCTCCTTCTGGTACCTACATCTAACTGCTTAGATGGTGGGAGGGTTGGGGGGCGTCACATCTCTTCACAAGCAATAAATTAACACCAAGGCCATAAAATTGTTGTCAGGGGCTTCCTGGTTTAATTGAAAAGCTAGGACCAGAGCATTTAATCCAAAAGAAACAAAAAAGTGGGTAACAGGGTTAGTGTGAAGCTCAGAGTTCTGAGGGAAACTGAGGTAGCAACTGAGAAGTAAAGAAATGAGCAGAAGATCAGAGAATGAGGATCTAGCTACACTGGAAGATGGTCAAGTTTCAGGCTGTCCAATGTCTAGCCAAGAGGCTAGTGATGGAAGTCCACAAAAGAAAAAGGACTAGGCAGGCACATGTGTTGATGACAAGGCTAATGGGCTACTGAAGTGGTTTCCTAACCTGGCTCCTCATGTCTCCAGGGACCGAGGGAGAAGCACACTGAAGAGAGAATCAAGAAGCCTGGGTCTTAATTCTGGGAATTGACTGTAAATAGTCAGAAGGCCTTGAGACTTCTCCTCTCTATGTTGTCAAATTAGGGGGTTAGACAAGATATTTTTGGTTGTTTCTAGCTTCAAATATATATGAGTCTATGCTTATAGTACTGTGGGCTTCATTCATGGAAGAGTAGGCATGGGCTCTACATGGGAAGCAGAGAGTGGTGTGGAGGCAGGTCTGTAGATAGCTGAATGGGAGGAGTAAAATCTGCCTGCTGAGAAAATCTCCTCTTATCTCCAATCAGACTGCTGATCTGGTCATGTGTCAGGGTCCCCTGGCTCTAATGATACCTACTACAAATTCTCTCTAGTCACTTGTGGCATCTTGATTATCATTAGAATTGTCATTGGCCCACAAGTGACCTGCATTGTGTCTTCTAGCCCAGAGCAGATTCTCCTGGTTATGGAGGGCATAGATTGTGTGTGTGTGGGAGGGGGAGGTCTCCCATATAATCTTCCCTCAGTGAGGACTACTCTGCATGAAGAAGAAAACCATGAGCAGCCAGTACTTTCACTTGGAGATGGCATTGATCAGATATAGAATAGAGAATCTGGTTTCTAAGCTTGTAACTGTCTCTTATTATGGACAGGATACATAAAGAAGGTGAATCTGTTTCATCATTTGTCAAGATAGGAATTATGATAACAAAAAGATTTCCTGGAAGAGTCTAAGAATTACATGAGAGAACGTACGTGAGCATGTCACCAGTTGCTTCTGCCAAAGAACATCTAATCAAAGAGCATAGACATAAAACATTAGAGCTGAAAGAGCCATTAGATATAGTGAAGAATCTTAGTTTTACTGCTAGGAAAATTGAGGTCTAGTGAGATTGTTACCTGTCCAAGAGAACAGTTTATGGGCATCATCCAGGGAATTAGCCAGCCCATGGGTAGTGTGCATGGACACAAAAATGCACAATTCCAGGCACATATGTGACATGTGTTTACATATGCATATATAGGAAAATGAGAGATCAAGCCACAGAGTCTACATACTGCTAGAAGATTTAGGGACATAGCTGGATAGCTTGCCAACTTGTTTAGAGCTCACTGTGCTTAAATGAGCCAGCCCCTTCAGTTACTAATGTTCTCCTTTATCTAAAAGAATTGGGCTGGTTGAATGATAATTAATGATAGACTGATGATTCACTTTAGTTAAATGCACATATTCTAAGTGCCTGTGGCCATGTGAAAAATTTGCATTTGAATATTTAAAAATATGCTTTTAAGACAGGAAAACATTAAAATGGGAACCATCACACATGATCAAATTATGTCACAGTTTTTTTGGGGGTTTTTTTTTTTTTTTGGTCTCTTATTCTTGCAAAACATTCTCAGTGCAATTCAGCTGATATTTAAGTAGACCACTGCCTCTTCATCTGGATTGGTGGGAAATAACCCACTTTAGCTTCATGTAAGTCTGGTGGGAGGTGAGAGGCACTCCAGAGAGATATATAGTTCACCTTCTCTTTTTTCTTTTAATGTTTATTTTTGGGAGTGGGGAAAGGCAGAGAGAGGGAGACAGAAGATCCAAAGTGGACACTGTGTTGACAGTAGAGAGACTCAGGAATGGCTAGATCATGACCTGAGCAGAAGTCAGACACTTAACTGAGCCACCCAGGTGCCCCCAATTCCTCTTTTTTACAGGTGAGAAAGCAGGTCTCCAGAAGTGATACATACATACATCTTTTATCAGCAGCAGGGTCAGGATTAGAATGTAGGTGTTAGAGTTGCAGGGATTCCCTTGGTATTCTTGGTATGCATAGTAGCAAAGATTGGAGCATGGATCTACCTCTTTGCTTTTATACTCTATTACCTCTCATCCCAGGACAGTCAAACTTTTCCTTTCTAGGAGTTGGTATAACTAGTCAACAGCCCACCCTCTTGATGTTTGTAAATTCAACATGTATCGGCCTGGTCCTGAAGCACCAAGGAGAAGGGACTTAAATTTTATGTAAAGCCTATTCTGTGCCAGGCCTCATCTTCAGCAGCTTGCCATCTATGATCTCATTTTAATCTTAAAATGAACACTGTAACTTAGGTTTTATATTCTCCTCTTAAAATATAAAGAAAGCCAAGGTGAGAGAGGTAAAGTAATTTGAAGCCTGTAACTAGAAGAGATGGGATTCTGTGCTTAGACTGGTAACGGTCATAGGCAAGGCCATGCTTCTTTCTAATCCCATCAGATCTGCCCACTTATCTGCTACAAATCTAGAACAGCCTTGCCCAGTAGTTCGCAGAGTATATTCCCTGAAATATGAGGCCTTCATAGGGTTGAGAGGTTGTACATGAACAGCAACAACAACAACAAAATCCAAATAAGTCTGGGGAAAGTGGGTAAGTGAAGATAATTGGGGTTCTTAATTACACTAATCTTCCTACCCTTAAATAAACAGACTCTTCAGAAGGGAATGAAATATGCAGTTTCCCAATTTTATTGATCATGGAACCCTTTTATCACTGAGCTTTACGTAAGATGAATATTCCATGGAACATATCCACAGAAATGTTGGATTAGCCATTTGGGAAATAGCTGTGATGGAACCTGCTCCAGACAAAAACGGTGAGAGTGTAGTTTAAGCTCAGAGGCATTTTCCCTTTGAATATGCTGCAAGTGGTAATCTACTTCCTCAGGAAGATGCAGCATCCACTGGGAGGTCCCCAGAGAAGCTGTGTGTGCCAAGCTGCTTGACCAGGTGGACAGTGGCAGGGAAGCATCCTCCCAGATCTCACATTCGATGAATCCACACTAACAAGACGGTCTGAGTTATTTCTTATATGGATATAGATGGTTTAGTGTGTCCTTCAAGATGGATTCTTTGTACCTGCTTAAGCACTGCTAGCAAGCCTTTCTAGATCAAGGTGGGGTACAAATAATTAAGCTAATAAAATAATATGAATCCCAAAGGCATAGATTCCCAATATCCTAGGAGATTTTAAGAAAAGTGAAATGGCATAAAATAGTTTCAGAGGCTTTTCTAAGCCCAAGTACCTTGTGAATAGACAAGGTGGGGATAAAATAAATCCCCAAATTTATTTGAGCACAGACCCATTTCTTTCAGTACAATTGTTCCACAGGAACAAGTTTAGAAAACGCTGGTCTAAGGCATAACTTTAAAGTATATAGGTCCTTTTTCATTTGCTATTTTTTTCTCTCTCTTTTTTTCAAGCAAGGAGACCAGAGCTTGCACATACAAATGAGAGTTGAATCCTAGGGAAACGAGATGTTCTTGCCAGTAATGCTGCCACTCTTTCAAAGGGCTTTTGAAACTCCTTCTCATTAATTGTCTCCAGGAATCAGGACACATTCCCCTGAATACCCTCATTAATGGCAAAGGTTGACCCTTTGAGAGGGGTTTGGATTTTGGGTACAGAACTATGCAAAGTCAAGCCCAGTGATTCATGTTCAAGAGGAAGTAGACGACAGTAATTAAAAGTGAGGACATTGGTTTAAACCCCAGATGTGCCACTTAGGAAGGTTGCAACATTGAGGAGGTTACCTAAAACCCTTCTAGGACTCAATACTTCATCTATGGAATGGAGGTAATCATACCCCTCATAGGGTTATTGTGATGACAAAGTAAAAAAAAAAAAAAGATCTATAAAGTGCTTAGCATCAAGCAATACAAAACTGACAAACACCCCCTAAAAAGACTGCCTGGTTTTATTGCATGGCTTGTAAACTGGCAGGGAAGACAATTCTCCCAGAAGGATCTAGAAATGTTTAGTCATGGAAGCATGGAAGGGAGGAATCTTATGACTGCTCACAGGAATGCACTGCAACTCGAGAGTTACTTGTACATACAAATCTAGTCTGTTTATTTTTTTAAAGGTTCATTGCTTTTTATTTATTTATTTATTTAATTTTTTTAAACATTTATTCATTTTTTTGAGACAGAGTGTGAGTGGGGAAGGGGCAGACAGAGAGAGGGAATACAGAATCTGAAGGAGGCTACAGGGTCCAAGCTGTCATCACAGAGTCCAATGTGGTGCTCAGACCCACGAACTGAGAGATCATGACCTGAGCTGAAGTCGGAGTTGGACGCTTAACCGACTGAGCCACTCAGGCGTCCCTGTTCATTGCTTTTTAATCACACCTGACACAGGCAAACACTTGCCATCTTGCCTTGTAAATAGGCACAATTCCTTTCTAGTCCCTGCCCAAGGAAGGGGTAATGAAATATTGTTTTATTATCTGCCACTATGGGAAATTGAGAACTACATTATTATTTTAATAATGACTCTATAATACTCAATTCTATATTATGAGACATTTTCATTTAATAATCTAATGTACTGGTTTGTTAGAATGAATACAATAAATCTTGTCCATTTCTTTAACAAGACCACTTTCTATATTATAATTTAACGAAACTCCATTTGTAGAATAGAACAGAATACAATAGACTTTTTTTTTTAAGCCAGGAAGACATCTTAGTTAATTGAATGTAAAGGTCTCAAAATGTCAACTTACATTTTATTTGGTGCTTATCCTTTTTAAAAAATCTGCTTCAAGATTTTGCCTTCCCCTGAAAATTAGAAAACTATGACCCCATGTTCATGTACCATATTCTCATAGCAATAATCAGTTGAAGCTGAGGATGTAATTTTTAGGCAAGGCATGTCTTCTCTGCTTTACCCTAGTCACTACCAGTCCATATGGTCTTATTCCCAACTGTTTCCTTTATTTACCACCCAAACCCTGGCATTTGAGTTTGAGAACCATAATTCATCTATTGCTGGTATTCTCTACATATAAAATCTGAGGCCCATGGATATTTTGTGACCAACCCAAGTTCAGAAAGCCCACGAGTGGCTGTAACTCATGTCTTCTAGTGCAGACTTCTTTCTATCCTACCACAAAACCACTCATCTGAACACTGATCAGTGTTAATTATTTTGAACAAAATCATGTTTTACAAAATGTGGTGCCAGTTTTTTCTTTCATGAGGAGGAAGTGAGAACATTCTGTTTTCTCTCTGTCCCCCACCCCAAGAAAGGTAAATAGTTCATGTTTTCCGTGAGAAGTATTTGAAGGAAAGATTTCTTAGGAGGTTCTGATGGAGACCTATGGGTAGAACAACAAAATCTTGAATCTAGGATAGTAAGCAAACCCTGCCCATACAGTCAGATAATAATCTGATGTTGTTGTTGGTATATTAAAGTGATTTTTAGTGCTCACTTTGGCAGCACATATACTAAAGTGATTTTCACAAACTACAATAGAAACTAACATTTATAATTGAGTTACAGGCACAGTGCCAAGCACTTTACATGTATTGCTTCATTTAATCTTCAGTATAATCCTGTGCAATCTATGGTTAGTCCCCTTTTTGCAGATGCAGGTAACAAGGCTTGATTAAACTTGGTCCAAATCATAGAACTACTAAGCAACAGAGTGGAGATTGAACCTATGTTTATTTCATCATAAAACCTGTGTTCTTTGCTGCTTGCCACATTGCCAGCTCTGCAGGGTTAGCCATTTGGATATCACAGCTGTCACCACAAAGCCCCTGCAATCATTTTGCAGCCTATATCTCAACAGTTGGCACAAGTCACCATCATCACCAATCAACTGAATATCATTTTGAACAAAATGAGAAAGCCTATCAAGACTGGCTTACAATAGGGATGCCTGGGTGGCTCAATCAGTTGAGCATCCGACTTCAGCTCAGGTCATGATCTCATGGTTCATGAGTTCAGGCCCCACGTCAGGCTCTGTGCTGACAGCTCAGAGCCTAGAGCCTACTTTGGATTCTGTGCCTCCCTCTCTCTCCCTGTCCCTCCCCTGTCTGCCTCTCTCTATCAAAAATAAATAAACATTAAAAAATTTTTTAAAGACTAGCTTATGATAAAATTTTTTTAAAAAGAGACAACATTATGATACATTCAAAAACAGGCAATTATAATTTACCTTACTAGGGCTCACCATTAACTGAGAGCTGCCATCTTGGGGTGGGGAGGGAGATGACATTCATCTCTGGGTCTCTCATAAAGCCCAATGCTATGCCCAGCAGAATCCCAAAATGTGTTTATGAAATGGAAGCTTTTTGCTTTCATTTTGTTACTGCTTGCCACGATGCAATGAATAAATACTTCTAGCTAAGCAAATATAAATAAGTCAAAAAGGAAATTGCCCTTGTGTTAATGATTTTTTTTTCATCTTTATACTTAAGCAACATTTCCCTTTTGATGTCTTTGTCCGACAGAATAAGGGGGAATTTTACCCTTCACAAGAGAGAAGATAGTTGACCTCCAGAATCAACAGAGAACCTGGGAGACAAATTTGATTTCTTACATGTCAAAGGCCTAGAGGAAGTCCAGGTGGGACAGAAGACACTCAGGCAGTGAGTCAGGAAAGGAAGCTTTGCCTTTTATGTTCTGGTACACTGGAAATCTCTGGTGAAGTTTAACGTCATAACACCATGCTTTTCTTCTTTCCTTTTTTTTTTTAAGTATAATTTACATGGACAACCACATCTGACAGAAGAGGGGACTGGGACAGCCCAGGAGTGGGTGTGAAGAGACTGGGGAAAAGGCAGCAAGAAAGTGAAGAGGCAGAGAATAGGGAGGGCAGGGTTCACCAGGCAAACTTCTGGCCTCTCCTGGGGAAGAGGGATGTGGCCGCACCTCCCAGTGTGCCCTCCACTATTTTGTTCTGGTCCCAAAGGCAAAGTAGTTTCTTAACTAGACTCTCTGTCTAACCACTCAAATTTAATCTGTATCCAGCCTTCAGGAGGGAGGAGGTAGAAGTCCTCCCGGAACCTGTGCCTCAGAGCTGGGGGCTACCCCCATCTGATTCTGTCCCACACGTTCTAGGTTAGCCTGGGTCCCTGGGACAGATTGGGGAGCTGCTCTTTGGGTTCAGGGAATATCACCCAACCATTACTCTATTTGTAGGAACAGTCCTTGATTCCTAGGGATGGGGGACAGTTCCCAACATAAGATGCCAGTATGCAGGAGGGAACTGAGTCAGTGAACAACACCTTTATTCTGAGACTGAACTTTTTTCTTTTCTTTTTTCTTTTCTTTTCTTGGTTCAGTTCACTTTCTAGCTCTCCACACAATTAATTCATATGAAATCTGATAAGGTACACCAAACATGAAAAAGAATGTGACTATCTACTGACAGGAAAGCAAGAGTCTTAAGCATAAAATCTGTGAAAATGTGGATTGCATTCAACAAGTAACATGCTTAGTCTAGACTTAAAACAACCAGGCTCTTTTCTAGGACCTTGGCTATTGATAACCCTCCATGATGTCCAGAGACACGGGGAAGATACAAGCACAAATAACTCTAGTAAATGACAAGAAGGACTAGAGACATATGTAAAGTCTATAGAGTTTGAGAAAATAGAGGTCAGGGAATGAGGTACTTCAGTCTGATATAAATGGAGCTGAGAGATAGAGACAGAGAGAGAGAGAGACAGAGAGAGAGAGAGAGAGAGAGAGAGAGAGAGAGAGAGAGAGAGAATGGTGTGTCAATATTATGAGAGAGGACCCTAGACCAATAGCCAAATTCTATTAATAGCAATTCAGATCTTCAGTCTTTTTCTGTTTCTAGGGAAACATTAAACATTTCCAAGCACAAGGGTGATATGATGAGATCTGTGTTTCCAGAGCGTAACACTAATGGAGGAGGGTTAAACAGGCACCCAGTGCACAGACTCCCACAGCAGCCTGTAGGTCACTGATTACAGCCTCCATTAGGGCCATGGCCCTGGGGTGAGGAGGAGGTGGCAGGTTTTCATTCTGTTTGAGAGAGGACTTGTCTGGTTGGAAGTGGACAGTGAGGAAGAAGGGGTCTATAACTCCTAAGTGTCTTGCTAGAATAATTGAGAGAGAAAACTTTGGTTAACAAGGGTTAGCTTGGAGTCATGACAATCAATTAACTAAAAGTTAAAAATCATAGCTATGGGTCCTTAGGCAATTTGTATACAGAACAACTTAGCTAGCTGACTGAAATTTTTACTTCTTGGTCTATTGTAGGGTGGGGGAGGGGCGTTGGGGGAGGAACATCAGCTGAGCACAAACCAAAACAGGCTCATCTGTAGCCAGAAAATAATTCCTCTAGAAGCCCTCTTAGCTTCAGGTCTGGCTTGAATACTCATTAAAGAGTACTATGTATGGGGTGCCTGGGTGGCTCATTCAGTTATGCTTCTGATTTGGGCTCAGGTCATGGTCTCATGGTTTGTGAGTTCAGCCCTGTGTCTGCTTCAGATTCTGTGTCTCCCTCTCTCTCTACCTGTCCCCTGCTTGTGCTCTGTCTCTCAAAGATAAATAATAATTTAAAAAAATAGAGCTACATTTTTCTTTCCCTGTAATGTAAGGATGAATGGGGGCTGATCACTGCAAAGATGAGATAGGCCATGGATATAATTTCCCAGACAAAGAATATTTTGAAGGACTAAATGATACAAGCTTAATAAGGATGGACTTATTTTTTACCTTGTTCATGGTATTTCTTTTTCCTTTTTTTAGTTTTTTACTTCTTATGGACTATGTACTTGTGTGCTGATTATGGATTAAGAAAAGAAATAATGATGTCTTTTTCTCCCAGAGGGATCAATTCTATGGCTTCAAACAAGATCAAATCTCACTGGAATAAATAGAATTTTTTTCTGACCACACTGAATTCTTATACATGTGGATTTTTTTTAGCATGATACTAAAATCAACCTATAATTTATTCCCTGCATATAGCACTCTCATAAGAATTGGAGGAATTTTGTTTATTAAAAATTTTATAAATGAGTGGAAATGTAGCCACATTTTATAGTCCTCAGTTAGAATTTACTTCTGGAATGAGCCTTTATCATTGGGGATTTCAGTCTGTAGTTGAGAAGAACAGGGCTTTAATGTGTGAAAACACATTTCTGTAAATTGCATTCACTACCAGCACCGTTCCCCACCACTAAAAGCAAACCCAAATGAATAATCATTCTCCTTGGTTATGTTTCATGACTGGCCCCATGGAAAACATGAATGAAATTGCATTTGCTTGGGCAAAGTTTTGTTATTGTTGTTGTTTAAAACCGTAAATCAGATATTTTTTAAAACATTTTGTACAACTAATTTGATGATTTTTGTTGTTGTTGTTGTTGTTAATTCTATTCTTTCTCTCCTCTCTGCAGAGTCTGGGCTTTTGTTATCCTTGCTTTCCAATGCACATCACCAGCCACAGCCTACCAGGATCCTTTCCCCTCAAAACACAGGACATAACTTAAGGAGGCACTGTGTCTGTTTCCCTCACTACCCAGAGCTGACACTTCAAAAAGTACTTCTCATCATGCTTCTGCCGAAGGTCTGAAAAAGCAGTTGGGGCCATAACAAAATTATCAGATTGTTAGCATGGATGACGGGAATGGGTCATTTCTTCTCTTTTTTCAACAACAGAGCAAGAAACCAACTGCCTTTGCACTTCAAGCAGAACGGGGTCTGAAGTTTCTATCTTCACAGGATATGACAGGTCAATCCATAGTCACAAATGCTTTAGAATTCATTGCAAAACACAAGCAATGGCTGGTGTGATCCAGGCTTCATCTGATGGCAAAAGTCATGCAAAGGCAAATTCAGGCCCCTTTGTCTTAATGTTCCCACACAGGATTTTCAGGGCACTGGATGGCCTTACCCCACAGGAAAACTCTTTTTGCTGTGAACCATCTATTCCCATCAATGTTATGATTATGGCACAATTCATATTTGGAGCCTTATAATTTATTTCCTCCTCAGTGAAAATGAGCTTATTAGACCTTTTTCTGAGGAGAGGAGGAAGCCAAGAACATTGGGCAGGAAGAATGGGGAGAAAAATCTTTAGGAAACAGGGTCCTGAGATCAGAGACAAACTTTGACACCTGACATTTTTGCATAAGCTCTGCCCTGGCACAAATCTACCATGTTGAGGTTAGCCAATGTGAGTTCAGTAAGGACATACAGGACAAGAATTACTCGCCCTTTTGTTATTTCTGAAACCTGAACTGCTTTTAGAAATAAGGGCTGGAATGTTCCATAGGAGCTCAGAGCATGGGACACAGGGGCATGGCATACACTCAGTGTGGGCTATTTAAAAACCAGTTCCTTGGCTTCCCTCTGTGATTCTAAATACGTGGAATCACATGACCCCGCAGCAGCCGGTAACTATTCCTATAACACTGTCCAGCATCTGTGCCTGTGAGGCTGGTCCACCAGCAAAAACAAAGTAGAGGCATTCTGGCTGATGGGGTTGCTCTTTCAGGTTTTCTGTGTCACAGCTAATGTCTACTTAGTGTTGGAATATTAGTATGTGTTGACTGACACTTCTTGAATTTTAAGGACTGATCTATTGAACTATCCTGGGGGTAAGGAGGTGCCTCAGCTCATGGAAAGGATGCTTTTTAAATGAGCCATTTATTTATTTAACAAGTAAACAACAGAAGCACAATGTATCGCTTTTTCAGATACAACCAATTCTTACGCTGTGGAAGGATTCCAGCACTGGAGACTTTGCCTCTTCATGTGCTGAAGATTCTTTTTTGGATCTGTTTGATGTGCAAACACTTCCCCTAACCACCCCACTAGCCATCAATCAGGTAAATCCCTGAAGAATATTCTCCTCAATTCTATATCACTCAAAGATATTAGCTGGTAGAAAGACATTAGCCAACATTGTTACATAATGTCAGAACACCTGATTGGGTTTGTGAATTCAATGAAATAGACAAACCAGTTTTGGGATTTTATATAGATAAAACAATATATTAATAGATTTAACTGTTTTTTTTAGCTTTATGTAAAAATTTAAACCTCCATCTTTCATAAACTATGTAAACAATTGTTCATACCTGGTGCCAAGCATTTTACCTACTTAAATCTTAGTTATCTCTGGTAATAATCCTTCAATGTATAATCACCTCCATTTTACAGATGAGGAGACTGAGGCTCAGAGAGATTTAGTCATTTGCACAAGATTCCACGTCTAGTTTCTAGTGAGTAGTAGGGTTATATTTACACATGTCTCTCCAATGTCAAATCATGCTGTTTGTCTCTGTACATATAACTTTAAAAATCCAAAATGGCCAAATTAAGGCAAGAAAACAAAAAACAAGCAAGCAAAAAACTTGGGTCCTGAATCATGCAGTTTAGATTACCAACACTCAGTTGATCAACAATTGGCTAATTTCCTCCTGGACCCCTGTCGCTACCACTCTAATCTGTCGCCTGACACCTGAGTACCGGGGGACCTCTTGACCCTCACGTGGTCCTGCTCTAAGGACTAGCACTCCAATGCCCCAACATTACACGTCAGAACAAATTACACACGTGATAGTGTGCCTGTGGAGAAATCTGATTTCTTAGTCAAATATTGTTTTTTGATATTTTGAGACATAGACTGAATATGTGGTTCCCTCGTGGCTAACTCAAAACATACAGCTAAGACTAATCCTTTGCACTATCCTATATTAATATTTTCCTTCCCTCCTCGTAAGTTATAAATTACAGGAGATTAGAAAACAACCTCACGAGAGTTAATATATGAAGGAGTTACCTCCAAGGCACCCGGATTCGTTTTTCCCCACACGGTAAATCATACAAGGTAGCAGCCCACCCCAGATCCCCGGGAGACAACATCTTGAGCGCATATGTTACGCAGGGTTCTGTATGGACTAATTCAAAAACTCCAGGGCAGAATAAGCAAAGTTCCCAAGCCAAAAATGAAAGTAAAACAGTGGCATGGAATTGGGATCCTTGTTGCAAACATTCCCACAACTTCATATACAGCCATTAAAGTAGACAGCACTACAGGTTAGCAAATCCACCGTAGCAAGAATCAACCTGCATGCCCGTGTCAAGTCGCAAACCAACCCAGCTACTCTTACTTTACTGATATTCTTTTTCTTTCCAGAAACACAGTCACATTTGACAAAATTAATATTGAGCTCATTTTACTAGAGGGTTTATCCAAATATATGCTATATTAAAAATAGTCATGATATAAATATTTCTCACAAGAGCTGCAGCGATGGTGTGAATAAAAAACTCCCTTCTGAGATTTCAGTAAAACCAGATCTCACAAAGGATCTGAAAGAAAACAAACAAAAAACAAACGGACAGACAGACACAAAGAGACACACACACACACACACAGAACAAACCTTATGTTAATCCGGTTTAGCAAAACAGTCACTATTTTGACACTATTTTATGAAGTACGATACTGTTCCTTCCCAGATGAAGTAGGAGAGATGAATCGGCTACAGGTTTCCCATAATAATGTTCAGGGGCTGGGGGGTCGCTAAGCAGGTTCCAAAGCAGCTAATAAAAATCAAAATTTCTAAATGCAGCAAAATGTTAGCACTGTCAAATGGCCAAGCACGCAAGAGGAATTTCTCTCTCCATGCCCTCCTACCAATACATACAAAGCCCCAAAAACATCGGCTGGAATTTTTAAATCGTAAATTAGATATCAAAATGCTTACGGGCCTTACAATGAGATAACATCAGGAGGAACGGTGCGTGGAATGGATCTGGCATTCTCACATAAAGCATTATCTTTGGTACAAGTACACACGGCAGGGCATTTTGGCTTCGCTGGTTTCTTCCCCTCAGTCAGCAAAAGCGCAGATAAGAGACATAGGAAATAAGCAATTCTTTTCAGGGGGATGCAGGCATTTCCCATCCTTTGGCTTCTCTCTGATTCCATGCAGTCGAAAAAATATCCTCAAACATGAACAGGGCTTCTGGAATTCAGCTGGTGATTGTCTTGCTCTGAGACCAGGTCACAGGAGTCCACCCTTTTCCTTTGCCTCTCTGTATCTCTGCTTTTCAAAACGGGGACCTGCAGCTGATTCGTGAGCTGCTCTTCGTTCCAGCAATGCACTGCTCGGGGAAGAGACCTGTGAGGTGCTGTGTGATGGGAGGGACCCAACGGCTGGAGGAGAGAGCCGACTTGCATCACCACGAGAACACTGAGCACAGACCAGCCTTCGAAGGCAAAGTGAAGTGATGTAACAGAAAATAAACAGCGTTCTGCTTGCACCGGGAGGCCCTTTAATTGTTACCAAAAATAGGATGGCTTTCTGTCTTATTAGTGGGTGGGTGGGCGGTGGGTGGGAGCAGTCATCTTGTATCAGATCTCGGCAGTCTCAGAAACCTCTGGGAATTTGCTTTGCATGTAGCAAACCAAAAACTCACTTTGGAGCCAGCCCTGGCTGGAAAAATGAACTTAAATGAAACTCTCTCCTCCGCAGCATTTGGCTAAAGCCTTGGTAGTTCTTGCTGAATCCACCTGACTGATGCCATCATTGAAAGACAAATGAGAACACATGGAGATTATGACTTTCAGGGAATGAATATGAGTAAATACCTTTCTGACACTTATCAACTGTTATGAATTATCGGTTTTCATAAAATCTCCCCTCCCACCCATGGGGAAGCCATCCCCTCCTTCCCTGATAAGGTGTGGAGATGGCAGTGTGGACTGCCTCTGTGCATAGTCCACTCTTCTCATTTCTCACTCCCCCTGCGTTAGTAGTGGAACCAGAAGCCTGAAAGAGCTCCCTGCCAGCAGGAGGCAGCCAACTTTGGCTTCTCAGGGGCCTGAAAAGATCCTGGTTTAGCCCAGGAGGCTCAGACAGGGTGGGGGAAGCACTGGATTAAAAGATGGACACCTGCCTTTGAGGTCCCTGTTCTGCCACAAACTAGCTGATGTTACCTCTGCATCTATTCCCTTGCCTGTGAAATGGGGATGTCACAAAGGTGTTCGATAAATACTATGAACATTAAATCAAAATGGCAGGCTATGTTAGTGTCACATTTGATGGAAAAGAGAAAGTACTCTTGGAATAGGAAATTTATTTAAAGAAGAAAAAGAAAATAACAGGTCTTGACATTGGGACAGGGCAGTATAGTCCAAGAGGGTGGGAAGACTTTTTGCTTAGAGGACAGGTGGGAAAACAGACCGTGGGTCCTCCTACCATGCCAGAGTCAGCCATTCCTCAAGCTGGCACAGCTGGCCAGGGGATGGCAGTCTGCAATCCTTTCTCCCACTCAGCTTCTTAGCCTGAAAGCAGTAAAAGGAATATTTGAGCAAATGTGTGTTATGACATAAACTCAACCTCTGCAGGAGCTTGATGTATTTGTCAGTCTACCCCACTTCCCTCGCACACATGCCCCCTACTCATGCCTATCACCTGTTTAATCTCTATAAGCTCTGGAGGCGAGGGGGGCGGGGGGTGGGAGAGGTGGGGGTGGGCAGTGACAAAGGCATGTTCATTCTTGTAGCTGTGATTTCTTTCTGTTTACCCAGAAGACTGTAAGCTTCATGAGGGCAGGGACCCTGCAGTGAACCCCGTGCCAGACAACGTTGTGAACGCAGTGTGCAAACAGCCTTCTAGAATGACAACAGGGCACAGAGGCTATTCATGGTCAGTACATTCTCATCCAAAGAAACGTCACATCACATCTCAGAGTTACAATAGAAGGATCTGATCTCATCAAAGGAGTCCAGGGACAGTTCCCTGAAGAAGTAATGATTAAACTGAATTCCCAGGTAAGGGGGAATGAAAGAGAGAGTGGGAGCATTCCAGGTGGGGGAAACAGACACAAGGGCTGGCCTCCACCTGGGGAGCAGTGGACACCCCTGCTGTGTTTTTGCAGTGTTTTTTTTTAAATTATTTTTTAAATGTTTATTTATTTTTGAGAGAGAGACAGAATGCATGCAGGGGAGGAACAGAGAAAGAGGGAGACAAAGAATCCCAAACAGGCCCCAGGCTCTGAGCTGTCAGCACAGAGCCCGACGTGGGGCTTGAACTCATGAACCACAAGATCATGACCTGAGCTGAAGTCGGACACTCAACTGACTGAGCCACCCAGGCACTCCCAATCCTGCAGTGTTTTAGGAGTGATATAATCTGGTTTGCACTTCAAAAGGACCAATAGATTATTACCATTAAGCCAGTGTTTGAGGGCATATAAATATGTTGTGTTTTTACAGAAAAGAAAAAAAAATCCAAGAGAAGTAATGATTTTAGAATGGAGTCTATTAATGTTTCACTGTCGAGGTCTCTGTGGAGGGAGGGAGTATATGGTAGTGTTTTTAGACCATGACCCATAGGCAAGCCCCACTTGAAATGGTAAAAGTGTGGCTTAAAAGTTGGCTGCAAGCCAGATTTTTGTAAATTGCATCCTGCTTTGCGTGCACAGTGGAAACTTGCTCCGTAAAATAATTATGTGGTAAACATTTTATTGAGGATTGTTTTTATTCTTACCACCCATCCTTAACTTATCTGACTTGTAAATGATGCATTTTGTAATTATAAAATAAAGACCTTGAGAACTTTCAGGGACCTCAGAGTTCTCAGATTCAATCTCCAAAATGTTACAGATGAGGAAACTGAGTTACTGAGAGGTCGTCTAGATGGTTAGTGGCAGACCTACCACTATGTGTGGGGTGACACCATCCATGCAGTTAAACAGGATCATTCATTCCCTTTGTTTCACTTTCAAATGTATCAAATTATCAAGAGTGCTTGATCAGACCTTGGCTTTGTACTCTTTAGACACAAAGAAAGTGTGAGCAGTCTTTTATTTTTGACTTGATTAAGCCAGAAAGGCAAACGGATGAGGGAGAGAAAGAATACCCATAATTCACTTTGCAGCTGTATTTATCTGGTGGCTAAGTTTGTCAGCTCAAGCGGAAAAAGGACCATGGGGAGGGGAGTGGAGACTCTAAGGACAAATTACAATGGGCATTCTGAAAAGACAGTAACTTTTTCTTTTTCTATGGCATTTCAAGTCCAGACTTGAATTCCCTATTCAATGAAAACACCCACTAACCCACTAAGATCAGGCAAAATGTTAACCCTGTCATGTAGATTGCTATCCTAATGGCCTTTTAGGGAAGACAAAGTGCCTGACTCCAGAATTGGATTTGAGGAGGGGCTAGGGAGAGCAGTTGGCCTTATTGAAGTCTTGGGGGGCCTGGCAAAGGGGCTTTTATTGCTGGCGACACTTCCCCCTTCTCCAGGAAGCTCTGGTAGGGCACAGAGAGGTTGTGGGACTCCCGGAGGATGGAAGCTTAGGGGTTTCTATCAACTCGGACACCTTCAGATAAAGTTTGATAAGCCACCTGTGGATTACAGTGGGGACCCCTGGAGAGTGGCCTAGAAAGGATGAAAGCAGAACTGGAAGGAGGCCCAGGGGGTCTGGGAGACCTGAATGAGGAAGGTTCAATGCCCAGGCCCAGCTGTAGAGGAGTAGCTAAGAGCGCTGGCTCTCCATTTTGCCAGCCATGTGACTACAGGCTACAATTTATCCTTTCTAAGCCATAGTTTCCTTCTCTGTGAAATGAAGATAATAATAATATATGTTACATAGAATTGTTAGCAGAATTAAATCTAGTAATGTATCTAAAGTGTTTAGTGTGGGATACATGGGAAAGATTTGTAAGCATCATCATTGTTGCTGCAACAGGACTTGAACTCTGAACATGTGACCCCTGCTACCTGGGAAGCAAAGCTCTAAAATAAAAATGGGTTTCTCTTAAGTCTGTATTCACTCTAGGAAGCAGGCGGTTCTGGGCAGAATGACAGACTGTGGCCTTGCCAAGAGTCTATGTGCATAAAGCAATCAAGGCTCCTCCTGGGAAAGAAAGAACTTCCCAGTTTGGGTGAGACTTAAGACATTGAAACTCAGTCCAAGGAGAAGGTCCAGAACTGGAGAAAAAGAAGGTGGTTATGAACACAGTACGGATATGTTTTTCAGTACTGCCCTTGACTGTTTGTAAGTAAGGAGGGGTAAGAGGAATCCACTTGAGATGCCTGTCACAGAGGGGGTTCTCTCTAGTTTAGTTGGCATTGTGGCATTGCACGTGGGTACTGTGAGGAACTGACAGCACTGTGGTCCCGGAGATACAAGACCAACAACGTCCCCATCCAAGTGTGTGACTCAGATCTCACCAAAGCCACCAGGCTTTCCACCAGGAGCAGCTCCACACTAGTGGCCCAGCAACAGGGGCAGCCCCCTGAGGAGAGGCATATGATCCCGGCAGGGAGCCAGAGTGCAGGAGAAAGGAAATGAGGATCTGGTGTGGGAGCACATGTGCAGTGTTCCCTGGGCATCCTCAGAAACTGGACAGGGGCTTTGTGGAAGAGCTGGAGATTCTGGGAGAGCTGATGAAAGCAGAGTGTGAGAGGAACAGCCTGTGCTGGTTCTGATTCCAGCTCTCCCACCCGGCTGGTGTGGCCTAGGAAACACCCATTATGCAAGTAAACAAATCATTATTATGAGCCTTAAAAGATCCAGCTTGGCCCTGCCTCCTTTTACAAACACTCACACATGCAAATGGGTGTCAGTTAATGTGTGTGTGTGTGTGTGTGTGTGTGTGTATGTGTGTGTGTGTGGTTGTGATGTAAAATGTTTCTTACAATCAGCCTACTAGGAAAGAAAGAAAGCAAGAAAGCAAGCAAGCATTGAGAGTGCGAAAGATCTTCACTTCACCTACCCCGGGAATCTGTGAAATGGCAGAGCAATGTTGAGCTCAATTCTAATAAATTTCACTTATTGATTGAGGGCAGTAAATAGACCAGTTGGAATACCATTTCTGTTATTCACAAGCTGTGTGACGTTGGCCAAGTTGCTTAGCTTCTCTGTGCCTCATTTTCCACATTGATAAAGGAGCAAGAATACCATCTTTGCATTGTTGATATTAGGATTAGTGATAATGCATGTGGAAGGCATGTCCCAAAGAAGGCATTCAGCTACTGATAGTTCTGCCAGAAAGTAGATGAGAAGTGGGCGAGGGCAGTGAGCAGAGGACCAGATGTTAAAGATTGCTTAGAAGGAGTGTGTCACTTAGGACTCTTTGGAGAAAGTGTCAGACGTTGACTCTGCCAACCTTAGCAGAAAAGGCCCTTATTGCCATGGTGATGGAGTGACTCGCAGAATCCAAGGAAGAGCGGTCCAAGCAGGCTTCAGAATGGAGAAACTTGGGGGAGCTTGGGGGTCTCGACAGCAGGAGGTAAGGGGCACGGTCCTCAGGTGAATCCACTCTAACCAGTTCTTATCCCCATGTTCCTCCCCAAAGGAGAGAGCCTGGTGGGCTGATCTGAGGTCAGGTACCTACCCACTTGCCACAGGAAAGCAGGACGCAATGGCAGTAATCCCACCCCCACCAAGAGTGGACGCAGTGGGAGGGGGGTGGCACCCCAAAGGAAATTTTGGTACTACGGCCAGGAGCAGAGAGGACGGCTGCTGGGCAGGCAAAACCCAGGAATACTCTCTACAGAATGGGATATGTGCCAGCAACTGTCAGCCTATATCATTTGCCTTGGCCCCAGCTTGTCACCCCAGCCAAACTCATGATTTTTAAGAGGATGACCAGAGGACAGTTAAAACAAATAGATATGGATAATTTCTCAAAAGACAGCTGAACTCTTGTGTCCTAAATGTGGAATTGGGGCATTTTTGATTCTTGCAATCCAACTTTGGCCAAGAGGGGAGATGGAAGGCAAGAATAATGAAAGCTGACACTTAACAGAATGCATATCGTGTGCCATCTGCTGCTCAAAGCCCTTTATGTATATTAATTAATTTAATCCTCATAACAATCCAATGTGTTAGATATTTATTGTTGTTGTTGTTGCAATTGTTATTTCCTCTCTACTTACAGAAAAGGAAACTGAGGGCCAGGAGGTGAAGTAGGTTGCCCCGGTCCAGCACCTGGTGAGGAGTGGCACTGGGATCTGACTTTGATGCCTGCGGTGTTAGCCACTACTGGGTGCTGCGTCCCCATAAGGATCGGTGGGATTCGAGACACTGAGTGCTGTTTTGGAGGCCCATAGTGCCTCACTGGCTAGGCGTTGCTATTGTACTACAGTTCCCAGCATGCATATAGGCTATCACATTAACCCCTTCTTCACCAAAAGTTCCTCACTGTATTAGATTAAAAAAAAAATTTAATGGCAAATGTGGCAAAATCTGGTCTCCCTAAAGGATAATTATGCAACGGATGCATGAATACAGATATAAGTGGGAGTGATAGAGGAGAGGGTAAAACTCTAGTTTGAAATATCTTCTGCATTTTTTTTTTAAAGTTCAAAGGAAAACACTAAAAACTACTGTGGGAAAGACTGTTTTTTAACTGAGAAATGTGTGACAGTATTAATAAGAGTATTTCAAAAAACCCATTCTCAAACTTTGTTACATTTTGCAATCACTTGGAGATTTTCTTAATGTTTATTTATTTATTTTGAGAGACAGAGAACGTAAGCAGGGAAAGGGCAGAGAGAGAGGGAAAGAGAATGCCAAGTAGGCTCTGTGTGGTCAGTGCAGAGCCCAACATGGGCTCAATCCCATGGATCACAAGATCATGACCTGAGCCAAAATCAAGAGTCAGATGCTCAACCAAATGAGCCACACAGGTGCCCCCACTTTGAGAATTTTTAAAAATACTTAATGCTGGAGTCACATCCCTAGAGGTTCTTATTTAGTTGGTGTGGAGTATGACCTGGACATTGAGACTTTTAAAGGTCATATGAAATTCTAAGGGGCAACAAAATTTGAGAACCTGGTTTTCAAGAAGGAAATATTCAGGTGGGGTCATAAAGATAAATCAGCAAGCTCAGGGAAACTTATCAGAGAAAAGAGAGGGAGACAGAATAGACTCTCAAGCAGTGGATTTCAATCTTGGTTACACATTAGAATCGTCTGAGAAATATTTAGAAAAAAAATAGACACCTGGGTCTTACCCCAGACTAACTGATTTAAAATCTCTGGGGGTGTCTTCTGGTCCCCAGAACTATGGTTCTCAAAGTGTTCCCAGACCAGCAGCGTTGGTATCACCTGAGAACTTATTAGAGATACAGATTCTCGGGCCCCATCCCAGACAAATAGAAACAGAAACTCTGGGGTGGGGCCCAGCAATTTGTGTTTTCACAAAGCTTCCAAGTGATTCTGATTCACTCTTAAGTTTTGATTACTTACCCTGGGATGCAGGCCCATGGAGACACGAATCTAGTCTGACATTTTCACCAATGATCCTAATAAAATATTAGGTGCAGAGAATGTGTTTTCCATAGTCTGTTACATTAATGGCCCTCAATGAACCAGGCCTCCCAATATTCCTGCCCTTGTTTCATCTCCTCTGGGAGCTGGACGGGCCAACAAAATGTGCAGAAGTAATACAATTGATGCCTGTTCCTGGCCAGAGTCTTAAGAACTGGCAGTTTCTGCTTTTGCATTTTTAGGAGCCCTGAGGTGCCATGTAAGTCAGGTCCTTGTGAAGAGGCCACATAGAGTTAGAAACTCTGAGTCTCCATGGAGAAGGAGACCCAGCCACCCCAGCATCCAGGCTGAGTTCAGCTCCAAATAGATCTGCCAGATGGATGTAGCTACAAGAGTGACCACTGGCAAGGCCAACAGAAGAAACTCCCAGTTGAGCCTACACCAGATCAAAGATCTGTGAGCAAGTCAAATGGTTTTAAGCCAGTAAGTTTTGCGTGGCTTGTTAATGCAGCAACAGGAAAAGTGAAACAATGCTCAAGAAATGCCTGTTGAATTAATGGTGAAAATGCTATAAGGACACGGAGCTAGAACACAGCCTCTCTCTTTTGTCAAAGGAGGAAAAAACAGAAGTTAGGTAGAAAGCAGGGTCATAACTAGCCAGTTGATGAAAAGGATGGCTAAGGAGGGAACTCTGAGCAGAAATTATTAATACTGCACCCATAGCCAAGATAGTAAAATCCCACAGGGCCTAGCCAAGACAGAAGAATCAAAGGTACTGGGGCACCTGGGTGGTTCAGTCGGTTAAACATCCAACTCTTGATAATGGTTCAGTTCATGATCTCATGGTGGGGAGATAGAGTTCTGCGTCAGGTTCCTTGCTGGACGCAGAGCCTGCTTGAGATTCTCTCTCTCTCCTGCCCTCTCTGTCCCTCCTCTGCTAGCATGCACTCTCTCTCAAAATAAGTAAATAAACTAAAAAAAAAAAAAGTGATAACTCTTACTACCACACACTGATTATACAGTATAATGTATGTATGCCACCCACTGGCTGTGGGATCATGGTTAAATCAAGCAACCTCTCTCTGTCTCAATATCTTTGGGTGAAATGAGATTAATGTTGACTTCAAGGCTTTTGCCAATGGCTAGATTAAATTGTGTCAATGTCAGCATTTCATCAACTCTATCTAGTCTTTTACAAGTGTGAGGGGCTATAATGCTGTTTTAGTCATGTTTACTAAGTTGAATTCTACCCTTACTCCCCAACTGGCTTTTATCTCCAATATTAATTCTCAACAACAAATATTATATATTTAAAATTACATATAACATATATACTAATATTCTATATATTGTATTATATATATTTGAATTATATATTAATTCTTCTCAACAGATTTGCATTAAGTACTATTATTATCCCATCTTACAGATAAGGAAATGTAAGATCAAAAGGGTTAAGTCATTTGCCCGAAGTCATGCAGCTACTATTAAATGGAACTTAACTCATATTTGTCTAATTCTGAAATTCAAGCTTTTAAGCACACAGTAGGGTCAAACTATTGAGGAAAACTGAATAGTGACCCAGTAGGTAGCTCAGTTTTAAAGGCTGTAACAAGAGTTACCATCAGCCATTGGTTGTAAGTAAAAAGTGCTGTGTTAGCACATGAATGCTATTATTTCCATTTTAGGATAGAAGTCCATGGAAAAACAGATCTCATAATATAGCTAAAGTTGATAGGTTACATCTATTTAGTAAAACAAAAGAAACCAGTAGTTAATGTTAGGGCCAGCGATCTGTGATGAAGAGTAGTCAGAATTAGGTATTCTGAGAAACTTAAACCAAACTTTTTAGTCCCAGAAATGATTTTCCTAAGCAGTCAGTTGCTTAAGAAAAAACAAGGCTGGATGCAAGCCATGCCAGAACAGCTCCTTTGGCTTCTGTGTCTCCAAAATTGTACAAAAAGGGTGAGTTGGGTTTTCTTTTTCTTTGGAACTGTTTTAAAATTTTCCAGACAGAAGCTCCAGTGTCTTCTGTAGGAAGTATCTTAAAATCACCTTTGTCAACTCAACATGGCAATGCTACATTGGTGTGTCAGAACCAAGGACAAGAGAGGGAGAGTCAGTGGGTTCCTAAGGTGCTTAGAAATGTTTATCTTCCCCCTTTCAATTGCTCTTCATTTGTTGGTTCAATGTGTACTTCTGAATACTCTGTTATGCACAAGGTGTTGGGGAATGCAAAGACATACAAGTCTCTGTCCTGAGCAAATGGAATGATTACCCAGATTATAAGATGGTAGACAGCTCATTCTCCATTCTTATTCTCTCTCTGCTTCTTTGGGAGGCAGCAATAGAATTTTAGAAACTGATAGATCAGAGTTCAAATTCTGACATTGCCACCTACTGGCTGTAGGATCATGGTTAAGTCATGCAACCTCTCTCTGTCTCAATATCTTTGTGTGAAAGGAGATTAATGTTGACTTCACAGGCTTTTGCCAATGGCTAGACTAAATTGTATCTACCTGACAGCATTTCATCAACTCTATCTAGTCTTTTACAAGTGTGAGGGGTTATTATGCTGTTCTAGTCATGTTTACTACCCTTCCTCCCCAACTGGCTCTGATCTCTGAATCTTTCCCCATTTTATTTCCCTTTATTGTAAGGGTAGCCAAGATTTGTTTGAGTCAGGTATGGTAAGACAGCGAGCATGCAAACGACTGTTATGAAGGAAGGAGTTGCTAGACTCACAGAAGTTGCTGTACTCAGCCCTGGAGTGTAAAATAGGAGGCATGGCACACCATGTAGGGAGGCCACATGGGGAAGTGCTAGAGTCAGTCAGGAGGCAGAAGGAGTGAAAGGAAAATGTAGACAAGAGCCTTTATTGTGCTAGTTTGAATAATCTCAGTGGACTTTGGGACATAGGAGCTGTCCCTAATTATCTGGTACCTGTTTCTGGGATGATTAGGTCAAGTGGATAGTGGCTCAGAGTAAGAGAGCCCACTAGAGGAGATGGTGGGGGAGATGGATTCTGCATTAGTTGGTTTGCAGATGAAAGATATTCTTACAGATGAGTCATTTACTATCTCTGGGAATTGGTTAACCCTGCTACAGGCAGTCCCTCCAGGGTCAGGAAGGCCACAGATGTCAAACCATCAGAATACAGAGTATAAAAAAACATACTTACTGCACCCTTCCAACTGCTCCTCAATAGGAAGCAACTGACTGGGCTCTGGGGACAGTGTGGAAGCCTGGGGAAGCTATTAGGAGTGGTGGTGTGCAAGAAAGGGAGTAGGAGGCTCAGTGAATCCAGTAGAGTTTTTGCCCTATTTAGTTCACCAAGATTTCAAGCCTGTCACAGAGTGAAGCCCAGGTAAATGGGATGAAAGGCAGCAAGCTGTACTGCTGAAAAACAGTCCTCCTTGAAATCACGATCTGCAATTTTATTTATCTTTCTATTCCCTTGATGGAATGATCATTACCTAGGAGAAACAGCTAAAATGGCCCTTGTAAAGGAGAAAAATGTACTTTAGATGTGTGAACTGGTACTTACTTTTGCTCTTAAAATATAAACTCAGTTTTGTTTAGTTTTTATTACTATAGTTAAGTATGCTGAATTTATACATTTTCATAACTGTCTTCAATGTTGAGTAGAAACTGAATTAGGCATGGACTGGAGACCATTGCTTGCAGCCCCAAAGAAAGAGACCCTCTGGCTCATGCTGGTGGTAGAAACTGAACCAGCCCTGCTTTCTTTCCTTGGTTAAAATTTTAGGGTAGGAAAGGTGATGTAATTGATGAGGAAGAAGAAAATGATGGTGGTGATGATGTTGCTGTCAAATAACACTTGGCATATGTTTATAATGTGCCAGGCACTGTTGTAGGTGCTTTGGGACCATTACCCCATTTAATAATAACAAACGTAGTTCAGCTTCTATTGACTCCAGATTTATAGGTGAGGAAACTGAGGCACAGAGGCTAGGCAGCTCACCCATGTACGACAAGAAGTCCATCTGGCTTAAAACTGAGACATTCCACATTGCTGATCACTCCACAGCACAGTCTTTTCTCTTCAGCCTGGAACAAAGTTGATCTCATTGTACTCAGAAGAGCAGGCAGGGAATGTGGGAGTGCAGAACCCCTGTGAGGTGATGGGTATTCAGCCCCTGTGCTCCTCTGGGTGTGTAACCAGGACTGATCCTGGCAAAAGCTGTGGCGTATGGGAAGTTTGTCTCTCAGCTGTGGAAGAAAGAGAAGAGGCTGGGTCTGGTTCTGTCTGGGATGAGTGGTATGAGCTGGTGCATAGCTCTTGACATCCAGGCTCTGGTTTTCAAAGGAAGCTCTTGAGCTGGATGATCTCTAGGGATCCCTCTACTTCTGTCAGAAACCCTCCTAGAGGGAAGACTATCCGAAATGCAGGGAGAGAGTTGAGCAGGCTCTTGCGTGTACAGTAGTAAGTTCATTCTAGCTATTTGGGTGCCCTGAGGAGTTGTGAAAACATTGGCCTAGTTGCCTCCTGCCTCACCCTGGCTGCAACCGTTGGACGGGAGATGCCAACCTCCTGAAACTCTTGGAACCTCCACACACAACGAAGAATTGTCCTACCCCAAAGCTCCTAGCGTTCCCACTGAGAAGGAATAAAAGGAGTTCTCAGAGTGGGAACATAAAAAACTTCTTTGTGCATTTTTCTGAACATTAATCAATAATCCATTAACTCAGGGAAGCTGAATGCTCTACATACAGAATCCAAAACAAACTGACAGATAGCCTCTGGCAAGAGCTGAGGAGAGGCTGTGTGGCCTTGGACTGGCATTTCATTTCCTCATTTCCTCAGTCCTCAGTTTCTCCATCTTTCTAGCACTAACATTCTGTAACTTCCAAATTTCTCTCCTTGTCACAGGAGAGGGAGGAGCAATACCTTGCCAAATCAGAGGCTGAAAAAGCTTTGTTTTCCTCACTTTATGTCTGGCTGATGCATATCCTTCAGTTAACCAAAATGCACATGGCAAAGGTTAAATCAAAATACAAAAGCATTCTTTATTGACTATATTGACTGCAGCTAACAATACCATATTGCATATTTGAAAGTTGCTAGGGGAGTAGATCTTAAAGTTCTCATCACAAAAAACAAAAAAAAATTTGTAGCTCTATACGGTAATGGATATTAACTAGATTTATTGTGGTGATCATTTAACAAAACTACCTACAAATATCTCACCATTATGTTGAACACTGAAAGTTAATGTAGTATTATAAGTCAACTGTACCTCAATTTAAAAAGAAAAGTATACAGAAGCTAATGATCCAAGAATAGTTTTGACAAACTAGGATTTTAGCTATTTAACATTTTGTCTAGAAATATATTGGAATTTTTCAAAGTCAAACACCAAAAATGCAGGAAAGGCCATGATAAGCTGCCCTTACTACCAGCTAGACTTGAATAGCAAAAAAAAAAAAAAAAGAAAAGTTGTTAGGAATAAAACAAGCATGATTCTAAGACATGGGCAAGGTGAACATAACTGAGCCAGAAATATGATTTGGGGTGGTACTAAAGGAAAACACTGCCTCTAGGGAGGACTTGTTTATTGAAATATAAAGTTGAAAATATTATAATTCTCCCTCCTCCTCTTCCTCCTCCTCCTCCTCCTTCTTCTACTTTATGCCTGAATCACTGCCACAAAAGTGATTAGCAGTCATTTTTTTCTTAAAAGAGACACTTCTCTACCTTTTCAAAGAGACTTAATGTGCTTTTCTGTCTGATGATTTTGGTTTAAATTTCTGAAATTAAAGAAGAAACATACAACCAGATTGCTCAGGCTTTGAAAACTTGAACTTCATGATATTGGATTTCAAGCTTGTTGCTTTTGCCTTATCCTTTTAGAAAAGTCCTGTTTTGTTTTGTTTGGCTTTGAATTCTCATTCTGGAAGGACTAAGAGCTTTCCATTGCTGCCTGTGACTTATGGCCTGTATTACACCCATTAAGTTTGCGTAGGAATGATGATCCAAGAAGCTTGGAACTTAACCCCAGAAAATGGCAAAGGAATGGTTATGACCATAGCACTAGTGCCCTGCTGGCCTGGTGCAGGCAGAAGCATGAACAGCAGGGAGGCATCAGGCTCCTGCACCAGCCCCTCTCCCGGTACTGTTCCTGAGGAAGATGGAAGAGCCAATACTTGGGGGCCAATTGGTCATCTTTCTTACCTTCCCTGCATATGAGGCATTATCATCCTCACCCCGCAGAAAAGGGAGCATGGCCCACAGAGGTTACATGACTTGCCCAGGGCCATATAATTTGATTTCAAGCTGACTTGCATCTATTTCCAAAATGTTTATTGTGTGGTTCCTTATTTTTTATGTATATGAAATTATGGACAGTTCCGGAGGCCGTGTTGATGTGAGGCAAGTGTTATGTAAGATGTCTATAGAGTATATGGCATCCGAGGCCTGAAAACAACTGAGGCTGATCCAGTCCTGACTCTGGAGGCTCTCTGGGGAAACCTGGGGGAGCCCTCGGGTCATCCCAAACCAGTAGGATACGGTCTAGTGTGGTCGTTACAGCTTAACTTCTGGCTCTGTCATTTACCAGCTGAGTGACCTTGGGAAAATTTTTGAACTTTCTTATCTCATTTTTCTCACCTGTAACATGGAGATATCAATACTCCTGTCACAGGACTGCTATGAGGAGGAAATGAGACACTGTAAGTACTTAGCACATAGCAAACCATTTGTACTCTGATGTCTCCCACTATCCCAGGTAACCTTAGGAGAGCATCCCTCTCAAACTTGACAGAATGACTGAGGGGAGAAACCAGGCCTGACCCAAGGAGGAGCACAGACTAGAAAGGCTCTCTTTGCAACCCAGACTATCCCCTCAAGCCCGGGCCTCTGTTACAGATGCCCTCATTCTAGTCTGAGGGTAAGTCACAGGACCCTGAAGAAACAGCCTCAGCACCCTGAGATGATTGTTAAGGCTTTTCTAGGGAAACAACACTTTCCTTTCTGTCACTTTCCTGAACCAACACTGAAGTGAGTTGTGATGGACAAGGCCTTGCTTTAGTGGAGTGTCCATCAGCCGACAATCAACTGTAATCGTGCCACTCAGATTAGGTCACTGGATTGTTTTGTTGCTGTTGGTGGTGGTGGTTTTGTTTTGTTTCATTTTTACTATGAACAAATGAATCCTAATTCTTATTCAGCATAGTTGTCTAAGTTCACTCATTCAACAGATGTGTGTGTGCGAAGTGTATTTTCCATGTGAGGCACAGCACAGCACTGGCCATTCAGTACAGGGCAAGTCCCACAGAGCTGCTGCCTTTGAGTGTCATGTAGTACAGAGGAGGATGCGAATTAAAGGAGAGGAAGTGTGGGAGAAGGCTGTGTTAGGGGACAATCAGGTTGGCGGAGCAGCGATAGCACTGTGTCCTAAAGTGTCAGGAAAGTTTAAACTAAACGGAGAGGGCCCCATCTCTATCTCAGTCCACGCCGCAGCTTCCTCGAGGTCGCCAGATTCCCTATGGATGTCAGATGGCTCAGTAGTAAAGAGTGTCCCACTGTAGTCCTTCTGCTCTCAAAGATCTAGGAAACATCCTCACTCCTTTGCCTCTGAATCCTCTCCAAAATGGCCAAGTCTTCCGAGGAATGGTTTCTAGGGTAAACCAGGGAACATTGAACATAATGTGAAACAAGAAAAAAAAAGTACAAGAAGAAAAAGGTTTCATTGCCTCTGTAGAGAAGGAAAACCTTTTTCTCTTCTACTTTCTTATGTTCTATACTTGAGTCCTGCAAATTAAACGGATGAAAGGCAGATTAACAAGAGTTGGTTGTTTTTTTTTTAACAGGATTTAAAGAAATGTGACTTAAGGAGCTGTTAGAATTTAGGGCTTGTATATCATCTTAATGAAGGGTGATACTATGGGGAATAAAGGGGAGACAAAGGAAGAGGGGCTTAGGACTTCTGGAATGTGGGTAAATTATGAGAAAGGACTGGGAAATGTATGGTAAAGAAGATTTGTTTTAGTAAGGTTTCTTATGCAAATAAGTTCCTCTCAGGTGATAAGAATTGTCTCAGAGTAGTTCTTTTCCTAGTACTGGAGTGAAAGGCATGTTCACAAATGAACATTTACATTACATTTACAAAGGGAAATGTGCCTACTGCTTTTAGATAAGAAGGGAAAGGGCAAAGGGCCAATTGCATTCAGCTCAAAACAAACCTTATTCCAAAGTGGCATTTTTGGGGTCATATACTCTGATCTCTTTCACTGGGCCCTGCGTGGGTATTGAGCATTATACTAAGAACTGTTTATGTATATTTTGTTATATCATTTATTTCTCATTACAAGTCTATGAGGTAGGTGTTATTATGCCCATTTTTCAAGTAAGGAAACTGAGACTAGGAAATAAATAGGTTGTAGAGCCACCCAACAGCAGAGCTAGGATTTGAGTCCAGGAAAATGATAAAATTAATTGATCCTTTTTTAGTAAAGGCAAATTTTTGCAGGAGTGAAAGTGGGAAACACCATTGTTCCTTAAAAGGGGCATTTAAAAAGAATCAAGAAGTGGATCCTTGGTAGGAATTGTAAATCCTCCAGCACCTGGTGGTGCTGACCAACGAAGAGCTAGATAAATATGAAGTGACTAAGGCAGAGAGGGAAGGCATGAAGATGAGAGTAAGAGAATGAGGGAAACCCCTCAGTTAGTATCTCCCAACGCATCAGGACCCACCCAGGCTCTGCTCCCAGCGATCCCAGTCTTAGGCCAACTGCCTGCACCCTCTTCTCTTACATTATCTTGCTCCCAGGGATTTGGAGAGCTTGGTGGCTGATTTCCATCACTCTCTCTGGCCCCTAAAATCCTGATTCTCACATCACTCGATAAGTACAGTACTTTAAAGCATTAGCTTTAAACATCACGTTCAAGAAGCATGATAATCTATTATCAGCAGCAGAATTCGATTCCCTCCACAGGCAGAGTAAACCCAAATTTGGTTTTGATCCTTTATTGTTTGCCTTCTCTCCTTCCGTCCTTGCCATACACTGACAGGTCCCTTTACCCTGGGTTTGCTGTTTTATCTCCCTATCTCAGCTAGTAGGAAATTATCTGATGGCATACAGGGTATGAATGACACTAAGTGGTTTTTCAAGGCCATTTGTATCAAAACAGGGCACAGATGCTTTAACCTAGTGGCTTTTAGACTGTCCTTCTTGAGCTTTGCATCTACTTCTCTGAGCTTTCCCTTTCCCTGTCTCTCCTCGCCATAAATACACTCCACTTATAACCTAAGGTTCAGGTTAGATTTCATTTGAATGCTTGGTTCCTTAGGAGATGCACTGAATCCAAAGAAGCGAAGCTTTAATAATGGCAGAGGCAGTTGTGGTGGCTCGAAAGAATCTGAAGCCACTGAACATGTGAAAAGTCCCCATTCTGCCCTTTACCAGCTGTGTGATCTTGTGCAAATCGCTTGATTTCGTGGAGCCTTGGAGCCCATTCTTATACCCCTAACTTGCAGGAGAATTGGGAGCATTAAAGAGATGTGCAAAGTGACATGTGTTTGTGAAAGGTTGTTATGAACCACTGGTCAGGCATTGATGACATGCAATGGAGATGTTTGAGGAGCCACAGGAGGAGCCCCTAGAGCTCCTCAAATCATGCTAAGTGGCCACCTAGTCACAAACTATTGATTTAATACCCTAAATTCCTTGAAGTTTTCAGAATTCTTTTTGCCACCCATCTAGTTCTCCAGTTTCTAATTATAATCTGGAAGTTTTGTGAAAACTCAGCAGGAACAGTTTTTATGAACTGTTTTCTCCAGAGGAGCAGATTGTGCTGCTCCTCCAGGTTGGTCCTCAAACGAACTGAACTCGGCCCTGTAGCCTTCATATGGAAAGGCAGGGAGAGCAGAATGGAGCAGTGATGAATGATGCCAATTGGACTGCCTTGTGCCTCTGACTCATTTCAGAACCATTATGTGAACAGAAGCATCTCCTCTATCCCCATAGTTTTTGCAAGGAAAGGCTATTAATAAAACAAGGTCCAGAAAGAAGTATTGCATTGACATTTTGATGGGGTCTAAAGACAGAGCAGAAATAAACATCCAGATATGCCTTGGTCACTGGCTCAAAGGGAAGAAAGCAGGGTAAATATCACATAATAATAAATAGCTATTGCTTACTAAACATTTGCTATGTTCTTAACATTATGCTTGTAAATAAGTTAACTTGTTTGATCTATGATTGCTGTATAGGTCAGGGTAGGCTACCTATAACAAATGTTCCCCGAAGTTCAGTGACTTAACATATGTAGGCTGATTGCTTACTCATATCCCACCTGCACCAGGACCTTAGAATTCTCCACTAGACTCTGCCTCTCACCAGAAGATGAGGGGAGAGGGAGAGAGTGAACGTGGGGAGGTTCTCAGGTAAGGTTTCTTCAGGGCTAGGCCTAGATGTGTCATGTAGCCCTTCGGCCCACATTCCATTTGTTCGAATTTCATCACATGATCCCTTACCAGGAGTCAAAGGAGATAAGACTTGGTGAATACATTATGTCTGCCAGAATAACCATTGTACCCTTTCTCAATGATTCTTTAAGATTCCCTTGTTGAAAAGCTTCTGCTTTTCATGATATGGCTGCAGGGACACCTACCACACTTTAGACTTGGGGACAGGGAATTAAACTGTACACCACTACCTCCATGTCCCACTGAATAGTGGTGGCCCCAGTATGGCACCTGATGCCTCAATTCCCTATTCTGTGTTGCAGGCATGTAGAAATGTGAATATCCCCATAAACTCACCCTGTTTTCCAGGCCTTCCCAGTCACTGTTCTAGACTCATCTAGAATCACTGAGTGGGCCTAGACTTTGGGAATTTTTTTTTTTTAGTTCCCTAGGTGGTTCTATTTTATGGCCAATGAAAGGATTGGTCTATGTTAATCATGGTTAATCACTCTCTTTGGCCAGATCAACAAATGAATATACTCCTTACCAATCTAGATTGGTAGGATTTTGAGGAGTCCACTCTCATGACCAGGTTATTTCTCTGACTGTGCTAGACTGACTTGGATATCTTTTCAAGGGCCTTTAACACCTTTAACCCATGTCTATCATAGTGCTAATTAGCCCATGTTATGTGATAGATCGACATGGGCAATGTTGCCCCAAATGTTGGGAAGACTGTCTAATCCCAATATGCTGTTGTATCTCTTTATGGCCTCCCTGGAGCCACCACTGATTTGCAGGATGCTGAAATGATGGCAGTAGATTCTAGTAAAATGTGGTACAAATAGCACTTTTCAAGGTATCTTTGTATTTCAAGGAAAGAATGAATGCTTCTTTAAGTCTTGACACTTCTCTATTCTACCCACCCTTGCAATTAATTGTAGAGGCTAAAAATGGCCCTGCCTTTCTATGACATCTCCTACCTCCCAATCCTTGTGTAAATACTGTGTCCAGACTAATAAAGGTTGCTTGAGGCTGAGAGCACCGGCTCCTCACCAAAGAGAAGGCCTAGACTCCTGGTGGGCGGCCCCTGTGAGGTGCAGGTGCCTGGGCAGCCCCCTGCCACAGCACCATCCTGGACATAGGACTCACAGACTTCAAACCTAGCTACCAGACCGGCGCCCACTATGATGAACAACTAGGGGAAAGACACGACAGTGTGAATGGAAAATGCTGCTGTGAATTCTGGGCAGGTACAGCGCCTTCATCAAGCCATCAGTTGTGACAGTGGGGGGACTTCCCTGAGGAAGACTGTGGGCTGGATGAAATGTGATGCCCATGAACGCTGCCCTGCTCCAGCTCCTAACTTGTCCATTTCTTGCCCCACCCTGTGTGTGTGCATGGCCCTCTTCCCTGGGCCCATCTTTATTTTATTTACCTTGCACTTGCCATTGCATTTTGAGATCTGTGCACTAAATTTGCTAGAAACCTGAGGAAAACAAAACCAAAACAAAAAACTACTCTCTTTGGAGATACTTTGCTTTCCTAGTATGCCTGTCTCCTCCTCCCCTTTCTGTTATTGATGGTCTGCTCAAATGTTAACTCCTTGAACTCAAACTGAGGGTTTCTAGTCTCTCCGGGGAAGAGACGAGTCAAGACAGGGGTTCTCAGCATGGTTTAAGGCTGATGCTGGACCTGCTGACCCAGCCACTCAGGTACCATAGACATGTCTTAGGGACAAACGGGCTCTGTGTGTGTGTGTGTGTGTGTGTGTGTGTGTGTGTGTGTGTGTGTGTATGTGTGTGTATAATGCAGCAAGTGGTACCAAATTGGTATCACTGACTTGTTTGGTGCAGAGGTTCCAGGGAGGGGGGGCATTGACCCAGATAGAGAGGGAGACACCATCTCCTCACAGTCCCTAAGAATCTCTCAGGATTGTCAATGGCTATCTGTCCTGGTACTGTAGACCACTATATTTTAAAAAAACTAGAGGCTTATTCTATACAACTTCCTTTCTTCTGCACCAATGTAAATCTGTACCAACAGCAGATGGCACAGCCCTTTAGTAGGCTGACCAGACTTTCTGGTTATTTTCTTCAGTGAGGCTAATTAACAATTAACAGGTTGACCACTGTGGACTAGGTACTCCTGGAGCTCTTGCTCTTAGTGATGGGATGAGCACACTAGTAAGAATAGGAGGGACCCTCGATCAAGTCTGAAACTTCGGGATCATTATGTTTTTCTGTTATTAAAGTGTAATTGACTTAGGACATTGTATTAGTTTCAGGTGCACAATATAAAGATTCAGTATTTGTACACATTGGGAAACGAATACCATAGTCAGACTAGTTCCATCCATCACCATGTGGAGCTACAGAATTATTATGGTCTGAGTCCTAACACAAATGTGGCCTCATTCTGAACCAAAGGCAGAGGAAACAAGAGTACCAATTAAATTGTTGAAACAAAGCACCTCTAATTTGATACCTCATTTTATTCCTCATATCTCTGATGTGCTTAACTGATTCAGTGCCTGTGCCCTGAGGGCTTGTTCCTGGGTCCTGGCAGGTCCCCACCCTCAAGGAACTGCTTCTTTACAGCTGGAAGTTCTTGGTCCATTCTCAGAATCTCTCTTTTGCGGGGGGTCTGGCTATGTTAGAGGGACTTCAAAAGCAGCTTTAACATTTCCACCCTGGAGAGCAGAGGGCTAGTAATCAGTACGGGAAGAAAGGAACGGTTGTTACTTTGGTGCCCATGAACTGAAGGATCAATGTCTTGGTTTCTCCACTTGAAAAGTAGTCAGCTTCACTGATTCCATACTGTTGAGGGTGATCTTTTTTCTCTAGGGAACGATTTAATATGAAGCATCTATTGATAGGCTGCAAGTACAAAGAATTCTCAGGATAATGTGTTTAATTTCCCCCTTGAAATCAATTCACGTTTATTAAGTGTTTTTTTTATATACGAGGCATGGAGCAAGGTGCTTCACATACATTATCTCATTTCGTCTCGTGTAAGCCTCCCAATCTCCTGTGAGTGAGACATCATTAGCCAGCTTTTACAGAGAAGATAAAAGGGGAAAGAGGAAGTGGTAGCTCAGGGCTCTGAAAAGTGCTAATTCACTTCCAGGGGATGAATACGCTTACTGTCTAGTTTCTATTCGGTGGATTTCAATAAGCATGTTTAATATTAATACCTGTCTCTCATTTGCATAATCTTTTCAAATTTTCAAAGCACTGTCATCTCTTTCATATATTGTTTGATGCCCATGCTAGCTCTACCCTGATAACAGCCTAGAACTACTCGATGGCATCTCTTTTCAAGCCTGAATCTCTGCAGAGAAACTTGCTTTTTAAGCCAATAGAAACCTTGCTTCCAGAAATCAAATCTACATCTTCATTTGCAGGGTCTCCCTAGGGTGGCGTAGTGTGCTGCTTCGTAAAAGCGGCATACATGAGCACTCATACTGGAGCTGATTGCTATGGTTACATCTGCCCCCAACATTCTCAACAACTCTAGATTTTAGAAATTTAAGTGCCTTTACTAACCTGCCTTTGTCTGGATCTTCCTGCCACCCAGTTTGCCCCAGTTAATGACAGCCAAAGCAAAGAGAAAGAAAAAGAAGGGAAAAGCACATTTGTGTGCTTGTGCACTGAGTGCATTTATTCTCAGAAAACCCAGAAACCAGCCTAAATGAAGCCAGGAGGGGATGACGGGAGATGAAACACAAAGCAGGTGCTTGCTTAATTGCTGCAGCTGGTGTCAAGCGTTTGGCATAATTTTTCTCCTCATTTTGTTGGCGCTGGTGCTCATTTAACTTTTTAGCTGAAGCATCGGAGAAGAGTCTAGGAACCCACTCTGTTCTTAGTTTTACAGGAAAGCAAGCAAAGCAGTCTTCCTAAAATATTGTAAGTAAACACCATCCTGAGGATTTTTGGTTTTTGGCTTTAAAACAACTCATTGATTATAGGAAGGGAAATTGGCTTCAATGCAATTTGACATCTTATTTGATTCTGCTCAAATTGCCATGGATCAAATTTTTCATGCATGTCCAAAGACTTGATTCAACTGTTCAGACCCATCTGTACAATGTGTATTTCAGAACTGTATGTGTAAGCCCAACGCTTCCTAAGGTGTTTTCTTTGGAAAAACAAATTGTTAAATTCTCCAGTTGATGTAGCATATTCATTTTGCTGTTTGACTTTTCTTCTTTACATGGTGAAGGGACACGTTGCAAAAATATTGGCTGCAAGTTATTTTATGCACTGTTATTCCACAAATGTTTATAAGGCATAAATACCATGCCAAAAACCTTTTAAAAATAAACAATGTGCCAAAAACAGTACAAGGAATCATGAGGCATGCAAAGATAAGGTCTTTTCCTTTCAGCAGATTGGGTCACAGACGGAAAGGGAGAGTACAAGGAATAACATAACACAGTTCCGAGGGACGTAACAGTCACACGCCAAAGAGAAGCTCATGTAGACCAGTTACTTCTCTCTCTCTTTTTTTTAATGTTTATTTATTTATTTTGAGAGGGAGAACATGTGGGGGAGAGGGGCAGACAGAGGGGGAGAGAAAATCCCAAGCAGGCTCTGCCCTGTCATTGTGGAGCCCCACTCAGGGCTCCAACCCACAAACTGTGAGATCATGACCTGAGCAGAAACCGAGTCAGACCCCGAACTGTCAGAGCCACCCAGGTGCCCCTCGACCAGTTACTTCTGATGGCAGGTCTAATTTAAAGGAGAAAATTCTTCATTTTCCCCTTCTTTAAAGCAATTCAACTTAAAGAATGCTATTCAATTACTGCACTTAAGGTGATATTTGGATTTCTACACATTTACCATAACTTTATCTGCCTTCTATTGACTTTAATCTGTATATATATGATGCTTATTTGTATATTTCATGTATAAATACATAATTACATTTCACATAAATATATTTCTATTACGTATCTTATCTCTATATAATTAGGACACTTTTGAACTGAAAAAAATTTTATTTTGAAAAAAAAAACTTTATTTCTGGTTGCATTTCAGGGATGGGGAAAGACAAGTTGTTGCTCAGAGAGGGCTTTAAGAGACCTGAGTTTGGTTTTGTTTTCTCCTTCACTACTCAAGTTCTGGGCCCCTGAGGGCTTAGCCTGAAAGCTTGACCTTTCAGTCCTAAGTTAACGGGATGCCTCCCGTGGTCCTGGAGGAAGCCATCAGCTGTGCCAATGGAGCGAAGGAAACTGGAAATGTAAGGGAGTGGCAGAGGCGCCGGAAGTGGAAGTGGGCAAGGAAGTGTGGGATTTGGGGGAGACGTTCCAGTGCCTCTCTGCTCTGGCAGCTTCCACTTTAAATACCACAGTATTTGTAGAAGGCCATGAGGTCAGGGCCTCTTGCAGTTTGTGGTGTGTGTGATTCCTTTTAATTACCAGTGGGCATAGCCCTGGCTCTGGAAGGTGTGGAGCATGGCCTAGCAAAGAATGCCTGAAAGATCTACAGGGTAGCTAATGTCTGTGTTGAGTTGGGTCCACAAAGCCTTGAAGGCAAATAAAATGAGTTCTAAGGAATAGACAGAAGGAAATTGGGAAAAGTGTGGAGAGAGAAATGCCATGGCTCTCCATGGTTCTTTCCTAATTTGACAGCCAGCAATCTGCCCAGGCCCTAACTATCCACATGCCTAGAGGTTACTGCTGGTCCCCGAGTGATCCCATTGCTTCAGACGCTTCCTGCCCAAGTCACACATCACTGCCCTTCCTCAGACACTCCACTCCCCATGTGGCTTCCTAGTGCATGATTTATCATGAATCCCTGTTACCTGTCACATCTCATCTCAACTTTTTAGCTCAGGGTTTGGTATTTTAGTTCAGGAAGCATGGTATTAAAATAGGAGAGGGGCGCCTGGGTGGCTTGGTCGGTTAAGCATCCGGCTTTGGCTCAGGTCATGATCTCATGGTTCGTGGGTTCGAGCCCTGCGTCAGGCTCTGTGGTGACAGCTAGCTCAGAGCCTGGAGCCTGCTTCGAATTCTGTATCTCCCTCTCTCTCTGACCCTCCTCTGCTCACGCTGTCTCTCTCTGTCTCTCAAAAATAAATTAAAAATATTTAAAAAAATAGGAGATGTGGCTTTTACCTCAACCTTTGCAGCACTCAAGCTGTGTGACTCTGGACATATTGTTCAACTACCCTTGCCTTCATTTACCTTATCTATAAAATGATTGGGGACTGAGGTCTCCAAATGTAAATGATTTCCTAGTACTACTCATCCAACATGACCATCCTGGTCTCATACATTTACCAGGAGTGCCCAGATTCAGATATGTTCCCAATAGCATCTATACTCAGCCAGGCCTTGGGTTCCAAGTTTGGGTTTTAAATATGTCACCTCCCTCCTGTTATTCTCTGTAACATTCCTCTACTATAGGCAAGTGGGTGGCCTCAAGGACTCTGAACCAACTTAAATGATTCCATCCAACTTGCTCTGGCTCTGAGCCACTGCTGCTGCCAGAAAGCAGCTCCTGGTCTCTGCACAGGACAATGACTGTCAACTCCCAGCTAAAAGCCCATCTTATTCGGAAGCCCTTGCTGACTAGTCCTACCAATGACCCAGCTTCTATGGCGGTAAGTTTAATAACTCCAGTGGCTATTGGCAATCTATTTTAAAATTCCAATAACCCCCCCAAAAGTGCCTTTTTTAAAAAAAATATAATTATACATTATAAGAAAACATCATTATATCTATAAACACTATTTTAGGCTCCCTGCCCCCCACTGTATTGTAGATGTTTTCTCTCATTGTCTTATAACCTGCACAACATGTTAATAAATACCTTGGGACTCTGTTAACACTTCCCCTAATGTTGGACAATTAAGTGTTTAGTTTTTCAATGTTATAAATATGTTGCTTTTGAATATCTTAAATTGTTTTTCTACTCATCTCAGATGTGTTGTTATTCTGAGGCAGCAATGTTCTTACCTGCTTATGGCATCTTATAGTTTGGAAATCTTTGCATATATCTTGTCGAATCTTTAGCACTCTCCTATGACAGTGGTCCCAACCTCCTTCCCTGCTCCTTCAGCCTCCACTTATACCCTCTGCCACCCCCACACTCAGCAGATGGCTTGCCCAGGGCATAGCTTTGTCTCAAAGATCCCTACCTCTTCACCTCTTGCCCAATCCAGTGGTTCTCAAGCTTCGGGTACCTTGGAATTGCCTGGAGGGCTTGTTAAAGCAAAGATTGCCCCATCCTCTAGAGTTTCTCATTTAGTAGATCTGTGATAGAGCAGGAAAATTGCATTTCTAACCAGTTCCTGGTGGTACTGATGCTGCTGGACCAACGTTCACAGTTGCCCAACTCCTTCTGTAATTCTTTCTTCTGATGTCAGGGGAAATGGTTTAGCTTCTCTAACTAGTACCCACCCAACTACCAATCCTCTGAATGTCCTTCTCATCTTCTTTGAGACTGGGCTTTAATTCTTGTTTTCCTCTGGTCTCCTGTATCTGTGCCATTGAGCTGTCCTTACCCCATCCTTCAAGCACCCTCCTGTCACTGCTCTTCCAAAAGTAAGCTTTCTCTCACCAACATTACCCAGTTTATAACTACCAACCCAACTGTCTTTCTTCTACTGCACAGTTATCTTCACTTGCTACTTCTACTTCTTATTCATGTATCTGCTTTCTAAGTACTAGAAATTTCCCAGGGCACATGGGTGGCTCAGTTAGTTAAGCATCCGACTTCAGCTCAGGTCATGATCTCACAGTTTGTGGGTTCAAGCCCCAAGGACTCTGTGCTGCCAGCTCAGAGTCTTGAGCCTGCTTCAGATTTTGTGTCTCCTTCTCTCTCCCCTACCCACACTATGTCTCTCTCTGTCTCTCAAAAATAAATAAGTGTTAAATAATTAAATAAAAAGTACCAGAAATTTCCCAAGCTGCTCGGTTGAGACAATCTGGAAAATTGAAAATCACCCTTCTCCCCAAATCCAGTGGCCTTTCTTTATTAGGCAACAATAGCAGTTGATATTCATTGACTTCCAACTGTGTTCCAGGCATTGTGCTAAGCACTGAATATGTAGTTTACATATATAAATATAATCTCATTGTGAAGATTATCCTCAGATCCACCCTATGTAGCCAGTATTACTTTACGGATTAAAAATACCAGGCTCTGAGAAGTAGAACAACTTGCCCAACAGTTTAAGGGAAGGAACCAGAATCCGATCCAGTTCTGATTCCACATCCCATGTATTACATATTACTCCAGAACACGTATCAGAATCCCTGTGCACCTGTTAAAATGACAGTTCCTGGTTCCAGTCCCAGAGGTTCCAAGCGAGGTGTGGCTGAACCTAGGAATCTGAATTCTTAAGCATTCCCCAAATGATTCTGATGTGGGTGGTCCCAGAACCACACACATTTTGAGAAACAGTCCCTCTGTATTGACATAATTGGCCACTTCCTTTCTTTAAACATTTCCTTTGGTTGCTATGATACAACATTTTTTTCTGGTTCTGTGGGCTTTCTGAGACTGTTGTTCTCCATCGCCTTCTTCCTCTCCTGCCCGGATCAGTGGCCCCAGATTCTGCCCTCCACCTTCTCCTCCCTCTTCTGTCTATCCCCATGAGCCCATCCACCTGCAGCACTCCAACTCAGGCAGATGGTTCCTCACCCAGCCATTCTGCTGCCAACATCCTGGCAAGAGTCATGGAGAAGCATGAAATGATTTTGGAACAGCAATGAACTATTTTGCCCAGGCTCTGGACAAAACTGTGAGGCAGATGACACATCAGTTTGGGTGCCCCATCACCCCACATCACCCTTGGGTCTTTCCTCTTGCCCCTAAGAGGCCTGTACTTTGCAACTTATCCAATCAGTTCAGCAAAAATGCTGACCATGTTACACAGTCACACTAACGTGTTAATTCTACCACTCGTTTGCATTTTTAAAGTCTTATCTTTTTATGTGGGTTCAACCACTGTTCACAAGTTAAAGACATTTCAGGCCTCGCTTAGCAGATGGGGGTAGTTCAGAGGGAAACTGGGTCAGAGGAGGAAGGAGGGCAAGCTGGTTTGGAAGGGACCCTTCTCTTCTCTTTGACATTTTTTGAAGCTTAGACACAAAGGCAGCCAGTAACACCATTGGGGTGGGGGCAGGACTTGGCCTTTCTTGCCTCCTGAACACCGGGCAGGGATAAGCAATAACTGAGCTGCTTGCAGGCCCATTGCTAGAAGCACAGAGGGTGAGGACAGACTGTAGCGTTGGCTGCTCTGCTGGCTTCCTGCCACAGTCCACACTCAGAGTAGCTGGCTCCTCTTCATTTGTCAAGTCTCAGCTTAAATGTTCTCTTCAGAGTGGCTGCCATGACTACCCTATTTACCCAGGCCCCTTTTGGTGATTCTCTATGTTGGCAGCTATTTTCCTTCATTGCATTTATCAGTTTGTAATTATTTTGTTTATTTACTATTCTTCCTGTCCCCATTTGGACAATAAGGCTCAAGAGGGCAGAGATCAGTCTGCTTGATCTCCCACTGTGCTCATGGCATAATGCTGGCTCAGACTGGATATTAAGTATTTGTAGCAGGAATGACTGGATAGCTGCACCTCCACCACCTGGCACCCAGTGAGGAGTCCCAGTAGCCATCCAAGGGCTGAAAGACTCAAGGCAACCTGAGAGCAGCTGGTTGAACATACCGGTGAGATAGTGGTGGTGGTGGTGCTCTGAGAGTGGCATCAGGAAAAATTATGAAAGACTTTGAAATAGGCATAAAAAAGTTACAAGGTGTCCTGTGTAGCACTGTATTGAGTTTCATTGTCTTTGAATTATTTTACAACTTTTTAGGTTTTATAAAACAGATAGCAATACAAATGATTTTTGTCACTAGAGTTGCAAATGAATTTTGTCTGGTGGAAGTGCACTTGATTATTGCCCTTGGATATTGACCAGTTTTGCATCTATTTGTAAATTCATTTTAGATTTCCTGATTGCCTTTATGCACTGGTTCTTTGAATTCTTTTTTGAGCTGATGGTAAATTCCTGCTGGTGCTTCATGAGTTAGGTAAATAAAATCTCTGATGTGTGCCTTTATAGTTGTGTAAGAGTCATGATTTTGGCTTTTAAAAAATTATCTTTTTAAATTGGACTTGATCAAAATCAAGACCTTTTGTGGATTAAAGTATATTATCAATAAAGCAAGGAGACAGTGTATAGAATGGGAGAAATAGGTGTGAATCATATACCTGATAAGAAATTAATATCCGGGGGTGCCTGGGTGGTTCAGTTGGTTAAGCATCCGACTCCTAACCGACTGAGCCACCCAAGTGCCCCAAACATCCGATTCTTGATTTTAGCTCAGGTCATGATCTCACAGTTTGTGGGGTCGAGCTCCATGTCAGGCTCTGCACTGACAGTATAGAGGCTATTTGGGATTCTCTCTCCCTCTCATCCTGCCCCTCACCATCTTGCATGTGTGTGTACACTCTTCTCTCTCTCTCCCAAAATAAATAAACATTTGAAAAAAAGAAATTAATATCTGGAATGTATAAAAAACTAAAACTCAACAACAGAAAAAAACAAAGAACCCAATTCAAAAATAGGCAAAGGACTTGAATAGACAGTTCTCCAAAGAAGATATAAACATGTCCAATATGCACATGAAAAGATGCTCAGTATCATTAGCCATTAGAGAAATAAAATCAAAACTACCATGAGCTACCACTTCATGCCTACTAGGATGGCCATAATAATAATAATAATAATAATAATAATAATTTTCTAAAATAACAGGTATTGATGAGGATGTGGAGAAGGCAAGAATGTAAAATGGTAGCTGCTATGGAAAACAGTTTGGTGGTTTTTCAAAAGATTAAACATAGAACTCACATATGACCCAGCAATTCTACTTCTCCATGTATATCAAAAGAATTGAAAGCAGGGACTCAAGCAGATATTTGTACACCAATGTTCGTACCATCATTATTCACAATAGCCAAAGGGTCTAAACCATATGAATATCGGTCAACAGATGAATGAATGAATAAAATGTGATGTATGCAATGAGTTTTATGCAGCCATTAAAAAGATATAAATTGGGGCACATCAGCAAGTAGATGGACCTCTGAGCCATGACTGTGACTCATAGCACAGGTAGTGAAGAACACCCAGCCTTAGGCCTGCAGAACACCAGGAGCCTGAGAAGGCATAGACTCTAGGGAAGATGGAAAACTGAGTGTGGGGTTGCAGAAGCCAAGATAGACTAGCGACCTTACTCCTGACATTGAGCAACTCACTGTCCAGTGACTGGGGGCCACATCAACCGTGGTCTAACTCTTATCATGTAAGAAGGCATCATCACCCAATAGAGTAATACTGCTTGTCATAAAGAGAACCTTGTCAGTCACACACTTTATTGTCAGAAATTGTACTAAATAGTAGAGCCTGCATAAGAACATTGTCTAATAGAAAACAAATCAGAACATAGTTAGGAGAGACTTTTTCAATTCAAAGATTATTACAAGGGAGGAAAGGGATTATTGAAGCAGAGAGAACCTGCAAGTGTCTCGAGGTCAGGGCAAATAAATGTCTTTTGTAGAAAGGTATGAGCAAGGCTGGAAAGAACTGAGTGTGGGGAAATGGAATGAAAGGCTAGCATGATCAGATGGTAGATCAGAAGGATTTTATCCTAAGGCCAGTCCATTTTCAGGAGGGGCTCAGTGCTGGCTCATGCTGTGAGTAAGCTGAACTTCAGGGACTTGGAAGAAGGAAAGAAGCCTAACCAAAGTTTGGGTAACAAGAATTGCCTTCCAATTGATCAGTGGAGTAAGCAGTTCAGCTCATCATTTATGAAGGCGAAGAATGGGAATTTGGAAGGTCTGTGTGTAGCTTTGTCATAGGTTAAACATGGGTCATCAGAGTCTTATCTAAGCCATATAGGTGGAAGGTCTGTGTGTAAGCTTTGTCATAGGTTAAACAGGGGTCATCAGAGTCTTATCTAAGTCATATGAGAAAGAGTCATTCTTTGCAGTAAGCTGTTTTCTAGAACACAAAAATGAAGGGATTCCTGGGGCACCTGGGTGACTCGGTCAATTAAGCATCCAATTCTTGATTTCCATTCAGGTCATGATCCATGATCACAGGTCATGAGATAAAGCTCAGCATGGAGCCTGCTTAAAACTCTTTCTGTCCCCGTCCCTCTGCCCTTCCCTGTTTTTGTCTCTGTCTCTGTCTCTCTCTCTCTTTCTCTCTCTCTTTCAAAAAGAAAAACCAAAATAAAAATGAAAAGATTCCTTTAATTATCACTGTTTTCTAGGAGCAAAGAGCTCAGGTAAAATTCAACACTGTCAGCATGCTCTGAGGTGAGTTTCATCTCCCCAATCTGGGAGTTACCCTGGTGCTCTCAGCCAGCATAGATATTCCTGCCCAGGAATTTAGGGACCACCTTTTGTTGTGGCCCAGGTCAGAATCCCTTCAAGACCCCTTTCCTGAGTGTTTATTTAAGGCTTTTGATTCCTCTGAAAGAGTCCTCCTGCTTGGCTTACTAGGAGCTCATTTTATGCCCAAGACATACATCCAAGATAGCCTCATAACCTTTTCTTCCAAACCACCACCTCCAAAATGCAGGTCCGAGGATCATGGGCCACCCGTTGGAAATTTGCATCCTATGGGCTGAATGCAATTCACAGAAATGTTTTGTTCCAAGTGATGTTTTGCTTTGATTTTCAAACTTGAATTTGACACCAATATTAAAAATCCAAATATTGAGTCTAAAAATCAAAATTTCCAACTCCTCAAGACAAATGGATTGCTCTAACAATTCTAGGCTGTGTTTCTATTGTATGCTTCCTATAGCATTTCACAGAATTCCTGAGAATAAAGGTGTTCATTAAAAAAGTTTTATTTATGGATCCAAATATTACTTTGGGTGCTGTTGCTTTTTTATAGCCCTAGTCAGGAGAGGCTTGGGTTCTCCATTTCCTGTTTACCGCTGCTCCTCTAAACCTATTCAATCATTTATATTAATGTGTATGTTAAAGTATTTCCACTTCCTACCATCAATGATCACTTTCAGTACCATGACAACTAGTCAAAGAGGTTTTACTTTCAGAGAATATGTTAATTAAGGCAACATTTAGGAAAATTGGTTACTATTTGCATATAATTGCCTGCCCACATAATAATGCTGACATGATCCTTAACCATCCAGTAAACCTACTTCACTGGGCATTTCACTTGATATACCAGCATGCTCTCTACATGGTCAATTTGTGTCCATACACTGTGAAATTGCATGATTTAATCAACTCCTACTTGGTTCTTGCTTACACCTTATAAAATGAGAGAGGCTGTTGGGGGTCACTGGTGAATATGGGAGGTCTAGGAGGACATACTTCTCATTCTTTTGGATGCAAAGTCAGTCCGATTTGTAGCATAGAGTTAAATCTGTGGTTTAAGCATTTGGAACATAAAGTCCTCTCTCCTAAGCATTTCCAGTCTTCCTATTCTTAGGACTAAAGGCCCTTCCCTGGTGCTTCCACAGCCTTTTGGGTCTATTCCTATCACTGCCCACAGCGCTGGACTCTAATGACCTGTTTCTGTGTCTGTGTCTCATACAGAGCTTGAGCCTTGAAGGGCGAATTATGTATTTTCCATGATTATAGGTCCAGGCCTAGCCAGCTCTTGAGGCAGGATCCAGAGATACAACATGCACCAACCTTCATTATTTTAGTGAGTCTCTCCACTTCACATGTTCCTGAGTGAGACATGACATCTTTGTACCCATAGATATTATATGACAAAAAATAAGTGCACCAGATTTCCGGTGACATTTAGTGATCCTTGTGTCTGTTTCTCATCTCGTCTGATCTGGTGTCTCCCTATCTCTTAATCACAAGGCTCCTTATCCATGACTGCCTCGGAGGGGGGTTTCATAGACATCCTGTCTCTGTTCTTGCCTCCTGGGAGCGGACCTCAAAATGACAATCAATTCATTTGGTAATTGATATATTGCTCAGTCTCTCCGCTTAACTTCCATCCAACCGCAATGTTCATGCTCTGGCAGTTTCCTTCAGGCATTTACACAAGCAAGTGACTAACCTCGACCAGCTTGTAAAAGATACCTATTGGACTATGTCTCTGTTCATGGACTGAGCTCTACTAGGGAGGCCGTACAGCTGCCTTCTGCCAGATCCTGACTTAGAGATGTATGGTAAGTACAGGCTGACCTTGCCAAAGTGTCGAGGCCTGGGTTCTTTCAGTTCTTTGGGAGCTGACTAGAGTCTTTCTCAGCACTACCAGAGATCCCCCAACACAATCCACCTTTCCTCCCAGGTGCTCCCATCTTGGTGCCTAGGAAATCTGTCTTTGACTATGCAGCATTTATCTGGCATGATTTCCGGAACCCCAGGAAATCCCACCTATCTACTCTCCAACCTGTTCTATTGTGCCTGACATTGTTTTAATTACCAATACTTCCATTTACCCATTAGAGTCAAAGTTTTTAAAAACCTCTATGAGTAGTTAAAATTTTTAAATATAAACTTCTAATTGAAGTGTATCATTTATACATAAAAGTACACAAACCACAGGTGTAAATGAACCACTCAGGTAATGAATGCAAGGATCAAAAACCAGAATATTGCCATCTCCCCAGAAGCCCTCCCTACTATGGCCTTGTGCCCCCTTCGTCTCCCCTTCACCCACTAGGGAAACCATTATCCTGACTCAGATTACTTTTGCTTTTGTTCTTTATATAAATGGGATTGTGTTATATGTATTCTTTTGCAGAGACTGATAAGGGAAATAAAGGCAAGAGAAATGTGCCTTAAATTAAATCTCCTTACAGCTTGTAGCCCACTGATAGACACCTGAAACATACAGAGCATGACCTTGCTCAAGGAACTCATGGCTGCCTTACTGCCTTAATGTTTATGTTTTGTTAAAAACTAAAAGTAACCTTCCCTGAACAGCAGCTAGCCCCTCAAGGTCCTGAAAGCCTTGCTTCCAAAATTCCTTAGAAACTTACTTTATCTATATCTCCCTTCTGTCTACAAACTTAAATATATATAATCGGTCACTCCTCATAATCCTAGTGCAGCTCTTTCTGTCCACAGATCCTGTCCCCATGCTTTAATAAAATTACCTTTTTGAACCAAAAATATCTCAAAAATTCTTTCTTAGCCATTTTCTCACAAACCTCGCTTCAAATTTCACCATATACAATGTTTTTGCTACGTGGCATTATATTTATGGGATTCACCTATGCTGTTGCATATAGTTGTGGTTTATTCATTTTTATTCTATAGTCTACCATTGTGGGGAAAAAACTATAATTTGTTGAACTGTTCCAATGTCGAGGGATATTTGGGTTGCTTCCAGTTTTTTACTTATAAATAGTGCTGTTATTTATAACTAGTGTTTTCTAGTTCAGGTCTTTCAATGAACATATGTACACTTTTCTGTTGAAAATACACTGAGGAATGGGATGTATGAGACATAGAATATATTCATCAGCACTAGATCTGTCTTTTCCATTTAGCCATTCTGGTGGGCGTGTAATGGTGTGCCTTCTGTTCTTAATTCCCATTTTTCTGATAACTAGTAAAGATGAACACTTTGTCTGATGTGCATTGGCCATTTTAATATTTTATTTTGTTAATTGTTCAAGTCTTTTTGCTAAATATTCTATTAGCTTTCTGCCATTTACTTTTGATTTTTAAAGTTCTTCATATAATCTGATAATTTGTTGACTGTGCATACTGCAATATTTTTTCCCACTGCATGAATTAACTTTCCAATAGAAGTCTGTTTTTCTTTCTTTCTTTCTTTCTTTCTTTCTTTCTTTCTTTCTTTCTTTCTTTTCTTTTCTTTCAAGTTTACTTATTTTAAGAGAAAGCATGGGCATGTGTGCAAGGGAGGGGCAGAGAAAGAGGAAAAGAATCCTAAGCAGGCCCTGTGCTGAGTGCAGAGCCCCACATGGGGATTCAATCCCAGGACAGGAAGATCATGACCTAAGCTGATATCAAGAGTCCGGCACTTGACCAACTGAGCCAGCCGGGGGCCCCTATTTATTTATTTAATTTTAAAGATTTTATTAAGTAATCTCTATCCTCAGTGTGGAGCCCAAGCCCATAATCCTGAAATCAAGAGTTGCTCACTCCACCGACTAAGCCAGTCAGGCATCCCTGAACAGAAATCTTTATTTTTTTTTCCCTTTAAGGTTAGCCCCTTGTGTGTCCGATCTAAGAAATTTTTTCCTGCCCTAAGGAAGATATGAAAAATCATGAAGATCATTTCTTGTTTTCTCTGAAACTGATTTTTTAAAACATAGTATTCAATTGACCCATTACTGCTTATTGAAGAGTCCGTATTTAAAACTATGCCATTAATCATGGGATTACATATGTGTGGGCATATTTCTGGGCCATATTCAAGAAGCAGTTAATTGTTAAACTTATTCTCAAGAAAGAATGCTTATAATTTCCTTTTCTTCAAGTAGCGTTTATTAGGTACTCATTGTGAACTAGGCATCATGCTAAGCATTTTAGCAGCATCATTTCATTTTAAACCTCATTAACCCCCTATGAGATAGCTGCTATTTTAATCTCCATTTTGTAGATGAAGAAATTAAGACTCAGAGAATTAAATACTTTGCCCATGATATTCCAGCTAGTAAGTGGAAGAAAATCTGGCTGACTCTGAAATGTGACTCTTTACTATAACTGTTTTCCAGAACAGCTTAGATTAGGGAGTGTAGGCAATAAGAGTATGTCTGTTGAGAGTGAAGGATAATGGTAACAGAGAGCCGTGAGACCAACTTCCCTCCCCCCACCACATACTTACCATAGTATTTTGTTGCTTCGTTTGATTTACATGGCACTGGTGTACATTAAAATTTTCACATTCATTGAAATAACACATTTTATAGACTAGGAACCATAGGTTTATGCCATTTGCTATGTACTAAATATATGATAGATCTATTGTTACTTTTTAAAAAATTTTTTTAAATGTTTTATTTATTTTTGATACAGAGAGAGACAGAGCATAGAAGGGAAGGGCCAAAGAAAGAAGGAGACACAGAATTGGAAGCAGGCTCCAGGCTCAGAGCTAGCTGTCAGCACAGAGCCTGATGCGGGGCTCAAACCCACGAACTTGAGATCTGACCTGAGCCGAAGTCGGAGGCTTAACCGACTGAGCCACCCAGGCACCCTATTGTTACTTTTTTAAAGATTTTATTTTTTAAGTAATCTTTACACCCAATGTGGGACTCAAACTCAGAACCCTAGATAGAGTTATATGCACTACTGACTGAGCTAGCCAGGCGCCCCTATAGAATATACTGCTGTCATTATACTATACATCCTTTCTTGATTAGTAGTCAACCTTTGAGAGGAGGAGTGACTTCTACATGTCTGTAACCCTGATAACGAGATTAGTGCTCTGCCCAGAGCAAGCACTTAATACATATTTGTATTTTTAGCATTGTTAAGCTGTGATTCCTAACTTGAGATTTTCTGTTCAGGTAGGTTTTCCACCCTGTATAAACTGTTTTTAGTTCAGATCATGTGTTCTATCTCTAACATATATTTCCTATTTTCTCTCTTGCAATAACTGCTGCCTCAAAGGGAAAAATGCAAATCTTTGACGGAATGGTCTGGTAACAACAGAACTGAAATTCTTAAAATGTTAGAACCAGGAGCTACTTCCCACACAATGAATGAGTTAAAAAGAGAGAGAAATTGACAGAGAGAGGTACAGAGACAGAAAATGGAGTCTTGTTAAAAGGCAAGCATTCCCAGTTCTAGACCTTTACCAGCTCTGTGACTTTAAGTTCTGTGCTTTTATTTCTCAGGTGCAAAATGGGGCTTGTTTTAAGAGTAAAATGAAACCACAGATGAAATGGACAAAAACATACCAAGAATAGTAGAAAAATACTATTAAATGTCAAATATGGGGGGCGGGGGCACCTAGGTGGCTCAGTTGGCTAAAGCTCTGACTTTTAGTTTTGCCTCAGATCATGATCTATGGTTCATTAGCTTGAGCTCACATGGGACTCTGCACTTGAGAACACAGAGCCCACTTGGGATCTCTCTCCCTCTCTCTGTCCCTCCCCTGTTCTCTCTCTCTCTCTCTCTCTCTCAAAATAAACAAACATTAAAAAATTAAAATAAGTGTCAAATAGTGGTAAAAAGTAAATTGAATACAAGGTACAGCTGTGCTTGGTTTTAATAATAATAAAAGAACTAAACATAGATGTTAGATATTTACTGAAAAACAAACTTCTTGACAAAGTAACTCAATATAGTATAATGTTAAATTGTGAGACTATCTATTGCTTTACATTTTTTAATAACTGTTTTTATTAAAGTATAATCCAATTGCATTTTGAAATAATTGAATTTACAATAGTTTAACTGACAGATTTTTGAGATCACATTCACTGCATTGAGTAAAAAAAGATCTATCTACAATTTACTCTCAGGAATAGAAGGGGGCCTTGAATATCATTATCTTCTGTTTAGTGCAAAAGATGTAAAAATGATATGTATGTTAAGTGCCAAGGTTTTCTCTAAAATGGGCCTGCTGTAGAAGTCAGTGGCGTGCCAGTTCGATTCAACAAATATTTAATTAGCGCTCGTGATTTCCAAGGAACTGTGTTGGGTGTTGAGAGGAAGCAAAGATGAAGAGTATCCGCTGGAGGAAGACAAAACATTAATCCAGTAACTAGTCTGCAAAGCAGAATGCGGCATCATAACCTAGAGAAGGTAAAACACAGGGAGAACCTGGTGGAGCTCAAATCATTTAAATTTTCCTGCCTACGTTTTTTTTCTTTTTCTTCTTTTTAAAAGGAAATATTCTGGATCCCTTTTACATGTGCCAGGTGGTTGTCTGCCGAGAATCTGCGACCCTTGTGAAATCTCCCCATTCCCTGTTCTTCCTGTGCTCCCATATTCCATGAGCTCCTTTGCCACCAGCATGCATTTGGAATGATTTCTATTGTGTGGGTGGTGAAACGAAGGAAAGTTATTTTTGTTCTAATTATGAGAACTGTTTTCTGGAAGGGGGAGGAGAGGCAGATCGGAGACAGACGCTCAGCGGGAATGCTCCGAGGAGGCGTTACTAAGGTTACTAGAAAGAGGACGGCAGGCGATATACAGGCAGGGTTTTTTTTCTAAAACAAAACATTTTCAAACGAGGGGCGTGGGCGTAGTGCAAGCAGTATCACACGACATTAAAAGCTGCGCTCGCGAGGTGAAGGAGGCCGAGGGAAAAACTGAGGGCTGCGACTGGAGAAAGTAGAAAGCCTCTGCCTCCCCTCCGGGCCCTGGTAGCCGCTGCCTTCGTTTCCCGGGGCTGTTCTGGCTGTAGCACGAGGTGGGCGCGCCCGAGGACGGTGTCATTTAACTGTGACACGCAGCCGAGCCGGACCGGAAATGGAGCCCAATCGGGACCCGTAGAAAGAGGCGGGGAGCAGGCTGTGGCAGCCGTTTTTTTGGCTGGGCGGCTGTGCGGCCCGGGCGAACTGGGCAGGTCCTGCAGCGGCTCGTTCAGGCCGTGGGTCGTCGCTGCAGCCACCGGGAAGGGGAAGCGGCTCCCGCGGGCGTACTTGGCGGAGCAGAGACAAGGGAGGGGGTGTGTGATAAGGGCCTTCAGTGTATTTGGGGTTGGGTAGAAGGACCTCCAAACTTGTTCTTCACTGTTCAACGAGTTGACTCTTTTTGTTGTTGTTGTTGTTGTTGTTATTGTTGTTTTTGGTTCTAGAGACACCCGGCGTCTGCCGTCTCGAATTTCTCTCGGTCCTTGTCAGTTGATTCCTAGCCTGAAGTGAGTGAGAACTTTTCAGTGCAACTACTGATTTGAGATGGGTATGGGATGGATGAAACTGCCAGAGGGGGAAAAATGGGAGAGGGGGAGCAAGGGTCGGAGGTGGTGACGCGGGCTGTGGGGTAAAAATGATATTAATAATAGTCAACATTTACAGGACTTTACTAGACTCTGCTAGAAAACTTTTTATATGCTGTACCACTTTTAACGTCCAGTCCTATCAAACTGATACTCTTATTAGCCTCATTTTATAGGGGAAAAGGGCTCAGGGCTCTGAGGCTCAGAGAGGTAAAGAAACTTGCACAGCAAAAGACAAATGACAAATTCAGAGCCAGTATTTGCACTCTGGTAGACTGATGCCAGATATACATCTCTAAGCTCCACGCAATGGTTGATCCCCATGAAGATATTTAGAAGATGAGGACATAAAGGGTTAGAAGCTGGTATGGTTTGAACAGATGCGGTAAAACAGCTGGAGCAAGGGGTTGACATGATGAAGTGTGGGAGACCCAGGTGATGACAGATGTAAGGGAGGATATACAGTTGAAACTGTGGCCTTCTAACTTTTACCTCCAACCTTCACCAGGGCCATCATCTCTAGAATTCTGTGGGACAGGGAAGAGGTGTTCATTCACACATCTAAGTTTGAAAATCAAATCATAAAAATTCACAAATATATAAGATTTAAGGTTTATTTGAGGTAGCCACCTTATTTAGCAAATGAAGCCCAAAGGGATAAAGTAATTTATTCAAGGTAGCCAGGACTAGAAAGGTATCTTGTCTTATGTCCAGTGCAATAAAGTTTAGGTAGTTCTTTCCTTTTTGCCCTTTGTTGTACTTGTAATAGTGAATATTAAAGTTTAAAAACTTTGATATACCATTTGACCTGGACTAGTTCCTTGTAGCCATATGAATACCTCAAAAGGCAAATAATCCACTGATTCCTCATTGACATGTGTTCCAGATTCAATGTAATGTTGAAACCAGAGGCTTCATCCAATACAGCTTCATGACAATTGAGATCTTTCTGTATTTCTAAGAATTTCAGTTAAAAAATGAATTGGAACAAGATAAAGTTTACTAGACCAAAGGGCAACGTTGTTTGCCTTGAAGAAACTAGGTTTTAAAGAAACAGAAAATCTCAATATATGTTGAAAAAAGATAGTTAAGTTTTAATGAATTGATAGTGTACTGTTCACAAATAGAGTAAATCTAATGAACTATAATAATCAGTGTTACTATATTCCATAAAGGCAAATTGGAATAGTTGAAATCATGGGCTTAAGATTCAAGTAGCATAGTTCCTAACTTGTGGAATTAGTAGCAGTGTTTGTGAAGGAATGTTCCATAATGTCTGGAACAAAGTTAATGACAAATACACTGAGAAGTGAAGCATCGCTGAATCTTGTGTGTGATCACATGGTAGGTTCTACGAAAAGAGCCTCATTGTCAACAAAGAGGTTAGAGTGGCTTCTCTGGTTGGCCTAATAGTAACTAAGGTGCAAAATGTTGATTGATTCATTTTCTGAAGCATAACTCTATTATTTCAAAGTGAATGAAAATTTTAGATGGCTGGATAACCTGTGAACAGTGATGTACCCACCATGATCCTTTACAATTATTACAGCTTTTAAAGATAACTTATTTTTGAACTGTTTCCTGAACTATGAGATATTTATAAGTAACTGACTTTATACGTCCTTATAGATGCATGGTCACGGAGGCTATGACTCTGATTTTAGTGATGATGAACCCTGTGGTGAATCTAACAAAAGGAAAAAAAGGTAAATTTTTTACTGCTCTGTGTTTCAGATCCTTTCTAGATTGAGATGAGGTTTAAATAAATAATACTGAAAGTTTTTGCATTATGCGTCCATGTGAAGACAACGAGGCTCTATACTGAATGAATTTTTGTTCCTTAAACTATAGTGAATTGACTCGAGAATTTGAGAATAGTTATGTGACAAATAAGAAAATGACGTTTATGCTGAAGAGATTTATAGAAGGGGAGCTGGAGGGAAAAGGAAATCAAGAAGAACTTAGATTTCTCTATTGCATCTATTTTTCATTCACCTGTTAAGGACTTTTTACTTGTGAATGTCATAGGTAAGAAGGGGCTTAGTTGGAGGTCCCTTTGCAAGTATTTGACCTCAAATGAAGTTCATGTAGAGGGTGAGACTGTGCAGTTTTATGGTTTTGTGAATGAGCAGACTGTTTAAAGAAGAAACTCATAAAGATATTGGGCTTTATAAGGACACTGCATCTTGGTTATATTGCTATTTTTAGTGGCATTGTTTTCAACTTTCAGTGCTTAGAAATTTGATTTTATCTGTTAACTTAGAAGTGATTGACTAATTTATATTAACCAAAGCTATAAAAATTCTTTTGTTATTTCACACCGAGAGCAATATATTAGGCATACTAAATGGACCTGAACATTTTTTTGGGTACTCAGTCTTCATGGATAACCAAAAGAATAGAAATGATACTAACAAACTATGTTGTGTATTTCCTTGTGTTTTAAAGATTTGTCACTTAAAAATATTGCTTTGTAAGGAGAGAATTTGAGCAAATCTAGCTGAATAATTATACTTTTCCATTATATCTATCTTTATAACTAGGACTAATCATGTATAGTCTTTATCATTTATAATCAGCCTTTATTCTTTTCTATATTATCAGTTACCAAAAGCATCAATATCTCTACAAACAGGAAAATTGTGGCACAAAGAGATTAAGTAACTTAATCTCATTTAAGATTAAGATAGTGAAGAAAAAAAAAAAAAGATCGTGAACGACAGAGCCCAAATTTGGATCCAGGAACCTAGGTGGTTTAACATCAGAACCCATGCATTTGTTTGTTTCACCTTCTCCATTTTCAAAGTATTAAATAAAGTTATGATTTTAATTAAATGATTTAAGGAAACCTAAAATGTTCCATTAAAGATCAGTGAGTCATTTTTAAGTTAAGACTTGAAATTTTTAAAACATATTCCAGTTAGGAAAATAAAAGGAAACAAGAAATACCCTTTAAGAAAAATGAAGTCTTTTAATAATTTTTCTTCTTCACAAACCAGGACAGTTGAAGATGATTTACTGCTCAAAAAGCCATTTCAGAAAGAAAAACCTGGAAAGGTTGCCCATAAACAAGTTGCCGCAGAATTGCTGGATAGGTGGGTACTTCACTGTAAATGTCCTGTTTTGGTTTAAGATGTTTTTGTGAACTCAGGGACTTGGGAGATTTAATTATATTAATTAGAACATAGACATTTGAATCTGCTTAAAATTTGTCTTAACAGGGAAGAAGCAAGAAATAGAAGGTTTCATCTCATAGCTATGGATGCTGTATCCTTTTTATATTTATATATTTATTTCTAGATTTTTATAATTAATAGAATATTTTTAAATCTACTTTTTAATTTCATAAAATCTTGTGAAGGCAGATAGGCCTATGTTATATTTTTAAGGGTAAATGTTTATTGATATACAGGCTTGTCATTTATACTTTTGACTACAGTTCTCATTAATAATACATAAGAAAGATTTAGAGACAAAAACAATAAAACATATTAGTAATCTGTAAGTAAGTTATAAAGTCCATGAACTTGCAAATATTTTTCCAACCTGTTTTTGCCTGGCTTTCAAAATTTCTCATTTTAATACTGCTTTATCTTTAGTCTCATTTTAACTCTTATTTTCTTACTACCTGGTTCTTGGCTTGGAAGTTCTTTATGTGTCTAAAGGTAGATCTATCTGTGAACTGTCCTCAGGCCTGTTGTGGCTTCAACTCTCCAGCATGACTTGGGGCTGTCTTCAAGCTGTTTCTTGCTTCCCTGTTAGAGCCATGTCTCACTTCAACTTTTTGGTAAGACTGACTCATTACACTAACTGCTACCACTGTCCATCCATACTACTATTGGGAATATTGGGAGAATGAAAGAGAAGTCAAGCAAGACCTGAAGTATTTCTGGGTATTTATTACTATGGGCAGGATTAAGAGACAATGGCAATTAGATACATCCCTTATCTATCGATATCTGTTTCGCTTTGTTATCATTCCAATCTGGTTCTAGAAGTTGTAGAAATTCTCTTATCTCCAGTTTATATTTTCCTCTTATCTTCTAATCTGATAGCTCAGCTTTCCCATGGATTTATTCTCATCTGCTGGTTGCTCCTGTAGCATTTCCACATCAATTGTGCCTTGTGTGACTCCACTCATTTGGGGGTTTTGGGCATCTAGTTACAGCCTGGTGAGTGTGAAAGTGTAGGTCCCCTGTTCTGGCACAGATGGAAGTGGGGCCACAGTTATTTCTAGAACTTTTTGGCTGGAGTAGAGGAGGCATTGTCTAAAAGTTACCTGTCTTTGTTAGGCTGCCTGTCTCTCGGTTATTCAGTTAGAGCAGGCTTTTGTTGGGACTTTTCTTGTCTGTGCTTGTTGACATTCCCAGGTTGCCAGCTTCTTCGCTCCCAGTCTGAGTTTATGAGGCAAAAAGAAAACCTGGGGAACACCACCCTGTCATACCATGGGTCTTGAGCTCCCCAGCTATTAATGCCTTCTCCTCACTTTTGGAGTCTTCTTATATTTGTTTTGGATATAATTTCCAAGGTTTTTAGTTCTTATGACAAGAATAGGGAGAAGTACATCTTTGCTTCATCTTCCTGGAAGCAAAGTCCCACTCAGCACCTACTTTTATAAATAAGGTTTTATTGGCACATACCTGTGTTCCTTCATTAAGGTGGTATCTGTGCCTATTTTCATGCTAAAATGGCGGAGCCAAACAGTTGTGACAAAGACACATTTACTGGTAACAAGACACCATTTACGGAACAAATTTGCTCACCCTGACTTGCTATGGTCATATGACCAGTTAGAAATAGACCAAGAGCTGGAAAAACCCAAATCTTTGGATGTCTATCTTTTCTCTTTTTTCTTTTCTGAAAGGTTAGCTGCTTTATTGCCGGTTTTGGAAGTATCATATTATGATTCAATATTCTGTCAGAACACATTGTAATGAATTAAGTCATTAGTTATCTTTGATACAATAGGATGTAGTCAGACAGTATTATGGATGAGGTTAGTTTTGTTATTTGCATATTCAGCTGTGGAAAAAATACCATTGAGCTTTTTAAAACAAAAAGTAAAATGGTCATATATCTTGTTACGTTTTATTAAAAATAAACATGACTGAATTATTTAAATATTAAAAGAAAGTATAAAAATAATATATCATATTGTTTTTGAAAGCTTAATGTTAGGATTTAATATTATAAAATATCTTTTAGAGGCTTTGTCATTACTGGAATAACTATATCTTATAGAGAAGATCTAAATTGCACTCCATACCTTTAATTTTGGAAACTATATTTTTTACATTATGATTTAAATGAATATTGATGTGAGGCTGTGTGTATTTCAGCAATATGAACAGGAAGCTTTCTTCTCAGTTGGAGATAATGTTTTATCCCAAGAGTAGTATATGCTTGAAAAATGTTCAAAACAATATAAGCAGTATTAAGTGGAAAGTGAAAGTCCTACTCTATAGTGTTGACTCTTAACAGTGTAATATTTACCCTTTTAGATATTTTTTAATTCATAAGCATATATACTATGCATTTGCATATTTAAAAAACTAAATTCATACTGTTTTTCTCTACTTACTCGTGTATCATGGATACAGAAGAATCCCTGAACAAATAAAATCCTTAATTTTTTGCATTTCAGTATCAAAGGCATACAAAGTTTGTAAATGACTATATTTTATACTATGGTGGCAAAAAAGAAGACTTCAGGCGATCGGGGTAAGTGTCATGAAGCTTACGTAGAATGGGAGGAAGGTGTGGATATCTTTAAAAACCCACAGCTGTGTCTTCTGATTCTGTCATTCTCTCCTACTTTGCCTTCCAGTTTCCTTACGATATCCTAAGATGGAGAGGCTATCCATAACTTTTGGCTCAGTGCTCCTCATGAACCCCCTTGTCTGCCAAAGGTCTCAGGTAGCCTGTGGAGCCAGATCTGCCTCTACCATAACAAGATATGTGAGGAATACTCATGTGCCTGATTATGCAGCAATTTTTTTTTTTTTTTTTTTTGTAAGGATCATTGAGATAATTAACTTTTTAGACCTCAGTGTTTGGGATTACTTTTTAAAAGGAAGGGCAAACAGGAAAAAAAATAAAAAACAACACCTTCCTGTAGTTGAGGCTCTTCTATCAGAGCCTTTTCATTATGTTGTTTTTTTCTGACTTAATAATATTTTGCGGTCAAATGCTCTACCCCTGAGCCATACACTCACCCTGACTTAATAATATTTTGAGCTTGGTAGAGCCCTAATAAAACTTTATGTTATCTCATCTACCTCAAATTTATCTCTCCTCTCAATTTAGCCTATGTTCTCCAACAGTCCCTTGTTCTATCCCCAGACTGTTAACACCTTTTGTCTTAGTTTATTTATTTATTTTGAGATAGAGAATAGGGGATGAGCAGAGAGAGAAAGGAGAGAAAGAATCCCAAGCAGGCTCTGCACTGTAAGCACAGAGCCTGACACACAGGGCTCAGTCTCACGAACCATGAAACCATGACCTGAGCCAAAATCAAGAGTCAAACCCTTAACTAACTGAGCCGCCCAGGCGCCCCCAAACTGTTAGCATCCTAAAATATCATCCCCTTTCTTCTCTGTCACCCTTACTCATTCTTTCTAGGAAGCTGTAGTAAAATGAGGTATGGAAAACTCTTCATACGGTTTTTAAATTTGATCTCCATGGCATGGTGTTACTAACTTTTTTAGATTCTAAAACTTATTTTCATTCTTTTTTTTCTTATCCACATAGTGTTTATTTGGCTTTCTCATCCTAGGTTTCGTAGTTTAGCAGCATTTGTATAATTGAAACCAGGACTAGAGATGGATGGACACCTTAACCACTTACCTTGCTTATGTAGCAGTCCTCTTTATCAGCGTCTTTTGAAAATGCTGAAATCATTTTTATAAGTTTATGAACGTATATACATATTCACACATAAAACTATCTTTATGTATTTTTACTCAGGTGTTAAAAAAATCTCACAGAACTGTTTAACGTCCTAAATTTGACAAATTTTGTGTTTATGTTAAATTGAAATAGTTTTATTTTCCAGGGAAAATGACAAGACAGACATGGATATTATACGAGAAAATCACAGGTTCCTATGGAATGAGGAGGATGAAATGGACATGAATTGGTAATTTTCGCCATTCAGCACACAATGCATGGAACACTTTAGTCCTGTCTCTCCTACTTGCTCCTTGTTTTCTTACCCTGTCACCTGTCCAGGTCATTCAGCCCCTGTGTGAAGGAGCTCTGGATGGAGGATATAAAAACATGCCTTGGAGTAGTATTAAGTTTGGTTTGGTTCTTTTGGTAATTTTTAGCTGTTTTAAGTGACTTGTCATTGCTTGATTTTTGTCTTGAAGAGATAGTTTATTACCCTTTTACTGTATTGTTTGTCGTGCTTTTTAAATTTTTAAAATATTTTGGGAAAAAGTAATACCTAAAATGCAAGCATGACAAGATACAAAGCGAGGAGTAAGGTTCTTCTTCTCTGTCAATCTTGTAGTTTCCCTCCCTGAGAGAGCCAGTGTTAATAGTTAATAGTCAGAATTCTGTACGCATGTAAGTAATAGGCCTCTTTTAGAACATTAATATTTATATCACATGTGTTATTTATTTGACATTGCTTCCAAGTAGCAAACTGTGGTTGAATTTCTAAATGTAAAAGATTTATCTATTTTTTATGGATCTAGGGAGAAGAAACTTGCAAAGAAATACTATGATAAATTATTCAAGGAATACTGCATAGCGGATCTCAGTAGATACAAAGAAAATAAGGTATGCCTTCCAAATATTTATAGAAGGTTCTTATTTAAGTACAGTATTATTATTATTATCATGTCCCACATTATTCTTTTAAAGGTGCTAATTGAAGTCTAGGTTGAATTAGTCCTGCATCTAAGAAGAGTCATTTGGACCATTTAACCTCTAGAGCTATGAAACTTACAAAGGGTCCCTTAGTCAAGGGTGCTTTGTGAGCTGAGACATGAATGGTCTAAAATTAAACCCAAGTGACTACTGGATCCTGTTTCATTCTGACTCTGGTCAAGAGCCTCTACTGATTATAATGAATGATTTGACACTGCAGAATGATGTCTTGTCTCACAGATGATGTTTGAAATTGATAGACTTCTTTTTTTTTTTCAAATAAATTACCATCTGTAAAGAGGCAGGTGCACGTTTTCTTTTATATAAATGTCTGTTCTAGTAGAATTAAATCTTCCTAGTGCTAAATAGTAATGGTGGATTTCCGTTCCCACTTTACATCTTACTGTAGTTGATATTGAAGTGATTTTTATTCCTATCTCAAATTTCACATTTATTGCTAGAGAAGGTGACCCAGGAACAGATGATCTCAGTTTGAAATGGGGAGGGGGGTGGGAGGGAATGTTGGATAAATCTGTATGCTTTGGCTAGTGTACATTTGTATTAAAAAAGATAATCTATTTAAAAATTTGTTTTATATTTATTATAAGAATTTGTTTTTCATTTAAAAAGTTAAATCTCAGAATCATGATTGGTTTAATTTTTTTCAGTAGTGGCTTTAATATGTGATTTGCTTCACAATATTCTTATAGGTAATAGTAACTATTATTATAACCCTGTTTACAAACCAATGCATGTTATATATCCCAAAGATTTCCTCAGTTTCTTAGGAACTTGCTCTCCTCTGTAGTAGTTATTGATCACATCAAGTCCAAAGGCATCACAGCAATTGAAGTTACTCAGCTGCAAGTTGAGTATGAAATATAAGTCTTTCTAAGAGCACATAATAAAGGAGCTTTTTCAACACTGAGTCATTTGTTGATTGTTTTTCAGTATTTATTAAGGACTGGGCCAAGTTGTAGTGGATTAAAACGTGACTGTCCTTAAAAAAAAAAAAAAAAAATACCAGGGCGCCTGAGTGGCTCAGTCGGTTAAACATCCGGCTTCAGCTCAGGTCATGATCTCACGGTTCGTGGGTTCGAGCCCTGTGTCCGGCTCTATGCTGACTGCTAGCTCAGAGCCTGGAGCCTGCTTCAGATTCTGTATCTCCCTCTCTCTCTGACCCTCCTCTGTTCCCACTGTCTCTCTATGTCTCTCAAAAATAAATAAAGAACATAAAAAATTTTTTAAAAATAGCTATAGTAATAGTTGAGGGAAGAAAGTGTACATAAATCAATACTAAATATTTGTATTCTCCATTTAAAGAGCACAATATATTACTGGAAATGATGCTTGAAAGAGGATGATCTTGAAACAAATTATATTTTCCTATTAGAACGTTATGAGTAGTTAGATATGAGTAGTAAGAAATCAGAAATTTGAAATATGGAGGGAGACAGATACTTTTTTAAGACTTCATTTTCTGGGGCAGTTTTAAGTTCAGAGCAAAATAAAGGAGAAAGGTACAGAGATTTCCCATATACCCATCTCCCCATACACATGATGGGGATCTGTTCTACGGGGAGAGATGACTTTTTTTGGCATTCCACGTTTGAAGTGCTGGAAAAAGTTAAAGAGTAGTGCCTTTGATTTTCTTGCTAGGGTGCATTTTCTCATAGTTTTATGTATACAAAGACAGTGTTTTATTCATTTTTTAAACATCAGCTCCTAGCTCATTGCCTAATATGTATAGGAGATGGGGCATTTTTAGTGAGCTCCAGCCTTTGTCCCACACATCTGTTCCCTTATTACTCCTTCCCTTTCATCATTGAGAATTTGATTGGATCGTTGCATCAGTTAGGATTAGATTCAGCTGGAAGGACTGACGCACTCCTAAATAACACTGGCTTAAATGAGATAGAAGTTTATTTTTCTTTTACATCAGAAGTCCAAGTCGATGGTCATGGAACTTTGTGTTTTCAGGAAGTTGGTGTCTGTCTATCTTATTGCTTGCATGTGTGATCTCTTTGTGCTAGAAGGTAGAGTAAGAGGCGGCGGCTCAGCACCAAATCCTTAGTAACTAACTAGTAGGACATACTGTATTTGTGACATTTTTTATCGCCTTATAAGATTATAACCTTCCTGATGACAGATACTATTTTAATAATCATTTTATATCTTCAGCAGAGTGCCAGGCCCAGTAAGTAGTTGGCTTAATAGTTACTTGTTGAATAGATTAATGAATGGAAGAAAAAATTGGGAAATTATTATACACATTTGACTGTGCTTCAGTGGACATCCTAACATATATGTTGGATGACAAGCAATCCTCACATACATGTATGGAGTTAAAAATAGAATTAAACAGACTTATTTTGAATGCTTTATTTTTTTTCCTAGACGGTGAGATTTTATTTTTATTAGATTTTAATGAGAATATTTTCAAATATTTTGAGCCCTCATTTGCATTTAAAATACAAAATTGCCTAATTCAGGTAATAGGTGTTAAAAAATAAAATAGACAAAGTTAACCAGGCATTGAACACTTCATCTGAATTATCTCTCTTAATACAACAACTTCTAATATGGGAGGTTTTTATAATACAAAGGAAATAGACTGAGGAGAAACTTTACAAGGTCACAGAGCTAGTTAGTGAATGGTAGAGCTTGCATTGGGTCTCTATGATTCTAGAGCTGAGCTTTTAACCATTACAGTAAACTGAATAGAAAACTAATTTATAGTATTATTTTCAGAAAATTTGTGTGTGAATATGAAAGATCTTTAAAAGACAGTGGGGAAAATTTATTTTTTGCTAAAGTACGAAGTTATATTTAGGAATCTGGAAGGAAGTTTAACACCTTTCCACTTTAGGGCTCCGGAGAGTCCCATTTCTCTTTCTTGTTCATTACTTTGTCACTGCAGTGGGGAAAGAGCCATTCATGAGTGAATGGTTGTGGTTGTGTTCTAATAAAACTTTATTTGTAAAACAGGCAGCAGGCCTATGAGCCATAGTTTGCTAACCCCTGGGGTATTTTGTACCAGGTACTATTCTAAGTACTTTGTGTGTACTATCCTATTTCTTTATGTGTACTATCCTATTTAACCTCTTAAACAAAAGAAGAACTGTATTATCGCTACATTACATATAAGGAAATTGAGGCACAAGAGTATTTAATGCCTTGTCCAATATTATAATCTGTTAAGCGGTGGGGCTAAGACCTAAAATGTAGATAATCCAACTCTTTTGCACTGTAGTATACTGCCTCTTTACTGTGCCATAACTTCTTTTTTTTTCTGGCAGCACCATAAAACAATATACATATATCTTTTATTAACGTAGGTATCTTGTGGCCTAGCACCTGTATCTATTAATAGGTAGTTTATAAGTAAAGATTGTTCCTTAACATTGTTCAAATGTATTTTTAAATACCTGGAACCCTATATAAGGAAAAAACGGTATCATGTTGAAAATTAAGTTTGCTTTTTTTTTTAACTTTTTATTTTAATCACCTAGTGCTCATCACAAGTGCACTCCCCATCACATATTTCCCCTCCCTGCTGGTAACCATCAGGTCTCTATTGTTAAGAGTCTCTTGGTTTCTCTTTCTTTCTCTCTTACTTTTGTTGATCTGTTTTGTTTCTTAAATTCCACATGAGTGAAATCATATGATATTTGTCTTTCTCTGACTGATTTATTTCACTTAGCCTAATCCTCTCTAGCTCCATCCATGTCATTGCAAATGGCAAGATTCCCTTCTTTTTAATGGTTGAATATTCCATTATAGTGTGTGTGTATTTATATATACACCACATCTTCTTTATCCATTCATCAATTGATAGATACTTGGGCTGCTTCCATATCTTGGCTGTTGTAAATAATGCTGCATAGATCCCTTTGATTTAGTGTTTTTGTATTCTTTGGGTAAATACCCAGTAGTGTTATTGCTAGATCTTAAGGCCATTTCTATCTTTAACTTTTTGAGGAACCTCCATACTGTTATCTAGAGTGGCTCCACCAGTTTGCATTCCCACCAGCAGTGCAAGATGGTTCCTTTTTCTCTACGTCCTTGCCAGCACTTGTTGTTTCTTCTGTTTTTGATTTTAGCCTTAGTGACAGGTGTGAGGTACTATTGCATTGTAGTTTTGATTTCCCTGATGAGAAGTGATGATGAACATCTTTTCATATGTCTGTTGGCCATCTGTGTTTCTCCTTTAGAGAAACATCTGTTCATGCCTTTTGCCCATTTTTAAATTGAATTATTTGTTTTTGGGGTGTTGAGTTGTATATGTTCTTTATTTTTTTTGGATACTAACTCTACCAGATCTGTCATTTATAGATATCTTCCCCATTCCATAGATTGCCTTTTAGTTTTGTTGATTGATTCCTTCATGCTGCATAGATCCCTTTGATTTAGTGTTTTTTGCATTCTTTGGGTAAATACCCAATAGTGTTATTGCTAGATCTTAAGTTTTTTAATTTGCAGAAGTTTTTAATTTTGATATAGTCCCAATAGTTTTTTGCTTTTGTTTCCCTTGCGTCAAGGGACCTATCTAGAAAAAAGGTTGCTATAGCCAGTGCCAGAGAAATTATTGCCAATGCTGTTTTCTAGGACTTGTATGGTTTCAGGCCTCACATTTAGGTCTGTAATCTATTTTGAATTTATTTTTGTGTGTGGTATAAGCAAGTGGTCCAGTTTCATTCTTTTGGTTGTTGCTGTTTGGTGTTCCCAGTACCATTTGTTGAATATATTGTCTTTTTTCCATTGGGTATTCTTTCCTGCTTTGTCAGAGATTAATTGACCTTAAAATTGTGGGTTTATTTCTGGATTTTCTATTATGTTCCATGGATCTTTGTGTCTATTTTTGTGTCAGTACCATACTGTTTTGATTACTACAGCTTTGTAATATAACTAGAGTTGTGATGCCTCCAGCTTTTCTTTTCTTTTCTTTTTCAAGATTGCTTTGGCAACTCAGGGTCTTTTGTGGTTCCATACAAATTTTAGGATTGTTTGTTCTAGTTCTGTGAAAAATGTTGTTGGTGTTTTGATAAAGATTGCATTCAGTGTGATTACTTTGGAGAAAGAATATATGTTTTCCATATATTTTAAATATTTAAATATTTGTTCTTCCAGTCATGAGCATGGCATGTCTTTCCATTTCTTTGTGTCTTCTTCAATTTCTTTCATCAATGTTTTATAGTTTTGGAATACAGGTCTTTCACCTGTACCTATTTGGTTAGGTTTATTCCTAGGTATCTTATTATTTTTGGTGCAATTGTAAATAAGATTATGTCTTAATTTCTCTTTCTTATAGTTGCAGAATACAAAATCAACATCCAGAAATCTGTTGCATTTCTATTGCTTCATTATTGATATACAGAAATGCAACAGATTTCTGGACGTTGATTTTGTATTCTGCAACTATACTCAATTAGTTTATCAGTTCCGGCAGTTCTTTGATGGAGTCTTTCAGGTTTTCTATATGTAGTATCATGTCATCTACAAAGAGTGAAAGTTTTAGCTTCTGTGTTTCTGATTTGGGTGCCTTTTATTTCTTTTTGTTGTCTGTAGTACTATGTTGAATAAAGGTGATGAGAGTAAACACTCTTGTCTTGTTCCTGACCTTAGGGGAAAGGCTCTCAGTTTTTCCCCACTGAGATTGATGTTAGCTGTGGGTTTTTCATATATGGCCTTCATTATGCTGAGGTATGTTCCCTCCAAACCTTTTTTTGAGGGCTTTTTTTTTTTATCATGAATGGATTTTATACTTTATCAGATGCTTTTTCTGCATCTATTGAAATGATCATATAGTTCTTATCCTTTCTCTTATTGATGTGATACAACATATTGATTGATTTACAAATATTGAACCGCCATTGACACCCAGGAATAAATCCCACATGATTGTAGTAAGTGATTTTTTAAATATATTGTTGGATTTGGTTTGCTAGTATTTTTGTTGGGTATTTTTGCATCAATTTTCATGAGAGATGTTGGCCTATAGTTCTCTTTCTTTGTGGTGTCTTTATCTGGTTTTGGTATCAGGGTATTGCTGACCTCATAGAATGTATTTGGAAGTTTTTCTTCTTTTTCTATTTCTTGGAATAGTTTGAGAAGAGTAGGTATTGGCTCTTCTTTAAATGTTTGGTAAATTCACCTGTGAAGCCATCTTGTCCTGGACTTTTGTTCATTGAAGTTTTTTTGATTACTGAATCAATTTCTTTGCTGATTATCAGTCTGTTCAAATTTTCTATTTCTTTTGGCTTCAGTTTTGGTAGTTTATATGTTTGAAGGAATTTATTATTTTTTCTAGGTTGTCCAGTTTGTTGGCATATGGTTTTTTATAATATCCTTGTATAATTGTTTGTATTTCTATCGTGTTGGTTATTTCTCTTCTCTCATTTGTGATTTTATTGATTTGGGTCCTTTCTGTTCTTGGTAAGTTTGACTAGGGATTTATTAATTTTATTGATTTTTTTTTTCAAAAAACCAGCTCCTGGCTTCATTGATCTGTTCTGTTGCTTTTTTAGTTTTTATATCATTTCTGCTCTAATCTTATTATTTCCTTGTTCTGCTGATCTTAGGTTTTGTTATTTTTTTAGCTCCTTTAAGTATAAGATTAGGTTATTTATTTGAGATTTTTCTTTCTTCTTGAGGTTAGACCTGTATTCCTATAATCTTTCCCCCTTAAAACTCCTTTTGCTGCATCACAAAGGTTTTATTTATTTATTTTTAAATGTTTATTTATTTTGAAAAAGAGAGCAAGCAAGCAGGGGAGGTGCAGAGAGAGGGAGAGAGAGACAGAATCCCAAGCGGGTTTCACACTGTCAGTGCAAAACCTGATGCGGGGCTTGAACCCACCAACAGTGAGATCATGACCTGAGCCGAAACTGCGAGTCAGACACTTGGCCTACTGAGCCACCCAGACACCCCATGTTTTTCTTTTACAAAGGTTTTAAACTGTTGTGTTTTTATTCATTTGTTTCCATATACTTTTTTTAGTTCTTCTTTTATTTCCTGGTTGGCTCATTCATGTTTTAGTAGCATGTTATTTAACCTCCGTATATTTGTGGTCTTTCCAGATTTTTTCTGGTGGTTGACATCTAGTTTCATAGCATTATGGTCAGAAAAGATGCACTGTATGATTTTGATCTTTATGAATTCATTGAAGCTTGTCTTGTGGCCTAATATATGATCTATCCTGGAGAATGTTCCACGTGCACTTGAAAAGAATGTATAATTCTGCTGTTTTAGGATGCAGTGTTCTGAATATATCTGTTAAATCCATCTGTTCCAATGTGTCATTCAAGCCATTGTTTCCTTATTGATTTTCTGTTAAGATGATCTATCCATTGATGTAAGTGGGATGTTAAAGTCCCCTACTCTTACTGTATTATTATTGATTCATTCCTTTATGTTTGTTATTAACTGTTTTATGTATTTGAGTGCTTCCATGTTGGGTCATAAATATTTACAGTTGTTACATCTTTTTGTTGGATTGTCCTCTTTATTAATATATAGTGTCCTTCTTTGTCTCTTGTTAAGTCTTTGTTTCAAAGTCTGTTTTTTCTGATATAAATATTGCTACTCTGGCTTTCTTTTGACATCCGTTTGCATGATAAATGTTTCTCCATCCTCTCACTCTCACATCCTCTCAACATCCTCAAAGCATGTGTCTTTGAGTCTAAAATAGTCTCTTATGGACAATGTATAGATGGGTCTTGATTTTCTGTTTGTTCTGTCACCCTATGTCTTTTGATTGAAGGGTTTAGTTCATTTACATTCAGTGTAATTATTGATAGGTACGTATTTATTGCTACTTTATTACACATTTTGTGGTTGTTTCTTTTGTCTGATCCTTTCTTGTCTTTTTCTTGTAAATGGTTTGTTGGTTTTCTTTAGTGGAATAGTTGGATTTCTTTCTATTTATTCGTTGCATATTTATTGGTAGTTTTTCATTTGTGTTTACCATTAGGTTTAGATATAACACCTTTTATATATTGCAGTCTCTATTAAGTTGATGGTTTAAGTTTGAATCTATTGTTCACACCTCCTCTCCCTATATATTAGGTATATAATATCATATTTTACATTGTTTTGTCAGTCTTCAGGTTGATTTCTGGGGTATTTAGGATAATTTGATAGTTATCTGCTAGTATTCATGAGACAAGGTAAATTTATGGCTTAAGGCCTTCCTACTTTCCTGCCATCTTCCCCTCCTGGTGAATTAGATTTGCTTTTCAGGTTGGTAAATATCATTGTGTCATTTGTTGGCTCTGTATATACAATTTAAATAATGTTTAAATTTATCCTAGCATAATGTAATTTTTTTTCTCATTAGTTTGGATTTAGGTGGCGAGTAGAAAAGGAAGTAATTTCAGGAAAAGGTAATTCATTTTTTGAGATTTTACTTTTTAATAAGATAAGGTTATTTTGTTACATTATTGAATTGAAGTCATTCGGCAAGATTATTCCTAATTTATACAATGATTGCTTATCTATAAAAGTAAAATTACAATGTATTTGTGATGTATTAGCAAAGGTCAAAATATAATGCTTTACTGATTTTTACCTTTAGAATTTTTGTTTTTAGAACATTTGATAGAGTATAAGTAGAAAATATTTTTAAACACTTTTTTAAAAAGTTTATTTATTTTTACTTATTTTAAAAGTTTATTTATTTATTTTGAGAGAGAGAGAGAGAGAGAGAGAGCGCGCGCGAGCGAGCATGAGTGGGGAAGAGGCAGAGAGACAGAGACAGAGGATCCCAAGCAGGCTCCACACTGTTAGTGCTGAGCCCAATGTGGGGCTCAAACCCATGAACCATGAGATCATGACTTGAGCTGAAATCAAGAGTTGGAAGCTTAACTGACTGAACCACCTAGAGACCCCAAAAATGTTTAAAGAATGAAACTAGTAAAGGATGAATACTTGAGGGTTTTTTTTTATTAATTTTTGGAAGAATGATTTGGTATTACTGTTTTTCAGTCTAATCACATTTGAAAGTAGAGATTATCACTTTGAACCTAATGGGATTTTTGGATAGGCTAGTTCTTATTTTGGGATGTTATTGAAATTGAGATCAAATATTTAGTCTTACAGCAAAAGATCAAACATTTGGGAGGCAATTATTAAACGCTTTTTTAATGCATTGTTGTAATCTACTCATAAGTCTCTGAAAAATTAATCTTTATCCTCTTTCATGCTGTAAAGTTAGCTCTTTATTGATAATTGCATTTTAAAGTGTTAATGCTTCTGAAAACTACAAAGGAGCATTTAGGAAATAATTTTAAACTAATAACTTAAAAAAACTTTTTAAAATAAAGGTTGCACTTTAGAATGATTAAACATTGATGCCATCCCTGTGGATCATTTCCATCTTCCATAAATTCTATGTCTATGTCAGGTGTAAAACTGGATATGCAATAAAACAAAGAGTAGGACATTTTTTCCTTTAGATAAGGATCAGCCCTGAAGATACTCTAAAGAAGAAGGAAAAAGAATAAATTTAAAGCTATTTTTAACTTTTCTTAGTATTGCATTTTAGTTTATGTTTTTGCCTAAACAATGAAAAATTTTGAAATGTTTCCATTTTAAAATCTAGTACTTTTATTAAGTGGAATGTTAAGGTGATGGTAAGTAATGCTGCCTTTAAAAAATAGACTGGCATTCTTTGAACTAATATAAGTGAAAAAAGGAATGGTTGGGGAGAGAAATTTATTCCTATGATTTAGAATTATAATTTTGTTGCTGTTTTAACAATAGAGCAATTCCTAAACATACATTTCATGAAGTATTCATTTGGAATGAGTACAAAATGCCAATTTAGAAAAGTTATTGTTCTTTGGACTGATAATTTTCAAAATTCATTCCAATAATTTCTTTTTAATGAAAAGTTGAGATTTGTTCCTGTTGGTACAGATTATTGAGATATAAATTATTTTTTTAGTGTACAAATAAATGGTTCATCTTCTGTGAAAATAAATAGTAGTTGGGTAGTTTCTTTCATTAGTTTTCCTCTTGGATCGTCAGTATCAGTCCTGTTTTGCGGAATGTTTTCATATACAGCAGACATGATAATGTGTTGATTTTAGTGTCAAGTAACTCTAAAACACAGCGCATTATTATTCTACTTATTCTGCTTCATCTCAGAGTACCACCATTTTAAAATGTGCTTTAAGTGCCATTTTATGCTGGTACTTAAAATAGATGGCATAATGTTAATACTTAAAATAAGAATTTTAATCAACTTAAAAATTATTATTAAGTATTAAGAGGGATTCGCCAAGGTATAAATACATGTGTTATGGAAAATATATTTATTTTTTTAGTGTATTATTGAGTATACTCTTTTAGTACTTCCATTTTCCAAAGTATAAGACTCCCTAACAGGGAGTTAGTAAAACTTTGATCTAAATAGTTTATCTGTCGAGCAAGAATTCTGTGACTGATTTTTTTTAAACACTTTATTCAGCTCTTTGATTTAGTACTCTAATACACATTTGTTGAGCATACTATAGTTATTACACTCAATTATTTTTTAATGCTGACTTGCTAGAACTAGAATTTATGTATGTTAATTTTCAGGGCTAACTTCAAATTAATATTAATATTCTATATTAACATTGTCAGCAACTATCATAGGTAATATTCTTTTCTTTTTCACAGGCCAGTTTTTCTGTGGAAATAAATGCTGTGATGAAAAACAAGATTTGAAGAGTTGGGAAGTTAATTTTGGTTATGTTGAGCATGGTGAAAAGAGAAATGCACTTGTTAAATTAAGTAAGTTGACTTTAGGTGAGATATAATCACTTTCTTCAAAGTTTATCTAATTGCTTAAAGGATTTAAAAATATATAAGCTAATTTAAGGTTTAACTAAACATTTTTAATGTATCTTTCTGGAAGTGCTCTTTTTTTCCTGAGAGCTTCCCAAAGTGATAGATAACTTTTGAGGATAAAATTTTTATATCGTCAGCATTATGGTGACATTTTAGGTATAACAGTTCTAATGCTAGATGTAAACTGATAATTTGTAAAGTTAAGACCTCTTCCCAGTAACATAAGAATGTCACCAGTGCACAACGAGATGCGGTGTATCAGAAAAGGGAGCATAAAATCTCACATTACCTAGTAGCCGTATTGTTGTTATGGTGTGGACAATATATGCACTCTCTTTATATCAATAAAGAAAAAGTTTTAGGAGGGTAACTCTTCTTGATATCAGTCTTAAAAGCTCAAGGTTATACCCTAGAATACAGTAGCCTCTTGTAACATGCATGTTTGAGAATCTGTCGTCCTTCCTTCCTTCCTTTCCTTCTTTCTTTCTTTTTTAAACTAAGCTAGTCTTCTGTGTCAGCTTCTTCTCCTGTCATGTTGACTACCTTACCTAGGTCCTAAATAAATGTGCTTCAGGGTTTTCTGCCCATTCGCCCACTCCATACAGAAGTCAAGAATTTCCTCATGTGCTACTTAATGTTTACCAGTGCAGAAGTCCGTCCTGGAAGTGCTCATGGGGACACGTCAGATGGTGTGAACTGAAATTAAGTATAAGACAAAAGAAGAGCCCACAACTGTGGAACTTTTTGAAATGCTCTTTGCTATTTGAAAACTCTTAGAACACTTCAGAGGAAGTGACTATACCCACACTATTGTAATTAGGTATCTTTGATATGAGACACACATTAATGCTGTGTATGAAACAGAGTTTGCTTTTATAAGTGCTTTTAAAATTGACAGCACTTTTTTCTAAAGTAATGTTAGAATATTTTCAATTTCTCAAGCATTCTAATACCATTTTTACTGTGCAGAACCATTTTTTGAGGTGGAGAGAATCAGATTGTGTTTTTCAGAGTCTTTGTTTCCCCTCTTATAGTAAAGGGATGTAAGGAAGAATGAGAATGTGTGATATTAAAAGTAGAGTAGCAGTGCAGTTATTCAAATTCAGCCTTTCAGTGGTGTCACTTTTTTTTTTTTTAGGATTATGCCAAGAATGTTCCTTTAAATTAAATTTTCATCACAGGTAATATTATCTTTTAAAATGCTGTTGTTATTGTTTAGTAGCCTTGGACAGTCACTTAACCTGCACTGAATGTCTAAATGTAGACTTGAGTGGTTGATGGTTTAATTAATTGTGTAGAATATGTGGCACTGCTGTGTGATGCCCCCTACAACTATGCCAGGGAACTGGAAGGTCGCCACGCCATACTCTAGCCGAGCAGTTTTAAATATGAGGGCCCGTGCAGGGCAGTAGATAGATGTTAGAATGTTTGGTTTGGAGTCAGTGTTCAGATGCCATAATATTCTTGGAAACTGTATTGTAAAGCAGATCTTCATAAAGTGATTCTTATGTCTCATTTAAACAGTGTTTTATTTGAAGTTTGTCATTCTTACGAGGGATGATATTCCTCTGTTCTCATTTCAAATGTCAAAATCAGGCTCCTGTTGAGTGAGCTAGAATGTGCCTCTCATATTCAGTGGGGGAGGAGTATCCACATTCTGCAGTGTGCAGTACATGTCAATAAGATCATGGGCTTGGAAATCAGACCCCTGTGTATTCTTCTCAGCTTCTCCATTTACTAGTTGGGCAAGGTACTTCAGCTCTGGGGGGCACCTTGGTGGCTCAGTTAAGCATTACACCTTCGGACTTGATTTGGCCCATGTCATGATCTCACAGTCTGTGAGACAGAGCCCTCCCTCAGGCTCTGCACTGACACTCCAGAGCCTGCTTGGGATTCTCCCTCTCCCTCTCTTGCTGCCCCTCCCTCCCCACTTTTCTTTCAAAATAATAAATAAGCATTAAAAAAAAGATACTTAACCTCTGTAAGACTCAATTTTATTGCCTCTAAAAATGAGGATGCTAAAGATACACTGATAAAAGTGCATGTAAAGTGCCTAGCATATGGTAAGTCAAGCATAGAGGGGTCCCTGGCATTGTGGTTGTTCAGACAAAATCTATGACCTGCCATTACTGTCAATTTGTCAGACCCTGAATAAGTTGAAAGTCTAACAATAAGATTCTGCAGCTTTATAAAATATGTTAGTATATTAAAAAAATCTTTTAACATTTATTTATATTTTAGAGACAGAGAGAGAACACCAGCAGGAGAGGGGCAGAGAGAGAGGGAGACACAGAATCCAAAGCAGGGTCTAGGCTATGAGCTGTCAGCACAGAGCCCCAATGCAGGGCTCAAACTCAGGAACTGTGAGATCATAATGCAAGCTGAAGTTGGATGTTTAACCGACTGAGCCACCCAGGCACCCCAGCATATTAATTTTTAAATCAGCTATGCTATTAATTTGCTATATTTAGTATTTTAGTTATTAAAAATGTTAAATAATTAATAATTTTTAAATCCTTAAAATTAGCAGAATCTTTAGCCTACTTGAATAGCCTAACCTTTACTTCCCCTCTCCATCAGTGATACCAGAGAGTTGTTTTTTTTTTACCTCGACTTTTGAGCTTCATTTCAAAATTGAAATGATTCTTATGAAAGGCAGAAAGTGGTGACTGACTTAAAAAGTGTTATGACATTTGGTATAAGTTCCTTAATTCTGAACGTCTGATGAATAAATTTCTTGAAACTAATCCCCTGTTGTCTCTTCATTCTCCTTCCCGGTTCCAATTTCAGCATTGTCACCTTTTCCTATCTAGTATTTCCTTTCTTAGCCAGTTAAAGTCAATTATTTGTCAACCATGGTACCAACAGCCTTGTAAACAGGGCCTAGAAGAGATAAAGATATAGCAGTAAAAGGATAAATGGTCTAAAGTAGGCACTTGAGTTAAAGTAAGCCCCTCCATTCTCATTCATTATGCCTCTACTGTATTCCTTTTTTCTTAACAGGTGGATTAGAACTGTTACAGTGTTTCTTCTTGTTTTGTGTGCTTTTTTCAAAGTATAGGTAGATATGAATTATGTGGAGGGAAATGACACTTGTTTTTGTAACAAAAAAATGGCTAAATGATAGAAAACAAAAAGGAAATGAGTAAAACTATGATTTATATTTACAAGGTTTGCATACAAAACTTATAAAAAATAAGTTGTCTTAGAACTTATTTTAGGCTTCATTCAAAGTTGTCTTAATATACTAATGTAAAATATTTAAAGACTCATTTAAGTGTTCCTTATATAAATTACATTGTAAAAATAAGTACTTTAACTGGTTTGACTGTTTTGTTCATTGGTTCTTATTTTTCATAAAGGTCAGTTGAAAAAGTTAACTTTAGTTTTATATTGTTCAACATAAAGGAGAAAAGAAGTCAAGTCAAAAAAAAGGAAGGATAAAACCAAAAAAGATCATGAAGAGTCATCACATAAAAAATCCAGATTATCTTCTGTAGAAGAGACTTCTCAGAAAAAAGAAAAAGGTAAAAGGGAATTCAAATACAATACCGAGTCACATTTTTTAACATGAAATGTAATCTGTATGTGTCAAATGTAGAATTTAATTGGTGAACATATTTAGATATCTGTTTTATAGTAGTTGAAAGGAAAGTTGGTTGGGAAATTTAGATAGGAATTTATAGTCACTTACAGGAGTTTCAAAAACAGATTGGTTTTAATTCATTCTGGGCAGACAGTAATAATATTGCAAATAGCATTCTCCTTCCTGACTTTGTATCTTGTAACCTGTCACCATGGGCATGTCCGTGAACTTTTTGAGTTTTACTTTCCTCATGTAAGTAGCGACCGTATGAATAACGGGCTTTTGTGCCGTGTGAGCTTATTGTGGAGAATCAAGTAAGAATGTGGAAGACACTTTGAACGCTGTAAAACAGTGCGTGATCTGTAAGGCAGTATAAAATTACAACACTTTGATTTCACTTACCTGGGCCTGTGTGATTTTCTCACTAGCTTATGATCTTCTTGAAATCATAGAGCTTGATATCTGTGTGTCCTCAGAACCTAGCATCATGGTGTTCACATACTCTTAGTAAATAATTGTTAAGTTCAAATACATCCATCGCTTACTTCTTCCTCAGCAGTCCTTAAGCTCTCGAAGCCTTAATTTCTTCATGTGTAAAATGGTCATGATGGAAGTGCCTAGAGCATAGGGTTGTTCCGAAGTTGAAAGGAGATAATGCACATAAGCTGTTGGCGCACTGTGTCGTGCATAGTCAGCTATTAGGAACTGCTGCTAGTTTATTTTTCAGTCCCTCATAGAGTCAAATTGGCTATAACTGAGAGTGAATTGAATTTAAATTATGTAGTTAATGGAAGATTATATTAGAGTCAGCCAAATGTTAAATAATACTTGGACAGGAGAGGGCTCCCTTGCTCCAGCTCTGAAGATTATTAAATAGGTTTCATTCTTACATGTATTTTTTTTCTTGTGAATCATAACATATTCAAGCATATAGTATCACCAAGTTATACAGTTGGTGAAATTGATAGATGGGGAGAAGAAAATACTGTTCTGAGGTTTATTGAGAAATGGTATTTGAAGCTGACTTCCTTTTTGTATCTATCTTAATCATTTCCAAACTCCAAAATAAATGTTAATAAATGTGAAAATTCTCTTTGTGTTTAAAAAATTTTTGTTTTAAAAATATTTAATGTATCATACTTGAGAGTTTTGTTGAACTCATTATTGTTTGATATTGTATTCATATCACGGTATGATACCATGTTAATCACTGTGTATTCCAAATTAAAGAAGAACTAATCCTTACCTTGTAAAAGCTTGTTTAGCACCTTCAAAGCAGACAGGCAGCTGGTTACTCAGGATCAGCTATGGGGTTGGAATGCTCAGATGACACATAAATATGCATGTGATCTCCCTTACAGATGTTTTTCCTGTAGTGTTCCATATTTTAATAGATGACACCTCTGTCAGCCTAAAAACTGGGATCATATCTGGAAGTTATCCTTGATGCCTTCTTTGTTCTCATTATTTATGTTTAATTAGCACCAAATCCTGTCAGTTTTACCCCCAGAGTATGGATTTCTCAAGTTCTCTCTACCCTAGTTCAAACCAGCATGTTTTCTCATCTCGACTACTGCTGTATTACTCTCACGAGTTCTGCCACTCTCTTGTTATCCCACGTGCCCTCCCCTTAACCCATTCTCCATAAAGCAGTGATTTCCTATTCTTAGGACATAACCAAAATCTGCACAAAACCCGGAGGCTCTATATGATCCAGCATACAAAACTTGTGGTTCTCACCATGCTTCACCTCACTTTCACACTCCACCCTCACAGCCTTTCAGTTTCTAGACAAAGCCAAACTTCTTTCCATTTTAGGGACTACGTAGATGCTACTTCCTCTACTACTTTCTCTCTTTCTAACCCCATCCTACTCACCCTCTAGGTCTAAACTTAAATGTCACTTCTTTAGGGATCCTTCCCTGATTCCATCCCTGACCATGAATTTAAATTAATACTTCTGATTTTAATGCCATCAACATTATATACCTGGAACTTTTCCTCATTATACATGTGACAGTTATATAAAAGCCCAAGTCTGGGCTGTGTATCTATCTGCTGTGTTCATTGCTGTATCCCAGAACTCCACTAGCACCTAAGGTGTAAGTAAGGTGTAAATAAGAAAGAATGAGAAAATGAAAGACTTTGAAGATTGTTTCAGGATAACTTCAGGGATAGAGAACCAAAGCAGAGTAGAATTGATAGATCTGTTTCTTATTTCTTCTTTATTCCGAGCATCTGATAGCAGAGAACACAAAATATAGTTAGTTTTTTTCAACTTCTGTTGCATAAGGCAGAAAATGACAGCATTTTAGCAAAATTAGGAAAACCATGTGGAAGTCTATAATATCTTTGTATCTGGGATCATCTGAAACTAGCTTGATGTTGATGTGATACTTTATAGCCAGATCACTTTAATTTGGCCCAAACTATTCTGAATAATAATAAATACTTAATATCTCAGCCTCATTTGAACTGTTGAAAAAACTTCTCAAAACAATCTCCTTCCTTGATTTTCTTCCTGTCTTTCTGGCCTCTCCTACACCTCTTGATTATAGGTCCTCCTCAGCCTTACCTTTAGGTGTTGGAGTTGCCTGTGGCTCTCACATCACTTCCCTTCGTTCTCTTATGTTCTCCCTTTGTGGTCCCATTGACTCTCGTAGTCTAGGTTACTATCATACAAAATGTTAAGTAAGTGGATAGGTGGATGGATACTTGGATAGCTAGATGGCTGAGTCAGTGGATAGAGAAAAAATATATTAAAAAAATCAATAGCTTGACTTTGAGGACCAGTCTGCTTTGACAGGTCTGAGCAGAACACGGTATGTAGGCAGTGTCTTGGCAGAAAGTTGAAGATCTTACTCCTCCCACCACTACCAGTCAATCTCCAAGCTTGCTTTCTTGGGAAGGCCTTTCCCAACACCCTTCATCCCACACATCCAGGCAAGATTAGGTCCCTGTTAAACATTTCAGTAGCACCTTGCACTTCTCCTTTGGGCTAATATCACCCTTGGAGTAATGTGTTTTCTATTAAGAAAGGGGCCATGTAACTTATTTAATTCTTTATCCAATTTCTAAGCACTGTGCTTTCTCCACATTGTAGATGTTCAATAAATGTTAGGTGAGCAAATGAATCAGTGAAACAACAGATCTCAACATTTAAAGGAACATCAGAGATCAGCCCTGGGATCATAATCAAAAAGATACTCTGTGGTTTTCTTTTCAAAATATGGTCCTCTGGTATTGTCATCACTTGGGAGCATGTTCAAAATGCTCAGTCTCGGACCCTTCCTGACCTCCTGAATTACAAGTCCACTTTAAGTTCTGGGATGATTCATCGGCATCATAAAGTCTGAGCTGTACTGCTCTGTATCAGTACTTGTTCTGCTTTCGCTTTGACGCCTCCAGGGAAGAGGAACTTACTACCGTCCAAAATATTCTTTTACATTCGGTAAACAGTTAGTTGTAATTGTTAGCAGATTTGTCCTTAACTAATTTAGCCCAAACCTACAATACCTTCCCTTTGGTTCCAGTTACGTCCCTAGGCCTCCGAAGTGAGCTAACCTCTTTTTTTTTTTTTAACCTGTAGATATTTGGAACTCAGTACTGTGTTCCTCTTGATGACAGAGAAGAATCATTTCATTTGTTGCCAGCCTAGCTATGTTTTTATTTGCTTTCTGAGAAGTTGGAAATAGGAGTGAAGAAACAGTAACTTAAAGAAAAGAAACAATAACCTAAAGCAGTTGCTGCAGTCTAGGCCTTGGCTTTCTGGGAGGTCTTTACTCTGTGGTTGTGACACCCTCTTCATTGGGCCTGAAAGGGGCCATTTATGCATCAGCTTTGCTCTATGAGATCTCCTATCCAAGGAAGTTGGAGGAATTGTTACTCTCCACCTGGTATCTGCCATTTTCTATCAGTCTTCATTCAGAATTCTTTCTTTCCCCTCTGGTCATATTGCAGAAGATTCTGTAGAGTTATGATTTTTGAAAATTATGCTAGTAGATTTTTAGTACCGTTTTACTTTCTGTTTCCCTCACTGGATGACTATTGTAGAACTGAAAATGTTTGTTTTATGAAGTAATATTTTGTGTGGATTTTAGTTACTAAGAATTCTCATCTGTATATGAAAAAGCATTGTGAAAAATGAGTATTTATTTGTAAACTGCTTTCAGATGTTAAACATCCCTATAGATAAAATGTGATTATATTGCAGTTAATCTGTGAGGTTATTTTTTTTAGCAATATGAGTTAATATTTTGGGGTTTTTTTTAGAGGTGTTTATTATTTGTTTAAGCTTTGTGCTCTGTATTTCAGGCGTAAAATACCTTTGCCTAAAAGACTCTAACATTTTAATTAGGGACATAAGTCTGAGAAGCATGAAAGATTCACAGTAAGGTGCTTATCTGTAAGAATATAAAGTAAACTAGCCTCTTGGGAAGAATTCTGGTCACAGCCATAACTGTGATAACTGTTACACTGTTGCAAAATGATTTTTAACAAAACAATGCTGTTTTCTTTTCACAGGGCATTCATCCTCAAAGAAATCAGAAAAGTCTATGAACAGTAAGTATTAAGTATTTATTTAATACCAATATATAGATTCAGGTTATTTGCAGTTTGGGTCTACCATCAATTGTGACTTGCTCTGATAAGAAAAAGTGCTAGAAGTGTATGATTTCTTCCCCAATATTAAACATTTTAAAGTTTCTTATCTTAAAACGGAAGAGCATAAAATTTTTTTTGGTAAATATAATGAATATACAGTTTCATTTCACATTATGGAATATGAAGGAAGAAAAAGAGATGAGGCTGGAATGGAAAAAGAATTGGGAAAGTGGATTACGATTTAAGAAATATTGCTTGTATTGTACAAGACTGAATTATCTCTGTTATTTCATGGTTTTGACTGATCAAATGAAATGTGTGGTTTGTGTATGGGAAGTAGAATGTTAGCAGCTGGTTACTACTGGTTAGTTTTTAAAGAAGTTCTTTGGTTTTCACCAGATTGTATCAAACCAGTTTGGATTTCGTGGACTATTGGCCACAAATTTTATTGTTTTTTTCCCTGTGACATTCCCAAAAAACCTTCAAATGACTTGAAAAAAAATAAGATTTTTAAAAGTGAAATCAAAACAATGGAAAAATAAGATATAATAGCAAAATAAAGCTAGATAAATGTTTGCCAAAAAGCCCTGCATAATTGCAAAGGTGGGTCACACATTTGTCCCACTTCTTCTACACGACCAAGCCAAAGAAGGAAACCACCAGTAGAATGATTCGTTGTACCCGTATAATCATACGCAGTGTGTTCATCTTTTTCCAGGCAAGAGTTCTGAGAGCAGACTCTCCTGTGGATTCATAGAAGGGGGCATCCATCTGTCCTATAACAAACAGTAGCCTTGCATCTCAGTAGTAAGACAGTGTCAGATTTCTTAACGACATTGCAGTAGACTTAGGCTAACAATAAAGTGTTAGTTCAATAGCATATCTAATTCATTTAGACTATTTTATAGAAGTTCAGAAATTTGAGACCTCTAGGCTTAGAATTTATAAACTTAAGAATTAAGTTTTTTTCTGATTTTTTAAAATATAATTTATTGTCAGATTGGCTTACATACCACATCCAGTGCTCATCCCAACAAGTGCCCTTTTCAGTGCCCACCTCCCCCCTCAACCCTTAGTTTGTTCTCTGTATTTGAGAGTCTTCTATAGTTTCCTTCCCTCCCTCTCTGTTTGTGCTATTTTTTCCACTTCCTTTCCTCCGTGGTAAGTTTTTTTCTGATTTAAAGTAATATATATTTACTGTGACAAAAATCAGTAAAAAAAATTTGTAATTACTCTAAATCCCAGCATTCAAATAGGAATATTATGAGGATTTTAATTCTTTTTTTTAAGTTTATTTACTTTTGAGAGAGAGAGAGCAGTAGAAGGGCAGAGAGAGAAGGAGAGAGAGAATACCAGGTGGGGCACCATGCTTTCAATGCCAAACCCAACCCAGGGCTCGAACTCATGAACTGTGAGATCATGACCTGAGCAGAAATCAAGAGTCAGATGCATGACTGGCTGAGCCACCCAGGTGCCCCTTAACATAATTCTGAAGGAGAATTTTTGAGTGGTCAGTAATCAGAAAAAGAGGTTTTAAGATATTTACTGTTTAAAGATTTAATGGAGAAGGAAGTGTCAGTAGAGGCATTCCTCTAGTTTAGGAGTACAACATACTTATAAATTATTTCCCTGATACCTATTTTGTTTTCAGCATATTTGAAGTATCCTCAAGCACTGATATTTATTTTTCTCCCAAGTAGATCCTCATTGATGTGTAGCTCCTTTTCCTAAATTAGGTAAAGTGTAGTAACAGTTTCTAGAACATAGCCAGGCATGATACTGAAAGACTTCTGCTACCTGGGGGAAGAAGTGTTTTTCAGTTCTACTTGGATAATGTTCCGTTACCCTTTTACTGCCATTTAACATATGGATTATTAAAACCAAATCCATGAAGAAAATCCCAATTTCTGTGGGGAAAAAGAATTTTAACTTGCATTTGTTGAGTATCTACTCTATCGGCCACAATGACAAGTGGTTTAGTTATGTTACCTCATTTAATCGTAATGACGGACATACAATGTCCCATTTTGCAGACAAGAGAACCAAGACCAGAGATTTTACATAAATTGCCTCAGATCTAGTCGTTGGTTAATAGCAGAGCTGGAATTAAAAACAGATTTATAACATTACAAAGTCTATGTACTTTTACTTGTATTATCAGTACTATTCATCAGTGAGTCAAATGTAAGTTCACTCTTTATACCCCAGTTTTGGCAGATACAGTTTAAAAATGTATATTAAATGATTTGATCTGTGTCTCGGTTCTATCTGTAAAATGGGTACAAAGAGACTTAACGTTTTTTTTTATTATCAGAGTCAAATGAGACAATACCTATGTAAAGTATGTGTCCAACACAAAGTAAATTTTTTATAACCTATAGCTATTGTTGTTTGGGAGAAGAAAGAAAACCAGACATTAAAAAGATTCTGTGTTTTGTTTTCTAGAATTTGTTAAATCAAAAGTTAGGTCTATAAAAGTTTGACTTGTCCATTTGTTATCATAATTGGAGACTTGTCATTTCTTCAGTAAGCCCAAGTTATTTAGGTATCTAGAAAAACCAAGATGACAGATATGTTTTCATTATCCAAACATATAGGGAAAATTGTATGCAGTTTGTACCACATTCCAAAAGGAAGATTGAAAACTTAAAGAAGGTAAAAAATGGATTATTAGCCAAGGCGTTGACAGAACTTGAAAATGTCATAGGAAGAAGGTTGAAGGAACTATAGATGTTTAGTTTGGAGAAAACTGAAGGGTTGGGAGACAAGGAAAAAGGGAGTCAGACACAGAAAATGTAGATGTTTGTAAAACTGCTTTTGTGTAGACTTATTTTTGGTGACTATTTGGCAGAACTAGGGTTTATGGAAGAAAATTTCCCAGAGACCGATTTTAGCCTTAATTTAAGGAAAAGCTTGTCAATTAGAATTATCTGAAGAAAGAAATGGGGGAATGGGGTGCTTCAAGCAGTAGGGAAGTGTTTAAGCATAGATTGGACAGCCACTTGTTTGGGGAGATACTGCAATAAGAGATTGAATCATTGGATAACAGCTAGATTAAAGACCTCCAATATCCCATACAGAGAGTCAGTGATTTATATTTTGATCATCACTTGCTAGTAACTACTGCATAGATTGGACACTGACACATGAGTACCATTTTGAATTGCCTGTTCTCATTGTTATTTCCTTAGCAGTGCCCCTCCCACCTCTAGCAGGCTGTAGCAGTTACCATAGGAGTGGTTTCTAGTTACTGCCACTCTCAGGGAACTAGAGTATTACAGGTTCACAGGGTTGCTAGAGGTCATGTAGTCCGGTCGACTGGATTTGATTCTCTAACAATAGTTGGTCACTTTTTTAGCATGTGATCTTTCAAAGAAAATTATTTTAAACTGATTTGCTCTTTTAGTAAAACTGGATTGTCTGGTATCAGAAAACTGGTGTAGGAAAGCTGGCCTCTAAGAAGTACTCTGGACTGGGAAATGGGCTGCCCATTTTCAAATACCTTGTAGGTTTTGTTCTCTGACGATATTAACAGGGTAACACTGTAGTGTTAACTATTAGGCCTGATTAGTTTTTGTGTGCTTTCTTTATCTCACGTTAGTGAGTTTTTGTAAAAATGAAAATAAGAGTAGAAGACTTTTGTTCTCTTTTCTCTCATATTTGGTTTGGGACACTGGCAGTTTCAGTGTTAGTTGTCATTGAGTGGGAATCTTGTTCCCAGGGCGTTATAATTTTATCATCTTTTATTGTCTTGTATGTAGATCATTAAAAGTACAACCCCTCTCCTTTTTTTTTTCCTGGCCATTTTTGTCAGAATTTGTGCCAGAATAGATTCTGTTAGAACCAAAGTTCAGACATGCATATTGATTCATGGATCAAAGTCCAACAGGTAAAAGGCTAAAACCACTGTGGCAAATCAATGCTGTTTTATTTTTGTGTGTTTAACTAAAGGGCATTCTGTATTGACAGATATGTGCAGTTCTTTTTAAGCTAACTTATTGGAGAGGAACTATTTGCTATCAAAATTACCTTATGACATATACTTTTTTTTGTATTTTTCAGTATTTGATAATTTTTGGTTCACTCATATAGGGTGATTTATATGAAACGTCTATTTTGTTATATTTTTAAAGTAGAAGTGTCTTCATTGTTTTGATTGATTTTTAATACATGATCATTGTTTAAAGTATAAAATATTTGGAAATGCTTAAAGTAGAAAGTATCCCAGGCCCACAGGTTATATACTGACTGTTAAGTTTGTTTGGACCTTACAGACTTACAGTATATATGTAACCACAAATTGGATTATAACATGCATGTTTTCTATAGCTTTTAAGAAATTTGATATAGCTCAGATGGTTTTCCATGGTAATACATATAGATACACTAAGTTTTTTTTTTAACAACTGTATATTATTAATTTAACCAATCCTTAATCCCTGACTGGTGAGGATATAGGGTTTTTTTGTTGTTGTTATTATACAGTGAACATCTTTGTACATGTATCTCAGGTGCTTATTTACTCTAAGTATTTAAATACTTAAAAGCAGTGTTGCTGGTCAGAGTGTATGTACATTTTAAACTGATTTGTATTGCTAAATTTTCCTCAAAAAAAGGTCTATAGAATTTTTACTCCTAACAATGTGTGAGTATGCCTGTTTCTTTGAAATTGGCTTCTTCTAATTAATTCAATTAGTGTTAATTTTTAAAAGTGTCTGGCAATATTTTTTCATAATTTAACTAGCTGTCCTATACACTAGTTCAGTTGTTGAAGTCGTAATCCTAATGTAAATATACTCTCTATAAAATTCTTTTTTTTATTTTTAATTTTTTTTAATGTTTATTTATTTTTGAGCGAGAGAGAGAGAGCGTGTGAGCAGGGGAAGGGCAGAGAGAGAGGGAGACACAGAATCTGAAACAGGCTCTGAGCTGTCAGCACAGAGCCCAATATGGGGCTTGAACCCACAAACCACGAGATCATGACCTGAACCAAAGTTGGCGCTTGACTGACTGTGCCACCCAGGTGCCCCATCTCTCTATAAAATTCTTAACCTGTGTGTCCTTTATATGTCGATAAAAAGAAGAAACTAAAGCAAAGACAATTCTATTTCAAGAGATCATTCCTTTATAAAGAGTTAATATTGGAATCACTACTTTTAACTCAGTGTTAACTTAGGGAAGTTGCCCTAGTGACTTTTCTTGGTCTTTTTGCTGTGACCCTCAGCTTATTTATTTATGTTCAAAAAGAATTATATTGGCCTGGAAGAGTGAATTACATATTCAGAGCATAAAAGTTGAAGCTAAATTGCAGTTAACTCTGAAGCTAATTAATTGCATTGGCAAGTAGTTCAAAACGTGTTTTAAATATAACACATTTTAAAAATCTCTTTTAAATGAACAGGAAACTCTGATGAAGATGAAGGTACTTCAGAATCTGAACTTTGGAAGGGCCCCCTACCAGAGACAGATGAAAAATCACAGTGAGTCCTGATATTAATGGATACTGCGTCCCCTTACATCAGTTAGGAAGCTGCAACCCCGGCCGTTCTTGATAACAGTTAATGAAAAAGCTTAGCATCATGAACGTCTGTTTAATTCTAAAGACTCCCTAGTCTGATAATATCAGAGTTTAATTCTAGTCATTGTTTGTGGCCATAGACAGCTAACTTGTCTAGCTTCCTCTCCAAGACTAAATCTTTCTTCCGCTCACCTTGACAGATGGCCCTCTCTGGTCTTTGCTTAGAATCCATCAGAGAAGCCCTGTTTACCAGTTTCAGAGCAGCCTTTTCATGATATTCTGATTATCATAAACCTGTATAGAGGAGCCCCTTGAGATATGCCTGGGTAAATGGCCAACAACCACCTCAGCCCCCAAAGACAGATAATTCAGTGTGCACATTGTTATCTGCCTTGGGTTGGAAGAGCCATCTGGGTATGGGCTGGAATGTTATCAGCTCTTGTCATACACTGGGGAGTTCAGCACTAGAGCTTTATCTCCTAAAAGAAGATAAAATAATATCTATTGCAAAGAATTTATTGTGAAAATTTAATGAAATAAAGAATGGAAAGGCACTTTGTACCATACCTACAAATCTAAGTGCTCAATAAATTTTAGTCCTATTTTTAAACATACTGGTTCATAATGGAAAGATACCTATTGAATCAATCATTATTCACTAATTTAAGCTGATTACAAAACATCTTGCTAATTATGATATGTTCCAGTGTAACAGAATTCAAGTGTTTTTGAAAAGAGGTTTTTTTTTTAATGTTTATTTATTTGTGAGAGAGAGATAAAGTGCGAATAGGGAAGGGGCAGAGAGAGACAGAGGGAGACACAGAATCTGAAGCAGACTCCAGGCCCTGAGCTGTCAGCACAGAGCCTGACACGGGGCTCGAACCCACAAACTGTGAGATCATGACCCGAGCCAAAGTCGGACACCCAACCGACTGAGCCACGCAGGCGCCCCTGGAAAGAGTTTTTTTTTTAATATTCTTTTATTTTTATTCTGTGACCTTAACTTTTTTTCAGCCAAATAAACAATTCCTACATGTAAAAGTTATCGCTATAAATATTGCTATTCTAGTCAAGTTATTGACTAGTCTTTTGACTTTATAACTTCTCATTGAAGAGCTTTATAGCTGAAAATGACAGAATAGGTCTTAGGATCAGCTCATCTTTTTAGGCAATGAAGATACTTGAGTAAATCCTAAGAAGGCCTCATAATCCAGAACTCTTTGTTACCTTATAAATACTTGACATTGATCAAGTACTCAACATCTCAGTTTAAGAGAGATTCAGCTAATTTCCCATATTTAAGTTCTTACTACAATTTTTAAATTTTACTGTATTTTGCTGTCATGCTGAGGAAAAGGGGACAGCAGCATGAGGAATGCCAAGTTGCAGAAAATTCTTACATCAACTTTAGCTGATTATGTAATTTTTTTTAAAAATTTGAACATGGGTGTAATGGCTTTCTGCATTCACAAGTATTTAAAGTCAGATGATGAAGGCCCATTGTAAATTCCTGAACTAGAAGAACTTTTTCTGAAGAGACTGGTAGACTGAGTTTGACTTTACAGCATGGTTGCCTGTCCCAGAAGGAAGAAAAGCAGATGTGTGTACCTTTAATCCTCATAGCCCCACTGTGAGGAAATATGTTTTCCATTGCACAGATAAGAAGACTGAGCCCAGAGAAGTAAAGTAACCTGTTTGTATTAGCTAGTGAGTGACAGAGCTGGAACTTAAAACTATCTGACTTGAAAACCTGTGGTATTTTCCTTCATTATCTTGTTCCAAAGACTAATATTTATTTAGTACTTGACAGTTTTCATAGTATTTTATCACATTTATAATACAATTTAATATCTCCTTTCAGAGTTTGATTCTTTGTTTTAGACATGATTTTTACAGCTATAAATATACTATTCACAGAGCAATAACAACCTATAGCTTAAACAGGTTTTTCCCATTCCTAGGAGTAAGACTTGTATTTTTCCTGAAAATAGTTTTCTTTTTCATTCATTTCATGATCAGACTATAATTTGAAATGAGAATGAACAGAGAAGCTATAAAGTCAACCAAAAAAGTAAAGAGAAACAATAACATTTTATAAAGTATACACTTTAAAGTAAAATCTTAGGTAATAAATACATTTAGGGGGAGGTGCCAACATATAAAACATCTTAAATTTAATCAGTCTGGGTATAGTTATTATTCAGATTTATTTGGTGGTTGAATCATGAAATGTATTGATATATAGAAGAATCAGCAAATTACATTGAGTGGAAATACTTTATTTTCATTAATCTCATATAATGTGTCTCCTAGTAATTTTTTTCTGTAATTGTTGATTTTAATCAATATGTATACTTTTTTCTTCTAAATAGAGAAGAGGAATTTGATGACTATTTTCAAGATCTATTTCTGTGAGATGGAAGAAAGAAGCCCACATTCCTTAATGTGAAAGTGGACTTTGAAACTCTTCACAACAATGTCATCTACAAGTTGCAGCTTGAGTGGTTTATCTTTGGAAATAAAAATCCAAGTACTGTCAGGACGTCAGCTGCTTTGGAAGTTTTTCAGTTCCTTTGGAGACATGTTTCCCCTCCCCTCTGTATCTTGTCAGTTGCTTATCTTACAGCCACTCCACCTGCAGCTCCTCGAGTGAAGCTAGAACACTGTGCAGAGTGTGGCTCCTGTCATCTGTAGTTTTTGTTGTTGTTTTTACTCATTCATATTTATCTCCCCTTGCCTGTTAGTTTGAACTATTAGAATTATTGGTATCTCACAAAAATTATAAAATAGAGTAAGTATGTCTTCAGCTTCATTTTACGTTCCTGTCATACACTGGCCCCCCTCTTTTTAAGCACCTTTCCCATCACCACCTGTTTCTAGATGCCTTTTTTTTTTTTTTTTTTTTTTTTTTGCTTAACTTTCTCTTGCTTTCTGCTCCCCTGTTCTACTTAAGGGAATTTGTTATAATCAAATTTGACTTCCCAGGATGTGAGCAGTTTATTAAATTAATACTGTTGAGAGCAGAAGTCCAAACCAGTAGGCTAGGTTCACAAAAGCTGACTCTCCAACAGAAAGATTCTCTGGCAAGAAAACTGAGCTGAGTAATAGTATGTGCTAGGGCTTGTCCCAGATACAGTTGTGCAAATGTGGATGTACTTCTATGCCAGGATATATTATAAAATGTAATTCTTAATTGGAGGATCATACCCCTCACAGTCACAGGATGTGCTAAGCACTCTTAGAATCTGGGTGTAAACTTCTGTGATTATGTGTGTTTGAGTGGGGGAAGGGTCTATAGTTTTCATCAAATTTTCAAATGGATGTATTTGATATTTTTTTAAAAAAGGTTTTAACCCATTTTTGTAAAGAGCAAGAGCCACGAGGTATGGGAGAAGATGCATGATTCGGTGGAAAGAGATGACCTATAGAAAGTGATCATAATAGCATTTTGATTATTTTGTTGAAGATATACTAGTTTTAAAGTTTATTTATTTCGAGAGAGTGTGAACCAGGGATGGACAGAGAAAGAGGGAGAGAAGGAATCCCAAGCAGGCTCCGCACTATCAGCACAGAGCCTGACATGGGGCCTGGGGCTCAGTCCCATGAACCTTGAGATCACCGGAGTGAGATCAAGACACTTAATGGACTGAACCACCCAGGTGGCTTGAAGATACACTATTTTAAATGACATTTAAACATGGAATGATTGGTATTCAATTGCAGAATAAGTAATTTAGTGCTCTTTTTTTTTTTAAGGTTAATTTATTTTTTGAGAAACAGAGTGTGAGTGAGAGACAGAGAAGAAAACACAGATTCCAAAGCAGGCTCCAGGCTCTGAGCTGTCAGCACCAGAGCCCAGGTCAAACCCATGAACCATGAGGTCATGCCCTGAGCCAAAGTTGGACGCCTAACTGAATGATCAACCCAGGTGCCCCTAGTGCCTTATTTTTAAATGGTTCAGAGATTTTCCTTTTATTAAATAGTTATTATTCATTTTATCAGAGTTCTATTATATGTGAGGCACTATGCTGGATATTGCTACAAAGGAACTATCTAGGAAATAGTCCTGCAGTTATTTCTAAACTATCAAAAGTAAATCAGTATTAGTTTATTAATATTGAACATTGTTTTAACATCCCCTCATTTCTTAAATTGTTTTTTTAATATTTCACTACTTATAGAGAATAAAAAGGAACCTTGATTTCTGAAGAAAAAGTTGAAATGTCCAGCAGCAAACTGAAATTAGTATATATATAGCTAAGTTTTTATGATAAAAATATATTCATAGTTTAGTGATCATCAGAAAATAAAATTTCTGTAAAATTAAATGATGACTAGAAAAACTAAAGACTTTTTAAAAATAGATCCATATGTTTGGTATTCCAAGTATGGCTTATGGACATGAGGTTCATTTATGAATTCAGATTATTATATATAATCACAACACTTAATCCAATCATACATAATGGAAGTCATATTTTTAAGGAGTCTTTGAAAAGGCCTCAGGATGATGAGTTTAAAGATTAATTCTCCAGCAGACCTGTCTCACATTTGGCTCTAGTGCAGTCAGCAGTTTTCAGTGGACCACTGGTTTGGGATATGAAGTTATGCTTTCTTCTACTTGCTCTTAAGTAAAGTTCTTATTTTTGAAGACCTTCAATGGTTGTATATCTCTGCTCCTCAGTTTGCTTTCTAGTGAATAAGGAGGGGAAGTTGTTTGAGCTGATATTTCAGTGTCAAAAATTACATAAAGCTAAAGGAGGAGTCTCTTAGGTAGTTTCTAAAATAATCCTAAAAGTGGAGTTTCAAAATTATTTTAAGTAATGGAAATCAAGTATACATGTATTACTTCCTCAAGGTGATGACTTCAATAGACAACACTCATTTGAGTGTATCTATTCAATGAGTTTTTTCCCCCTAAAAATATTTTAACTTCTGGGCACTCCTCATTGTACCTGTTTGTTATGATGTTCATTCAAAATATTATGCATTCATATTTACTGAGCACCTACCTTATACTAGGCACTAGTCTAGGTGCCAGGATAGACTTAGGAACAAAACAGACAAAAACAGACAAAAGTCTTCCTCCCACAGACCTTACATTCTAGTGTAAGAGTAGTAGCAATCCTAGGATTCTAAATCTTAAAATTTTTACTTGTAAACATATGAGAATTGGTGATTTTTTTTTCCTTGGGTGCTTAAAAATTGAACAATATCTTCTGTATAACAAATATTTGAGGTTCATACATTTTTAATTAGATTGATTAAAATTTAGGTACCCTTTGATAAGAAAATATGGCATAATTATTATTTGATCTGTTTTCTTATGTGCTCTATGATTATAGGTAAGTATAGGAAAAAAATCTTAAATTTCTCTGATGTCCAGATGTGCACCATGCAGTAGTAGTTGATTGTCCTTAGTTTCTCGTGACAAATCAATGTTTAGAATGCCTAGTTCATGGTTATAGTAATCATTTTTTAAAAATCATCTCTGTTAAAGACTGTTATAGACTGTTTATAACTGTCTCTGTTCTAGACTGCCAAAAGTGAGTGTGGTCTTCACCATTCCATTGTCAAGGATAAAAAGTAGAGGAAATAGAGGATAGCATTTCAGATAGAATAACATTTGATAGCCTTTTATTTTCTATATAGTATTTACAGGCATTATAAATTCTGGACTGTATTTACTCTTACCTTAAGACATGTTGATGAGAAGTTTTTAGTTTAGGAAGGAATTTGAAGTATGAATTACAATTATTAGTGTTATGGGCTGAATTGTGCCACTCCACCCCCAAATTCATGTTGAAATTCAACCCCCCAGTACCTCAGAATGTGATTATATTTGGAGATAGGATATTTAAAAAAATTTTTTTTGTAATGTTTATTTATTGTTGAGAGACAGAGAGACAGAGTGTGAGCAAGGGAGGGGCAGAGAGAGGGAGACACAGAATCCAAAGCAGGGCTCAGACCTACAGACCGTGAGATCTTGACCTGAGCCAAAGTCGGAAGCTTAACTGACAGCCACTCAGATGCCCCAGAGATCGGGTATTTAAAGAGGTAATTGGGGTAAACTGAGATCATATGATGGGCCCTAATCCAATATGACTGTGTCCTTATAAGAAGAGATTAGGACACAGACACATAAGACAAAAGACTTTGTGAGGATACAGGGAGAAGATGACCATCTCTACAGGCCAAGTTGGGGAGAGGACTCACAAGAAACCAATCCTGCCAACACCTTGATCTTGGACTTGGAACCTCCAGAACTGTGAGAAAATAAATTTCCATTGTTCAAGCCATCCAGTATGGTATTTTGTTATGATAGCACTAGCAAATGAATACTATTAATAAGAACCTTTAATAAAAGAATTGGTGACTGGTTTCAGGGTTGTATATTTTTAATTTAAAACAAATTGGCACCAAAACTGCACTTATTTTCATCTTGTATTTTCCACTTTTGTTGAACTTTATTTTCCCCTTAGGGTTTTCATGCTAGCAATAGATTTTCTTTGGGTGGTCACAAGGGTAGCTTATCTGAAGATCCTTTTACTGTGTTAGTTTGTGGTTTGCTGAATGAAATTTGCTGAAGTTCTTTTCCATGTTTTCTGTTTTTCTTCAAAAGTAGAAACAGTAATTGAAATTTAGACCAATTGGATTATATTACAACATTAGACATGTTTTGGACTTTTTGTCATCATTGCCACCTCCTGAATCTTCTGTGGCTACTAAAAAGGAAAAAAAAAAAAACCAGTAGTTTCGGGAATCAGTGGACCCAGAATATCTTTATTCTAACATTTTCATGACATTAATATCAACTATAGCTTAATTAATAGTTTTAACTTATAACAAGTACCAGGAGTTTGATCACTTAAAAACTTGAACTCATGTTCAGGGTTGGTGCTTTTAAAAAACAGAATCCAATAAATGATTAACTAATTAACATCTGGTTCTCAAGGAAACCACTGATCTGCACATTCTGGGAATCGGAGTGGTTGCTCTGTGCCAGGCACAAATGTTGCCTGAGGGTACACAATTTATGTTCTTAGGTCACAGAGACTTTTCAGGGTAGCAGGAAAAAAATGCAAAAGTAATTTTTATGCAAATAAAGTATAGAAGATCCATATCCAATATACTGAATACTAAAAGAAAATGTCAGGAGCCACTTAACCTGATACCCTGCTCATCCTAAAATTGAGTTAAGGATTGAATTTACTTGTACTCAGAAATACCTTTGCTTTTTACTTGCATAGTAAAATTTACTATTTTTGTTATCTTTTTGAAGTGCAAATCAGATCTACTGTTTTCCCATTTAAATACCTTTAATGATTCCCCCTAGCTCCTGTAGAAAACAAATCCTCAAGCAAGGCCTTTAAGGCTACAGTTCTCTGCAAAACTGTCTTCCAGTTCCCCAGACTCCAGTTACACCAGTGTTAATTTCTACAATTGCATCAGGCTTATTTCCACTTCAAGGCCTCTGTGCGTATTCTGTTCCTTCACTTCCTCTGCAGCCCCACCTCCTTTCTTTGCTTAGCCAAAGCCTACTGTCTTCAGAGTTTTACTTAAGCATCCTTCTTCAGGAAAGCCTTCCCCCATGCAGCCTCTGATAGTTACAGATAGATAATCAATTGTTCACTTAGTGGTTTAATGTCCAGTTCCCCTACCAGGTGGTAAGCTCTGTGAGATAAGGACCCCCACTTTCCCCAGTCCCTGCCTAACACAGGGCCTTGTACAGAGTAGACACCCAATAAATACATTGCCGAGTGGACATCAAGAAGTCATAAACTCCTTTTATTCTGTTAAAGGACATCCTTAACATTTTGAGCAAAATACCTTCCCCCTCTATGAATTTTTAAAAATACCACTAAACACAACAGAACCATCTAAAAGGCATGTTGTATCTTTTACAAGGCTCTTACAGAACAAGATGATTTCTTTGCTAAACAATAAGAATTTCTTACAAAATCTTTTGAGTGCTGTCAAGACAAAATACAAAATTACGGCATTAGCATTCCAATTTCAGGATGACATTTGAGTCATCTGATGAACTCATAGTTGATCCTAAGTATCTTAACAGTGGCTTTCTGAAGGTAATGTTAAATCTAACAGTGAATTTAGTAGTAGAAATTTCATCAGGAAAAAGAGCACTATGTGGGGACATTTGAGGCACAGCCTCAAGTCACCCGATTCAGTTGTCCAGCTTTACTTTCATGTAGGGCTTCCTTAAGACTGAGAGGGAGGTTGGAGATCTGTAAAATCTTCTCATTATATAGAGAAGAATTCTTGAGGTTAAGCAAATTGTCCAAAGCCTTATAGCTAATGCATAATGTTAGGACTAAAATTGTTTTTCTCACCTAACCCTGGTCCCAATGGTTCCATGACTTATATTTCTAAAAACTTAATATTCGGTGGAGGAACTCAGGAGCCACCTATTAGAGTGGATAAAGAAGCCTAGCCCCAACCCCTACTTCCGCTGGACTAGTCAATTCCTCCCGGAATTATTTACAAGATCTTGTTCTGGGGGAGGAAAAAATCTCTGAAAAGCATTAATCAATTTATTATTATTACTGGGACAGCAAGTCTCCTGTTTGCATTTACTTCTTATGGTTTTGTCACTTGCGATTAAGCTCGGCCTGACTTCTGGCTACTTTACAACGGAGCAAAAACAGATTCCATCTAACCTTTTGCAGTCGTGTTTCCTTCTTCCTGCTTTTTCATCTCCTCTTCAATTACCTTCATTTTTGCATCGTACTCATCAGCTAGGGATTTCCATTCTACTCTGTTGTTCTCAAGACCACTCAGCATTGGTGTGATTTCTTTATGAAACCGTGAGAACTCCTAGAGAGAATTTTAGGTCAGAAACTATTTAAATCATGGTTGATTTTCGATACTTAGGATACTTGGGATTATATGCAGAAAAGGAACTGTAAGGAAGTATTACAGTGCTCAGAGCTGCTAGGAAGAGCCTAACTCGGGGACTTGGAGAAGTGTCACCCATCCAAGTACTAACCAGGCCCGACCCTGCTTAGCTTCCGAGATCAGATGAGATCGGGCGCATAGACAGGACCTTGGAAACAAGAAAGGTGGGTGCTCTTTTCTTTTTTGGGGTGCTGTTTTCTAAGTATGTCTGGGTCTGTTCAATGTGCTCACTTCTGAGTTCTCTTAGTTTTTATTCCATACCTGAATGAGAGATGAGGATAATTCCTCAAGCTACTTTGGAGAAACAAGGACACCCCAAATGGTTTTCCATATGGGAGACTTGGTTTTGCTAACAGTTTGAAAGAAACACCCTCATCCAGATGATTGTATATTTTACTCAGTTTGTTTACTTACCTTATATACAAAAGTACAAACAAAATCAATAAATCCAACTTGAAGTTTAGGTAGTTCATCTTTTTTGTTTCTGTCCATCATAGGCTAGAAAGAGAAATACATTCTTTAAGGATAGTTCTCTAGGATTCAGTGAACAAAAGAGACTGACTTGTATTGATAATTTGTAGTAAGTAGTGCATTTTTATGTCAAAGTCTTTACAATAGGCTGTTGCTGCAGCACAGTCCTCTCCAGGTCTCCTTGTTCCCAAAATTCATTTGCAACCAGAAGTGCTACCTGCAAGTAAGAATAAGACTCAGTTCATGAAAATGACTTATTAGAGAATTTGCATTTTATCAGTATGAGTGAGATTTAAGAATAGTGTTCATATTAACACTTGAGGTATTGTCACACCATATGCTCTTTGGTATTAAAAAGATGTCATCTACAGATTATATTGAAATGGGAAAGGGGAATTTCTCTTCATACTTAAGTGTCCTAGGCCCATTCGTGGAGCACCTGTCTCCTATTTGCTATTGCCATCAACTCTCAACAGTAGAAAGGGGAGATGGGAGAATGTTTCGTTCCATTACATTTTCCTTCAAGCTCTAAAGCATTTCACATCCTCCTTTTGTCCTGCTATCTCTTAGCATCTATCATGTGTCTGCACATACACACACAGGCACATGCACACAGATTAGAACACAGCTTTACTTGATTACAGTGTGAGGACGTTAAGGGAAATTTTATATAGCTTTTAAAAACCCAATATCAAGTTAAATGATTATCTGCTAGCCCCCTTACATTGGCATGAACCCAGTATGCCAGGAGGAATAAGGTGTGACCTTTTTCTCTAAGATGCTCACAGTCCAGTAGAGACAGTTATGTGAACTATGTGAGAAAGCGCTATGGATCAAGAAGGGAGTAAAGACAAGTTTCATAAAGGAACTTGCATTTCTGTTATATCATCAAGAATGAATATTAGTTTTAGGCCAAGAGGAGGGGCAGGCTATCTGCTGAGATAAAATTGAACATCCAGAGCTTAGAGTGTGAGGCAGTGAAGGGGAAAGAATGACAGGAAATAATCTGGTGACTATGAGTTAAGGACAGGTGGTGACAGGCCATGGAAGTTTGATACTCTAGATCAGTGATGCTTATTCCTGGAGCCATAGGGTTCCTCCAGGATGTACTAGTGGCCCAGGCAGGTGAGGGCCAAGAGAGATTTAAGCAAAAGTAACTTTGCCTTTTTCTTTTATATAAAGTGATCTTTGTACAACTTTTTGTGGGACATGAGGGAGGGGATGGACTGCTTTTTTGAAAGAAAGCTTGAAAACCTCTGGCAATGGGGAATTTAGAAGGCTTTGAAGCATGGGAGTGGTTGAGCAGAACTCCTTATAAATAAACCCAGCAGCAGCTCAGAGGAAGGCTGGGCGGTTCAGAATGAGGGAGGATCTGTCAGGAGGATCCTGCCACCACAGAGCTGATAAAGAGGGGGAAGTCTGAACTGAGGCTGTAGCAAGGGTGACAGGCAGGAATGGGGGAGATGAACTTCAAGCAAGGCCCCAGGTTGCTGGCCAGGGTGACTGTGCGATAATAAAGGAGGAAGAGCTGGCACGTCAGGGTGGAGGAGCAGCAGCGGATGGTTTGAGATTTGATGGTTCCAGTTATTCTGTCTTTACTAATACAACCCACATTTACGGTTGGACCCAGTGAATTCTGGCCTTTCTTCTGCTTAGGGTTTTTCCTAGTTGTCACTGAGGGAAAAATAGAAGTTTCTTTCATCCAGTTTGTAAGAAACAAGTAGTAAACTAGCAGCTTCTGACTCCCACTCCCCAAGGTTGGCGAAGGACTTCCAGGGGAGGCCCCAATAACCATCAACTTATTACAGATACTGCCTTGTAATTGACAGCACAGTGAAGAAGAGGTTGTAGGAGCAAAACCACCCCTGATAGAGGAAAGCACTGAGGATTCATCTTTGTCCTGTGCTGACTTAGCTGTATTAAAAACTCAGACCCTCCCTGAAAAATTTTATATAATTCTTGCAGCCTGTTCAATGATATGGAATTCTTTGCAGAAAGTATTTCTTTCCAAGGTCCCTTCTCTTTGCCTTGTTTTGGGGCCTAACCAAATGACCTATTGTATTATTGAAATTTGTGAGCTCTTGAAAGCTATTTGCCTTTCATCATTAACAGGGAGCATCTTATTTTTGTCTTAACTTCTCAAGTTTCTTTTTTCTTTTTAAATTATAAACCGATTTTTTGTTCCAGGATGACATAGAATTGCATACAAAACATATAGTCATATAATTGCTGCCTATAATACAATTCTGAGATTGCTGGAATCTTCACACTCACTCTTACATGGGACCTAGACCATACCTGAGAGTGTGACGGGGACGGAAAAGGAAACGTAACTGTACTTGCCTGACTTTGTACCTCCCAGGGTTTGGTTATAGCTGACAAGTCACATGCGGTCATCATCATTGCCCTTAGAAGAAAACAAAAGTCGTTAAAATAGAAAGACATAAAAAATAAGATTTTTGTTTGTTCTTTTTGTTGTTGTTGTTGGGGTTTTTTTGTTTGTTTGTTTTTGGCCAAAAAGAGGAATAAAATTCTGACTACTCACATTATAACTTCTTTTTTGGTTGGATCAATGGTTACATATTTAATGGCCTCTTCTTCAGTTTCCATTTTTTCACAGGCATCCACAATTTTTTGAAACATGCTTCTCTTCCTAAAAAAGATACAGCTGTGCAAGAATTTTAGCATATAAGACCAGAGATTTTTAAAAAAGTATCTTTAATATGTCCTTTTCAGAATTAAAGTTCCCACTTTGCATCAGATGTTTACATAGTGGATCTGAGGGGTCAGGGGGACAAGAAAATAGGGAATGGCTGTTAACCCTGGCACAGAAAGGGTTTAAGACAGAAAAACTACAAGCCTCAGAAAGGAAAAAAATTGGTAAGCTTGTATACATCAAAGCTAAAAGACACATGCAACAACAGAGATCATAATGTAAACATAAAGGCCACAGGCTGTGAGGAGATGTAATGCACAAAAGAAACAAAAAATTAGAACCTAAAGTACATGATAAGATACTCAACCTCACTGGTAAACAAGAAAATACAAATTGGAACGTAAATAAGAAGCCATTTCACTCTCAAATTAACAAGATAAATAAGTAAATAGATGTAAGCGTGCCCAGATCAAAGGTAGTCCAGAAGAGGGGTAACAGGAACTCTTGCATACTGCTGGTGGGAGTCTAAATTGGGAAGACTACTCAGGAATACAACTTTGCAATGGAGTATAAACCTGAAGATTTGCAAATCTTGTCGCAATCCCATTTCTAGGTACGTATGCACTTCGGAGAAACTCTCACATGCATACAAGGGCATAGGATGTGGTATTGTCAAGAACAATGAAAAGTTGGAAATCTAAATGTCCATGAATAGAAGAATGGCTAAATTAATTATGGCATGTTCACAAAGCTGAATATACAGTTAAAACGAATGAACTGGATCTTCATTTACCACCAAGGTAAATCTTTAAAACATGTTGTATGAAAAAGCAAGTCGTGGAAAAGTATGTACAAGATGAAACCATTTATGGAAAATTTTAGAAGACACATAACAATACCATATGAAAACGTCGATGGAAAGGACAAATACACATCAGCATCAGGATGACGATGTCTGTGAGGGAGAAGGGAGGGGTTTTTGTGATGGACTGGGGTGGGATGGCTCAAGTGCATTACTTTTTTTTCCCTTAAAATCTCAGGTGTGGCAAAATCTTAACATTTGTTGAATCTGGGTCATGGATATTTGGATATCAGTTATATTATTCCAAGTATCTTCATCTTCAAACTATTAAATAATTTTTTAATTAAGAAGGATCAGAGAGACAGCATGAGCAGAGAAGAGGCAGAGACACCGAAAGACAGAGAGAGAATTCCAAGCAGGTTCCAGGCTCAGAGCAAGAGCCAGGCATGGGGCTTTATTCCCACAACCACGAGCTCACAAACTGATCAAGAGTGTACACAGACAGCCATATATGTGCTTAAACACAGTGTGTATTCTGTATTTTTTAGGAGTTAGATATCTTATCTCAGTACACCATTTCATTCAAACTTTCCATATATTTACCCTTTTTGCTTTGTTTTGTTGTATTGAGTTTGGTTTGATTTCGTTTACGTTTGGGTTTGGGTCTCTTTTTTGGTCAATTGTTCAGAGATATGTTAAAATCTTTCATTATAATTATGATTGTGAATTTGCCTGTTCTTCTTTTCTCATAATGTTTGCTTTATATATTATGAGACTGTAATTAAGCACTTGTACAAAAAAAACTGTTACCATTTTGGTAGTCAACGATAAAAAAAAAAAAGAAGGATCAGAGAGGCACAAGTTGATACTATCCACCTAAGTCATTAAATAGTTGGATATTATAACCAGTTCACCCAGTTATAATCCATTTTCACCAAGTAACTCTATAGTTCACTGACAAGAAAATGGGCAGAAGCTCGGAAGACCTGGTCTCCTTGGTCATCACTGTGATTACCATTAGAGTGCTCTGCTGTATATAACTCAGGTCTATGTGAGTTTGGTTAATGTGCACCAGTATCACTAAGGTTTTTTAGCTTCAAGTCTCCAGCACAATCAAATGTCTGAGCCTGCAACTCTGACACCAGACTCTGGGCCGTGAGGACCCCATCGGGACAAAATCCTCCTCACAGGCTTTGTGGCCTCTCTCTTCGGGCAGGCACACCAGCCTCGCCAGGCATTCCTCAAACTTCTTCAGGTAACAAACTAATGGACATCAGGGCTTAGATTTTCAGATGCCTAGTAAACTCACTATCAGTACCTTGAGGGTGTTCTACTAATGATCCAAAAGGAAAATACATAACCGGTGTGTGTGAATAAATGCCTTTTGCCTTGAATGCAGTGGATCATTTATGTGAGGCAGAAACACATAGGTTAGGGGACTTCTGTACTTACTTGAAATATAAAGCCAGATCAGTTGCTATTATTGCAACTTCAAACAAATGAATAACTGTTTCAAACTGGCGTTTATTTAAATTCTGGAAGATGTTTAAACTCTGTAAGATAAAAGGTCACAATAAGGTGCAATCATTAATTTGCCTTGGTTCAACAAATAAACCAAACTATGTTTAACAAAATAAAGATTATTAGCATAGAGAGATGAAAACCTAGGTCTTTCTCTCACTTTTTTTTTTTGTTTTCAGCTTTCTCTTGAATTGTTACCACTCTATTTGAGTAATTTAAACTATAAAAGTAGATACTATTAACAAATATTCATATAATCAGTATATAAGTTGGGGATTAAATAAAAGTGTTTTCTCCTAGGATTACTTAAAAATATAAAAGTAGACTTAAATTTTGCTTGGATTGGTGTGCCTGGGTGACTCAGCCTGTTAAGCATCTGACTTTGCTCATGATCTCACAGTTTGTAAGTTCCAGCCCCATGTCAGGCTCTGTGCTGATGGCTCAGAGCCTGGAGCCGGCTTCAGATTCTGTGCCTCCATCTCTCTCTGCCCCTCCCCAACTTGCACTCTCTCTCAAAAATAAAAAACACTAAAAAATGTTTTTAAAATTTTGCTTGGATTAACTGAGGAGATTTAATAAAGAATATCTGGTACATCCAATTGTTAGACATGCTGAATTATCCACCGATAATTTTTGAGTAATCACAAAAGTTGCTAAAAGAATTTCAGAAACTATAAATTATACTAGTATTCATGTATATATGGGAAAAAACAATGAAATCTCTCAAATTGTTCTTAAAATGTTTTCTTACAATTATATTTTACAAACAACTAGACCTTACTTCAAAGAGTTTCCCACTAATAATCTCTTCACATATGGATCAGCTTAATAGTTTCCTAGAAAACGAGAGTAAATTTGGCAGTGTTTATATATACATATAATTATATATGTTTTTTATTTATTTTTAAGAGACAGAGTAAGAGTGGGGGAGCGGCAGAGAGAGAGAGGGAGATACAGAATCTGAAGCAGGTCCAGGCTCTGAACTGTTAGCCCAGAGACTGATGGCGGGGCTCAAACCCACAAACTGCAAGATCATGACCTGAGCCAAATTCGAACACTTAACTGAGTCACCCAGGGCACCCCTTGCTATTGGTTTTAAAAGGTTTCATATTCCAATATGTATCGTTTTGATGATTACATTATTTTAAGCAATAAACTACACTGATATATGGAAGTCTAGTTAATAGTAGTATAATATGTATCTTTTGAAAAAGTTCTCATATTCCAAATAAATCATTTTAGGCATACAGGCCAAAGGACAGACATATAGTGATTTTGCCACATGAAGTTAATGGTCATTTATTTATTTTGAGAGAGAGCGAGAGAGAGCGTGCACAGGCACAAGAACATGGGAGGGGCAGAGACATCTGGAGAGAGAGAATCCCAAGCAGGCTCCTCACTGTCAGCACAGAGCCCAACAGGGAGTGGGGTGTTCGATCCCAAGAACCGTGAGATCATGACCTGAGCCAAAATCAGGACCTGAACACTTAAGTGACTGAGCTACCCAGGCACCCCTGAGTGGTTTCTTTTTGACCTATGGAGATAGATTCATATTAAAAGTCCTGCTTCTGATTTATATTAGTTACTAGAAAGCTTTTGACCAAATTTGTGGCCCATGTCTTGTGCACATTTTGGGCCTTTACTACGGCTTCATCTTAGTTTTATTTTTCCAAGTAGCCTGATTTTATTTTTTATTTTTTAACCTAATATGTATTTTTCAAAGTTTCAATAAAACCTTTTGGGAACAAACTGAGTAATATACACACACATACACATGCTTTTTTTTTTCTTTTTTTCTTTTTTTTAGTAAGCTAAGGCAGAGCCAGGGATCAGAGAGGAAAAAATACAAGATAATCAACACCAAGCCATCAAAGGATGGTACTAAAATATGAAGAATTAAGTATCAGATGAGCATCTCTGCAGAAAAAGCAAGTCACATGTAAGGCAAAAAATTGGCCATATCTACGTCTTCAGGGCAACACTGTAATGCCAAGACAGTGAAGCAATGTCCTCCAATTTCTGAGAAAAAGTGTGACACAAGACTTTGTGTCCAGCCAAACTGATCTTCAAAAACAAACATAACAAACAGGTATTCTTAAGCACGTACTTAGATTAGCCTCTCTTGGGAAAAACTACCATTTGACAAAAATCTAGCAAATCAAGAGGTGAGTCAAAATAAGATACACAGGAAAGGAGAATGTTATTAAGAATAAACAATTGTGTTAGAGCTTGAGAATGTTATGCTAAGCAAAATAAGTCTGTCAGAGAAAGACAAATTAACATATGATCTCATTCATATGTGGGATTTAAGAAACAAGTGAGGAAAGGAGAAAGAGGGAGAAAGAGACAAACCAAGAATAGACTCTCACCTACAGAGAACAAACTGATGGTTAACAGAGGGGAGGTGGGTCGGGAGACAGTTACACGGGCGATGGGGGATTAAGGAGAGCAGGTGTGATGAGCACTAGGCGATGTAGCAAGTGTCGAATCGCTGTAGTGCACACCTAAAACGTACACCACTGTGAACGAACTGGAACTTAAATAAAAACTAAAACAGAAAGGATGGGGCACCTGGGTGGCTCAGTCGGTTAAGTGTCCGCCTTCAGCTCAGGTCATGATCTCACAGTTTGTGGGTTCAAGCCCCACCTTAGGCTCTGTGCTAACAGCTCAGAGCCTGCAGCCTGCATCAGATTCTGTGTCTTGCGCTCTCTCTGCCCCTTTCCCCACTCACACTCTGTCTGTCTGTCTCTCTCTCTCTCAGAAAAATAAACATTAAAAATGTTTTTGAAGGATAAACAACTATGAAACTTATCGAGCACCATGTGAATTTATAAATATATAATGGTAAAAAAATGCTAATAACACCTTACAAAATAGAGGTGAAGACATGGGAAGCAGTAGAAGTATTTTAATTGTTTCATGTTTCATAACAGGGAGTAGGTAGATAGTATAAAGTTAATGTAGTCTAAAAATTTCAAACATCTCAATGCTGAGCTATGTTTTTTCACAATTTCTCATAGTCCTCTGTTCATTTTAGAGGGCTCTAAGAACTAATATCTCTTGGGGCACCTGGATGGCTCATTTGGTTAAGTGTCCAATTTTGGCTCAGGTCATGATCTCATGGTTCGTAAGATCGGGCCCTGCGTCGGACTCTGTGTTGACAGCTCAGAGCCTGGAACCTGCTTTGGATTTTGTGTCTCCCTCTTTCTCTACCCCTCTCTCCCCCCAGTCTCTTTCTCTCTCTCTCTCTCAAAACTAAATAAATAAACATTAAAAAAAATAACTTTCTGGGGCACATGGGTGGTGGCTCAGTCTGTTAAGCATCCAACTTTGGCTCAGGTCATGATCTGCGGTTCGTGAGTTTGAGTCCTGCATTGGGCTCTGTGCTGACAGTTCAGAGACTGGAGCCTGCTTCAAGTGCTGTTTCTCTCTCTCTACCCGTCCTTTGCTCATTCCCTTTCTCTCTCTCTCTCTCAAATAAACATTAAAAAATTAAAAAAAATAAAAACCATAACTCTAACTTGGAAAAAAACTTAAATAGTATGATCCCATTTTTCTAAAGTTGTTTCTCTCCATCCTGCCTGCAGACATTCACAAGGTGGCTGCAGTGAGGTACATTAGGTGTTAATGAAATTGCTATTTTTGAGTGGTAGGATTTGAAATGAATTTTATGTATTTATTTTTGAATTTTCCCCTGTCACTGAGTTTTCCCAGTGAGCAAGTGTAATTTTTACAACTACTATTAAGTTATTAATTTTGAAAACATAGACGTGTATAACATTCCATTTGTTTTCCTGAGGATTGCTCAGAAAACCTGAGAGAGGGACAGACACACCGCAAGAGCGGGGGCCGCGTCCCAGCTCACTTGGCGGGGCCCCCACTTGCCCAGCTGGTTTCACCAGTTCACACAGAGTCTGTGTTTGTTCGTCCCTACTTTAAAACAGCAGTAAACACATAGATTCCTGATAGTATATCCAAACAGGTAGGAATGCCTCCAATTCATCCTGATCAGAGCTTCCCGGTGAGGTGAGGCAGGAGAACATATAGGCTGTTCTAGTCTTCAGGGTGGTACCCGCGACACCTGTGGAGGAGACTGTTAACGTGTTCATGACTCCTGGGACCATACACTGGGTATTTCATTGCTTCTTCACTCCTTTTGTAAGATGGGGTTGGTATGAGACAGCAGAAATAGGATTATCATAAACTCTGTCAAGAAGTGTTTGGAATAATAACAGGGTTCTGTTATTTATGCTGAGCCATATTTTTGGTCATTTCTACAACACATTACAGCATTAAAATGTGTACTCTCTCTAATCTGACTAGCAAGCTCTCCACCTATCCACTCAGGTGAAAAAGCTGACTGCTGTCTGCTTTGGAATGCAGGTGGTTCTTAGTCCTCAGAACAGTGAATGCCAATCTACTAGGATCTAATGACATTTTAAATCAAAGCTTCATAATATACAAAACAAAATGTCTGAGTAACAACCACAAAATACCAAGGTTGTTATATAAATCATGAGGATTTCCCTTACTTAAATGCTTTTAATGCAGATGTTTTCTTTATATAAAAAAAAGTAAATAAAAGAGCAACATTGTCTCCCAAAAGTGTAAAAAGAATATCTGATGGCTAAAAAAATCTTTTTTTTTAACGTTCCATTTGCCTGCTCATAAAAAGCTCTGTGATTACATTGCCTGGAGACTCTATTTACAGGCCTTATGAGTCTGCAATTAGCAGGTTGGATAGCATTGTAGACAGGTCCTTGCCAGGGTGGTACAGGTTACTGAGATGCAGTGTGCCTTTCTAGAAAGAATAATCAGCTTTTAGCTGGCCATCAAAACCAGTTTAGACTCCAGAGTAAATAACATTTAAAAAATTAGGATGGAAAACCACAAGTCCATTATAAACTCTTAAATCCCAGAGAGGAAAAACATATGAGATATGAGTGCCACTCAGACATTTGTTTGAACTCATGACACTGAGATCAAGACCTGAGCTGAGATCAGGAATCAGACACTTAACAGACTAAGCCACCCAGGTACGTCTTGGCTGAAGTTTTTAAATATATTTTGCTGCAGGAGGTAAAATTAAATACTAAGTTATATTTGACACTACCTGCTTGTGATGTCACATAATCAGGGACACCACTGATTATGGAAAGTGGAGAAAATTCTAACTCAAAAATGTAAGATTGTCCCAACCAGTAAAACAAAGACTCATAAAAAATTAAATAATACTCTTATCTTCCCAAATTGCCTTCAATTCCACTTCCTTTAATTGTTGTAGAACAGATATTACCATCATTTTTATGTTATAAACCCTACTGCAGGGAGAGGCTCTGGCTATCCACCACAATTTTAGCATTCTTATTAAAAATGCAGATTCCCGGGCCAGACTCCCAGCGAGCCCCATCAGTAAGTGTGAAATGAAGCCTGGGATCTGTTTTTAGCCTCCTGTCAACACCTGCCTTGTGAATCTGATGCAGGGGGCCAGGGTCCCTCTCTCTGGGGCATCATCATTCACAGGCGATTAACAACACCCGAATATTGGGGTGCCTGGCTGGCTCAGTCAGTTAGTGTCCAACTCTTGATTTGTGAGATCCAGCCCCAAGTTGGGCTCTACACTGCCAGCTCAGAGCCTGCTTGGGATTCTTTCTCTCCCTGTCTCTCTGCCCCTCCCTCATTCCTACCCTCTTTCAAAAACAGATAAATAAACTTAAAAAAAACAAACAAAATACAGTCAAGTACTTTTTTTTTTTCTTTTCCCACCTTTCGGCCTAGTCTCTCTGCCTTACAAATTTCCCCACTTGGCTTTCCATTACTTGGGAGAATGTACTGTCATCTCTAAATTTGGACATATTTCTGTATGTTCCTTCCCTGAGACTTTAATAAAAGATTATTACAGAAACAGAAAAGCTCCACTCCCAGGGGGCTTATTTCTCCTAATTGAGCATGACAAAAGTGTTCCCCTCCATCTAATAAGACTCATTTAATCAGTTTTGGTTTGGAACGTTCTCAAGAGATTTTTTTTTAAGTCTAACTAGATTTTATCCACAACATTTCCATAAGCCTTTATACCCCTTCAATAAAAGTGATAAAAGGAAGAATGACTACCGCCTACCGAGTGTTCACAGTACATGACGTGTGCAAATACAAGTGATTCAAGACTAAGCTCAAGCCACTTCCTGCACAAAGCTGTTGGTGACCCTGCCCCTCTGATCCCCATGCCACACCCACTCCTGAATGTGGCCTCTCCCTCTGTCTCTCTGATGGCAGTTGTCTGTCTCTGGCTTGAATCCTGATTTTATGCTTGTTTCCACTACCAAAGCTCAACTTCCTCAAAGATATGGATGATACCTCTCAATGCATGCCCCATGAATAAGAAAAGCACTGGCTACATAGTCTCCTTTCCCCTTCTCATGGATGTATACATTAGGGTGAACAGAACGCTCACACGTCCACTGTAAGCTTTTGCTTCTGCCTCCACAGACCTACTGAAATTTTGTGACTCTCCATGGCTCTTTTCTGTCTCAGCTCCTTCTAACCTGGTTGCTCAAAAAAAAAAATAGCGATTTCTAGCAACTGACCTCAATGAGGGTATAGACTGCCCACTGCCACAACTCAAGGCCATCCTCTTTCTAATCATTTTTCCATGGGTTGGTGCTTTGATTCAGAGCTTCTGAGCTGCCCCTGGCAAAGGCTCACGTACCTCATCCTGCAGTAGAGTCTTACTGTACTCCAGGTGGTGTCTCTCCAAAATGGAAGATCCATGAAGCTTTGCTAGTGGGGATGTGGATCTAGGAGGAAAGGATATGCCATAATTCTAGCAGCTTAAAGATTACACATAAGCTCATAGAGCACAGAGTCTTTACTCTCTGCTTTTTAAAAACATTTTCTTACAGTTTATTTTTTGAGACAGAGCATGAGTGGGGGAGAGGCAGAGAGAGAGAGAGGGAGACACAGAATCTGAAATAGGCTCCAGGCTCTGAGCTGTCATCACAGAACCTGATGTGGAGCTCGAACCCACAAACTGTGAGATCATGACCTGAGCCAAAGTCAGACACTTAACCGACTGAGCCACCCAGGCGCCCCAAGTCTTTACTCTCTGAGGATGTTTTCCATTTCTTCTTTCTTTCTGTCCTCTAATGCCTGTGAAATGTAACATATTGGAACAGATTTTTTTAGGTTTAGAACATGAGAATACATTCTTTTAAAAACTTCTTTAAAAAACCTAGTTTGTTGAATGCATAAAATGACTGAAATTATTTAAATTAGGAAGTTTGGTTCATCCACTGCATCTTTAAGTTTAAAATCATTAGGTACCCTAGAGCTTATTATGGTGGTGGCCTATGACTTCCAGAATATGTAACAAATCTGCTGAAGCCCCACAGACCATTTGCATGGAAAATGTTTATTAAGAATTTCCAGGAACCAAAATAAAAATGATTACAAAGCAATCATTTCTTTCCTCCTTAAAGACAGGGACACAGATTTTAAGGTAAAGTTCCCATTTGTATTTTTGTTTTGTTTTGTTTTGTTTTGTTTGAGAGAGAGAGAGAGAGAGAGAGAGAGAATAGCAGGGGAGGGGCAGAGAGAGAGGACAGAGGATCCCAAGCTGGCTCCTCACTGATTACAGCAACTCCAATGCAGGGCTCAAACTCATGAACCATGAGATCATGACCCCATCCAAAGTCCGATGCTCAACTGGCTGAGCCACACAGGCACCTCTAAAGGTCCCATTTGCTAATGATTAGGTCACAGCTTTATGTAAGTGGGCACCTCAGTCTTTGGTGCCCTGTCTTTCTTCAAGTCTTTCTGTTTGAGGAAAGAAAGCATTTGAAAATAAAAAGGTAGAGAAAGGAAGTGATGGAGAGAGGCTGAGACCAAAGGCCTACACAGATAATGTGAAGGCTTTGTTATAGAAATATGGAGTGAATAAATAATTTGAAGGAAGGAAGAAATCAGAAATATGGTGGGAGGCTTAGTATAGAAATTTCATCTTATTTCAGCAAGAACAGAACTTTAGGGAGTAGAGGAAACAGTAACAGGTCATGAACAAGTCTGGTAAACCAAATGCTCCAGTTAGGGAACAATCAGACTATGCCAGCAATATTATAATTGATCATAATTTTAGCACATATTTAAATACATACTCTGTGTCAGCACTGGAGATTTAAAAAAATCAATTAAAGCTTGATTCCAGTCAGAAAAGAGTAGTATCTTTAATTCCTTTAGTTTTAAAAATATCAATCAAGAAAGATTTCTGGGAGTTAGAGATACCCCAGTCTCAAAATAATACCTCACAGATCACTTATTAATACAAAGGAGAAAATGTACCTTTACATAAAGAGATCTCCTGGGTATCACCCATAAATAATTTAACTAAACCTCATAAATAATGGGACAAATTGCTCTCATGGGCCTCTGATGAGCTGAGAAGGGCACAATATCATCCATGTAGAGTTCCCATCAAAAATGTTTACCCTGGGGGCACCTGGATGGCTCAGTCGGTTAAGTGTGGGACTCTCGATTTCAGCTCAGGTCATGATCTCGTAGTTTGTGAGTTTGAGCCCTGCATTGGGCTCTCTGCTATCAGCATGGAACCTGTTTCAGATCCTCTGTCCCCCTCCTCTCTCTCCCCCACTCATTCTCTCTCTTTCTCTCTCTCAAATTAAAAAAAAAAACTTAAAAATGGAATAATATTTTTTAAAAGTTTACCCCAAATCTCTTCATCAGGAAACCACTGGAAAAGCCCACATTAAGGGCTTTCACTCAGAAGAACTGGCCTAGACTCGCAAAAGGGCAATACCCAGAAAGACATGAAAACGTTGAGGGACTGTTCTAGATGAAAGGAGATTCAACATACTTGATTGACAACCAAACGCAAGGGGGAAATCCTTGATTAGATCTTGAATCAGAAGGAAAGAAAACTATAAGGACACTTTTGGGAAAATTGGAAAAATTTGAATAAGCATTCTATATTGGGTAATAGTATTTTACCAACACTGAATTTCCTGAGGGTGATCATCATGTTGTGTTAATATGGGCAAATGTCTCCCCTAGTTTAGGAGATGCATGCTGAAACATTTCAGGGTAAAATGTCATGATGTCTGTAAATGACTCACAAATGGTTCAGTAAAAAAAAAAAAAAAGAATCAATTTATATACACACACATATGTATATACATATTTGGAGAGAAAATGAATTTGGCAAGATATATTTTTTAAAGTAAATTTTAGAGAAGTTATTAAAAGTTTCAGTGGGATATTGAGGGGGAAATTTTTTAAATCACACCATCTATCAATAATTCTCTGTGTTTTGGATGTCTGCCAACAGTAAGCTTGAAGAACGGAAAATTGCTAGTATAGACTGTAACACTATCCAGGCACTCAGGGTGAAAATAGCCAAAGGAGAGAAACTCAAGCATTAGAGATTATGGTGTGGTCTGACTATTCAACCTACCAGTTTCCCTGGAACATTCCCCAAGAATGATTGCTGAAAATTAGAACTCCAGCAAGGGGCAGTGTTGGTAAAGAAGCACTGAGGGGTTCTTTTACGGTAGACTAGTAACATCCCAACTTCTTGAAGAAACTTGAGGATTGTAGTGGGGTTGGGGCGGCGGGGGGAGGGGGGGGGCGGTGTGGACACCACTTTTAGTATTCCCTGGAGAATTCTGAGGTGGTGGAGGAGACAATTAAAGACTGGATACAAGTAGATTTTATCCTAAAATGTAAGAAGTAGAAAATGGCATGATCTGTAGATGACAGAACAGGAAAATTGACCTTTATCTCTGAAACTGTTTAAACTGTTTTGGAGTTTGTGAATGCTTACAGAACAATCAGTAGAAGTTTGTGAGCATTTACAGAATAATCACAAGGAAATTCCAGAGAAAGTTTACAAGAAAATGGTGTCAAGTTGATGTTATGGACCCTTCTGTGAAAGGGTTGGTGGGAATAGAAGGCCAGGGACCTTGTGTGTCTGGATTTCAGCCAGGCAATTGACAAGACACCTCAGGATATCTTCAGTACAAGCGGAATAGCAGAGCTCTGAGTGTACTTAATTGGCTATCTTCAACCCTGGAGGTGTGTTTCTAGCCCTGGGCCCCAAAACAAGACCATTGCTCCTGTCCTGATGCATAACTTTATCAGTGACTTGAATGAATATTGATAGAAATCATGACTAATTTTCCAATGACAGAGAACTGGAGAAAATAGATAATCCACTGGCTGACAGAGCATGACAAATGAGATTTCAAATAAGAGTGGAATAAAGAAGCAAATTAAGAAGATGAAGTCTAATGAAGATTAAATATAAACCACTTCAGATCCTGTCTGGATTATTGTGTTAAATTCCAAGACCCACATTTAAAGAATGACATAAAAACACCAGACAGGATTCACAGAAGAATAACAAATAAAATTACATGTGTGGAAACTGTTATATACGAAATGATTTAAGCAACCGGGTGTGTTCAATCAGGAAAGGCTGGGGGGGAGTGATAATTCTCCTTAGTTTGAAGGAGTGGCCTGTGGTGGAGAAATTACACATATTCTAGCAGTGCCAGAGACCTGAACTGGGACAGACAGATGTTCTCAGGAGACCAATTTCAGTTCTGTATCATGAAAAACATCCAACTGTTAGAATCATCTACAAATAGAGCCATCTACCCTGTGGGCAATTATGGAAAAAAATCAGATGTGGACTCAAGGACATGAGAAGGAAGGCAGTAGAGGAGAGGTCTGCGTTGGATAGGGGACGAGATAAATTCTAAAATTCTTTGTGTTTTTGTCCCGATAACTGTATTTCTTCAGAAATAAGATGGAGGAGAGTAAAGAGGTAGAAAGATAAGAGGAGTGAGAAACTAAACAAGGGAAGGGGGTGAAAGGAACAAAGAAATCAGTAAGCTTAAGGAAGGGAAGCAGAAAACAAACTGGCTAGCAAAATGAAGTGAACACAGGGCACAGAAGAACTGGAGGGAATAACAGAAATTTGAAAATGGCCAGGTTTTTAGGGCATTGTCAGAGGGTAGGCTAGGGCTGGGGGAAAAGGGGGAAACCAGAACCAAGGGACCAGACATGGTGGAGACAAGAAATCAGACCAAGGGCACAAGGTCCAACCAGGAAGCGGAGTCATCTCTGTCCCTGATGCTTCACATCACCCTAGGCAATGAGTGACCTAATTTGTAACAATCAGTGTGAGAATAATAATTCTGTTTTATTCAACCTTTTTGTGAACTGCTTTGCCAATGTGATGTCTCCATATCTTTGTGAACTCTTAAGCAATTCCTCCAGACCAATTAAGGATGTGAAGAGACTCATCAAGCATCACACTGAAGGACAGGGAACAGAAAGACCATGTTTGGTCACAGCGGTGTAGCAGTATTGCCAGGCACAGGAGCACACCTGTGCCCGTGCATGGGTCCCAGGCCTTCCGCGGCCACATATTCCTGCCGTCCAGGCTAGAGAGAGAAATGCTGGGAGAAGTTCAGCATGCCCCCTAGCTGATAGTCAGGGGGACCTGCACAGACTCTGAATGCCAGACCAGAGCAGAGACCTCAAATATGGCTGCATCCTTCCGCAAACTGGAAGCCAGATGCCACATCCAATATGGCTACTTCCTTTAAAGGTAAGGCAAGTTATACTTAACCTTTTTGAGCTTGTTTCTTCATCAGTAAAAGGTGGAGCACAGCAAAGGTTGAATGAGATGATGAGTGTCAAGTTCTTAGCCTGGGTCAGTTCACGATAGGGGCTCAATAAATGTGAGCTCCTTTGGAGCTGAATTGGCTAATGCACCAGTGATCAGTAGAGAGAAAGAGGACCCAGTGACTGTTGGGAGACTTGTGTTCAAGGTGCAGAATGGCCAACGTGGGCCCGAGTCTCTCAGGAGGAAGATCTTCCTTGCCAGAAGCCAGAGTGCCAATCCTCTTTTCAAGGCAAAGCCCCATAGGTGAGAAGTCACTGCTCACAATGTGCTCTTCACTCACTGAGCACATTTTTCTGGAGCACCTACTATGTAGTTTCATCTACTTGTAATTTCATTTGATTCCCACAAGTCTTTGTGGGTAGATATTGTGCTCATTCTACTGTTAAGAAATGGAATCTCAAATAGATGAAGTGACTTGCCCCAAGCTCCCTCAGCCAGGAAGTGGTTGGACCCCACAAGCCCAGACTCCAAAGCTTGCTGTCCCTAGAATGCCTAGTGCCCCTGGAACTGTGTAGCTAGTATGTCAGAGTTGAGGATTCAGTATCTAAGACAGACAGGGCATTCTAAAAGCCATGATCAAGGAGCTAGGCTGGCCATGGGCGTTCATTGCTGATGAATCTTGAAGAGTGTCAGTGACATAATAATAATCTGTACTACTTCTTTACTGCCAAGAGGCTACCATGAGCCAAATTCTTGATATGTATGATCTCATTTAATCTTTACAACAACCTTACCTGTTATGTACCTTTATTATAACTCTTTCTTTCCAGGTGAGGAAATTGAGGCTTACAAAGTTTAAATGACTTGTGAACCCAAATCTGTCTCAGCTGAAAACCTTCACCCTAACTGTTTGCACTTTGTTGGGGCAGGAGAATAAGGTGCAAACCAGCTGAAGGAGAACTAGGGAGAGCCAAGGGAGGAGGAGTGAGCCCAGGAAGAAACACCCTCTGGCTTTAGCTGGGAGTTACACGGGTGTGTACAAGTATAATCCCAAGGCTGGTGCACTTACATATACGAATTTGATATCCTGAACAACCAAGTTGAAGAAAGGAGGAGTGAAGGCATTTAGGAATAGAGCAGGGCACATCTGGAAATGGAAACCCACCGGAAGGGGGCTCTGGGGCTGCAAGCTTCCAGGGAGAAAGAGCAAATATGAGGCTGAAGCTCAGAAGGAAGAGAACATGGCCCCAGATTCCTAAATGTGATGAAGAGGAGCTGACAGGGCTGAGGGGCAGAGACAAGTTCTCTTCTCCCCCAAGGTGCCTTCAAATGTCATCAGTACATCACTTACTTCATCTGATACAAATTATTGGTGCCTCTGTGGTCAATGTCATGGCAGAAAGCAGCAGCGAGCATGGCAAAGGCTTCAAGATCCGTATAGTATTTCTTTAGTCTCCCTGTCTAAAAAAATATGAATATGCATTTTCTTAGATAAGTACACCTCTGAACAAGTGCAGGGAAGCCGGCCTGCAAAGAAGCCTGCCGTGGTTTTAGAGCAAGTGAGCTTTATTTCTTGCATATTGCAGCTCATTCTGGGCAATTACAAAACCCAGTAGGTAACCCAGTTTTCCTTTAGAGAGGTAGTATGTGAATGTCACAGTGATAATCTGGCCACGTGCCCAGGGATACCTATGTTCTCTGGCATCATCTACAGGGAAGCTTGGGATTTATAGGACTGTGTCCATGAATTCCAAAATTACTGATCTAAAATGGTGGACCCTATCCATTTCTCCTCATGCCTAAGAGGGAAATGTGCGAGTTTACAGTTATTTACAGCTCTCTGCACCTACCATCAGCAAGGTAAACATGGTCTGCCCCACGTTGAACCCGTGCCTCCAGTTGTGGTAAGTGATGGAACGGTACCCTTTTCTCACAGTGTACATCCATCTGGTAAGAACCTGCCACCCAAAGAAGACAACACCATTCAGACTTTGGAATAGAATTCTAAAGGTTAGAAGGTCTGTGACAATCTTATCTAAAAAGATAGTTTGGTCTTGTTGACAGGGTTTAAGCTGATATATTTACAAAGTTAATAATAATTGAAAATCCAAACTGAAGTTAATCTTTTGAACCACGGGACACATTAGTAAGTACAGCAACAGAATCACATAATATTTTAAATTAAATGGTATCTGACCTCTACGGGTACTTTGAATTTCTCCACCACATTTATTTCAAAGAAGAGTCGCAGCCCACAGCGAATCAGTTCATGCTCTGTGATGGGCAAGTCACTGAAGCGGAATTCATACAGGTCCGCCGCCTGTGGGTCTGGCAAGTCCTCTTTCTGTTGAGACAAGGATGGAATGTTTCAGGTTACATGCATCTTCTTCCCTTTTGATCTCACACATTCAATGCTGAGCATAAAACAAAATTACCATGAAAAGATACCACACACAATCCACTGAGCCTCAGTGGGACCGGCCCTCAGCGATGCTGTTGACATGTACTGTTACCTCACAACAAACCTGCACAATTATCCCCAGTTTCCAAATGGTGACACTGAGACTCAGTTATATTAAGAAACTTTCTGAGTAATGGAATTCAATTCCAAATTCATCGCCAGTGGCTGTTTTCTTTCTTTAATGCTAAATGAAATTTTTTTTTGCTGCAGCCTTACCTGTTTTCAGTACTCAACTTCCCTATTTTCTTATTCAAGAAATATTCATAAATTGTATGTGATTGCTTAATTCTTTTCTGTCGTATTCTTTGCATCCTCAGTAGACTGTGGGCGCCACAATGTGGGATCACGTCTGTCTTATTTCCTGCAGTAGCCCAGCGTCTGCAGGGCCTGTCCTGGGCAGGTGCTTGGGAAGTGTCTGTGGAAGTGTCTGAATGAACAAATGCTCCGCGGTGAGTTGGTACACTTGCAAACACCTTGTTTAGCCCCACACCTTGTTAGGATTTAGGACTATGGGTCAGATAGTGAATCAGCACATGAGTATTGACATGGCTGGGGAAACAAAAATATGGAACTTGCCCATAAAGAATTTGGCTTATTGAAATGGGTATACAGTATAGATCATTGAAAGGTGAGAACCTAGAATACTCACAGAGCAGAACATCCAGAGCCTGGCCTAGGGGAGAAGTTGAAGGCAGCCTGGAGGTGGGATTAAGGAAGGAGAGATTCAGGAAGGATGTGGGTTCAGCTGATTTGTTGGAAGGCAGGGAGGAGGAAATCCCAGGGGAAGAGAGAAAGCACCAGGAGGGAGAAGTTAGCAAGAGCTCTACAGGTCCACGTACAGGAGCGATTCAATGCAGTGGGTGTTTACTGAGCCCGTCCTGTCTTGCACACTGTGCTCAGGCCATGTCTCTCAGCAAGTTTAAGGTCCCCCAGGGGATACTTCATGCTCTACTTTATACAGATTGCAATACCAAATGGTACACGATTGTTTTAAGTAAATTTATGGATTTTCATCCCGAACCCCTGAGTCCGAGTTGACTCCTCACACCCTCGTCCTTCTCTCTATTCCTCAGTTCTCCCAGTGACCTCCTGTGATCGCTTCTCACCAATATGCTCTCAGACTGGTCACTTTAGGGAGAGGTTTTTTCCTCCCTGCAGTGCAATGGTTTGGAGCCAGGAGACTAGTGTTCGGTTCTGGGTTCAGATTAACTACATTTCCCAGACTGAACAAGTCTCTATGTTCTCATCTGTGAAATAGGAATAATAATAGTAACATTTTTGTCTTCATTGTCTTGATTGAAAAGCCATACCAATTTCATCTGCATGTGTCACAGAGAATTCTTGGGGATTCAATTCACAAAACTGTTTTCTCTGTTTCTTGTAGGACCCTCCTATGTCCTTGGCTGCTCCTTCTCATAACTTTCTTTCTCTCTCCAAACCTTCCCAGATTCCTTGCCCATGTATGTACTTCTTTTTCTTTCATTCATTTATTATGTATTCATTCAACAAACATTTATTGGTTCCTGTCTGTGTTGTAGGCATTATGGATGAAAAAAGCAGACATTGTCATTGCCCCTGAAACATGCATCCTTGTGGGGAGAGACAGACAATAAGCACATCTTTTAAGAATCAGAGTAAGAGGTTACTGGGCTGTTGTGGGGAGGACCCCATGCCACTGGAGGCTGCCTCAGCCCTGTAGTTCACAGAGTGAAGATAAAATGTGAAAATGCTTTTTAATTGCATTACAGGCTCAGTCACACTCAAGTGTAAATGTGCAGTTTAGCAGGAAATGAAGGAAGAAGTTCTCAGAAGAATGACTTCCAGACCCCATTTGCAGTAACAGGTAATCCAACAAAATAGCAGTTTAGTACAAAAATTATAAGTTTTGAAGAAAAGCCATTTAAAAATCTGTGATGCAGAGGGTTTGTAAGAACAAAGGCTTTTGGTTGGTCTGATAAGTGGGAATTCTGGGCACCCAAGGCCAGTTTTCTCCTCTCTGAGGAATCACACAGCTAAGCTGCCATCCCGTTCAGCCATGAAGCGGCTCTAATGGCTGCTTGTGTTGAGGCTGACTTGCTCCATCTGTTCCCAGAAGCGTCCCCAGGGCACCTGAGCAGGTCACTTTCCAGGGTCCTATGAACCAGGTGGTCATGCTCTTGCCTCTCCTTCCCGCTGGGCCTCAGGGCTTCTCCCCTGTGCTCCCTGGGGCTCGGCAACAGCAGCTGGCCTTGGTTTCCCTAAGACAACGTGCTCTCTTGTGTCTCCATGGCCCATTCTATACTGTCTTGCTTCCCCTTCTCACCTCCAGCCAACTCCAAACCCCTTATCTTCAACTCCTGCTTTCCCATCAAACCTCACTGCCACAGTTATCATCTTATATTTGACCATCATCTGTGAAGAGAATCAGGCCCTTGGCCTCCCCAGGGCCACTGGTGTCCATTGGTGTCCACAGTCTATGAACTTGTCCATGTGGGGCAGTGTCATTGCTTGTATTTTATCTCCTAGTAAATGGGCTTCTTGAGCCAGATAAGACCAAACCACACTACCTCTTGTCCTCAGGATGTAATGCAGCTCCTTGTATTATAGTACTTCTTGATAACTACTGAATGAATGAGAAAAAACTGAATTAAGGATGAGTGACTAAGATACTTCTTTGGGAAATCCTCTCCAGAGGAGATCGTGAGCTCCTGATTTGCTCTGGAAAGGGGGGAACGCAGGGGGATTTCTTTCCTCAGCAGCACACCTCTACCTCAGTCCTCCTCGTAAAACAAAACTGCAGTTGGCATCTGTGACACTGTAGAGATTCTCTAGTTCTCCACCTAAAGGACGAGGGCCCTTATGTTGAAGAAGCAGCAAAATGTGCAAAGAACCAGTAGCTTTACTAAACAATAGACTGTTTTGAATATAAAATCTGCTCTGGGCTTGTCCCAAATCATTACTGCATGAAACTTAGAAACTCAAAACACAATCAAATACTTCAGAGTTCTCTAAAAGTCCTGCATCTCTCCTAGACATGATTGCATTTTCACTGCAAACATTCTTGCCACATAACTAATTAACTGGCTATAAGGCAATTTTTGCCATAAAAACAAAATCACAAAAAATGGGAGGGACATTCATTACAAAAGGATGTAATGAAACATAAAAAAAATGAATAACAAAATGAAAGAGACTTTATTGTAAAATAAAAATAATTGAATATAGTTAGAATGTGTAGGGTAGATTGATGGCAATACTACACAAATAACTGATTTTATTCTGTGGATTGAACTAAGCACATGTCTTCAAAATCTTTTCCCCAGAGTATTACACAGCTTTTTTTGTTTGTTTGTTTGTTTGTTTGTTGCTTGTTGATTTGTCTCTTCCTTTGGCATCACACTTTCTTTTTGTTTCACTAAATTTTTTTCCTTCGTTAAGAGAGGCATCAGTTTCCAAATACTAGGATGCATATTTGTAACAGAGGTCTGTATTATGCTATGAAAGCCTTCTACACTGTTGTTTGTCCCTGGCAGATTGTCCCACATCTGCTGATAGATGTTCCAAAGTTCTATGGGAAATGTGGAGGAAAGGCTAACGCTGTAACGCGCTTACAACTGAGGGTCCGTCATTGTGACTGGCATGTTACCATTGTCTAGTGCGGCCTGGTGCGCGGTCTGGCTTCACATTCTACTCCGCACTTGGGTGAGGTTTATCACCGTATTTGCTATCAACTCCGTATATGCAGTTGTCATCACCCCCTACTTTAAGACCACCCCGTCTACTTGTCATGGTGTAGACCACTAGAGGGCTAGCTGAGGTTTGTGTAATATAAAAATAAGAACTTTGTCAATGGAGAAATGAAACCAAACTAATAACTGCTTCAATAAGTTAACTCTGCCGAACACAGTTAATTCATCAATGAAGAAAGGAAACCAAGTGTCAACCAGTTATTTTGTCTTTTACAGCAAAACTGCCTTAACAGATCAATTAGTTACGTGGCAAAAGATGTCTAGAGCAAACAAGTTTTGGCCAAAACTACCTAGAATCAAATATAGAATTAATACCAGGAAGAGAAGTTATTTAAACCATTTCAACTGGTGGCAACAAGAGGAAAGAACCACATTCCTCCAAGTTCCAGAAAGCAGAAGCTAGTACTGGCAGAGGACAATTGTGCCTTGAAGGGTCTGTGTTCTACTGTGATTCTGTCATGTCTTCTGGAGTGACCACAGTGTCATCCAAAACTATCAAAATAAACAAGGCCATGACATGCCTAGAATCTGTGCCTGCATTCCTTTATGCAGAAGCCTAGCTTCTGATTCTATATTATCTTTGTGGATTAGAATGTAGGGAACAAGGAGGAAGAAATGCAGAGAACTAGAAGATCACTCTTTATAAGAAATTTCTTTTCTTTTTAGCCTTTAAAGGTGCCAGAGAGGAAGCGAGTCAACACTTACATGAAAAATGAGAACATGTGTCCTAATATATTTTATTTAAAAGGCGTTAAGGATAGAAGTAAAACACTTACCAAAATTGTGACAAGTTGTTTTTCTTCACAGTCTTCAATTACATCTATATTTAACTTCTCTTTAATTTTCTAAAATGTAAAAGGAATTGAAGTGTGAAATTCCCATAAAGTAAATTTCTATCTGATTCCTCTAGTCTTAAAATCATTTTAAATACATTTAAAATATCCTGTAATGAGTGATATGCAAGGATGTATTCTAGATACAAAAAAAGACCTATAGCATTGATTATGAAGAATTTTCTCCAAAAAATAATATAATTAATTTCTTTATTCCCCCTAACTATAACAGTAGCTGTCAGAGAGCAAGAGCAACAGAGAGCAAGAGTGAGAGAGAGAAATGTTGGTTGTTTGTATGTAGGCAAGAAAGAGAAAAATGAGTGGCTTATATTTGTTTTTCTATTAGTTTATAGAAATTTCTCCTCAAACTCCCTAGTTTTCTCATTTTTAACATCTCAAACTGTCAAAATTTCTCTTAACCCTCAACAACCTAGCAAAACCAAAACCAGAAAAAAAAACCCACCCCAAGAAAACTACACCTATACACACACACACACACACACACACACACACACACACACACATGGACTCTGAAAACCAGGGAAATAAAAGGAATAGAGATAGTGGATGTGTGATATTTTCCCTTCCTTTAGTGGTGATTATAACATTGTTAATAACTATCTATCTACTTGCTTCCCTATCATCCATGATATTAGTCACACATTTGGCCACATTTGGCCAATAAGAATTTTAGTGAATGTGACATGAGCAAAGATTTGAAATGAGCTTGCAGAGTTGGTCTTGCTCTCTTCCACCTCTAACATCACCATAAGAAGAATATTTTTGAAATGCCTTCTGGTCAAGAAGGATGAGGTATGCATAGAACAAACCAAACTAACAGCTTAGAGCCAAGCCCAACTAGAAATCAGTTGAAGACTAGTTAACCCACCAATGCATGAGTGAAAAATATATGTGTACTATTGTATACCACTGAGACGTTATGGTTGTTACACATGGCAGTGTATATGGCAATAACAGACTGATACACTTCCCTTCCTGGAAATATTTTTTCCTTGCTAACAACGTGAATCTAGATGTCACTCCTCCAGCTCCCACAGACCCAGGACTTGTTTTGTTGGTGTTATTGTTGTTGCTGCTGCTGCTGCTATTGTTGTTGTTTAAGCAAAGTGCTATCCTAACCAAGTAGCCAAGAAGTCCAGTAAGGCTCTGTGCCCACCAGGCCACCCAGGTCCACACCCCCTACCCCTCCCCCCTCCCCCACCAATCTCCTTCTTTGTCTCCTCTTTAGCCTGGGACTAAACCTATTCTCATTTGTCACACCCCTCGGTAATTAAGCAAATTCCAGCAGCTGTGTGTAGATGCCACCTAACGTCCACAGGACTGAATTCCCCACTTACCAGAATAGATTTGACTTCATCAGGAGTAGCTTTGGTCTGGCTCATGAGCATTTCCTGAGCTATATCCTTTCTGTTTTCTAGCTTATTCATTTTATCATAGGTGTCAGTATTTAAAAGAGACCATCCAAGAAATTGTGTGAGGGTCTGAAATGGATAAAATGTGATTCAATTCTCTAAAACTGAAAAACTGATTTGGAGGCAACCATCTACATTCTTTCCTCTCAATCAATCTCCCTTCCACCATCAACAATCCAGCTTCATCGTTCAATCTAAGAAAACAACATATTAATAATGAGCCTCAGACAATGAAATTGGCTAATCCCTTGCTTTTAAAAGTGCACCAGCACCATGAATATTTTATTAGAGGAAAGGAGTTACAAATATCCAGTAGAATAAAGCACAGCCTGAAACTCAGAGGATTGAGGGTGACAGCAAGAAACATAAGGAATAGAAGGTGCAGAGAAAGGAGATAGAAATTTTCTGTCCAATTTCCTAATATTGCAAAGAATATTGATTGAGCCCAAGTTCAATCTTTGGAAGAAAATGCTGTAGTTTACAGAAGTCAGGAAACAGAAATGACACAAAAACCACATACTGACCGCAACCATGTGTGACTCATGTTTTAATGGCCCTTCAAAAATGTCACTCCAGAATAACAAATAATTGCGCCACCTCTATTGTTTCATGGATTTCATCTGCCTCCATTATTTTACGATTGCACTTACCTCAGTAATGTATTCATCATATTCATCAAAAGGTTTTCCATCTTTCCTGTTGTAAAATGTAGCTACTCCCACAATATCTTCTTTCTTGTTGACAATAGGCAGGGATAAGACATTTTTAATGATCCAGCCAGTTTCATCCACAGGTCCTTTCTACAAACAGTAAGGACATTTAGATTACTTTTTTAACTTTTAATTTTGAAATACCTATATATTCACAGGATGTTGCAAAAGAAATGTAAAGAGAAGTCATAGGCACCTTTCACCTAGTTTCTCCAGGGGTAACTATAGGGCCCCATCAAAGCCAGGAAATAGATATGGATACAATCCATGGATCTCAGTCAGATTCCACTAGGTTTATGTGTACTTATTGTGCATGTGTGCATGTATGTGTTTCTATGCAAGCTCATCACATGTGTACATATATGCACCCAAGGATCAAGATAGAGGGCTAAAGGAGCACGACAGGCTTCCCTGAAGCCTTGTCATAGTCACCTTCCCCCAATTCAGGTTATCTTTAAGGAAGAATAATCTAATCTCTATGTTAGATGCACAATTCCTACACTCTGTCATAACATAGCTGGGATTATTAAGTGTCATAAAAGTGTTCAAGGACATTTGACACAGTGTACTAGAAACAAGTGTCTGTGTAGTAACAACCCTAAGGTCTTCTTTGTCCCCCCAGCTATGACTGGAAGCCTCAGTGTTTCCTATTCATTTTTCCTGTCCCCCAGCACCTGTTAACTAATTCCTTTTATTAAATTCTCTCTGTTGAAATACCTAGTGTGGGTTCTGTGTTCCTGATGGATCTATCAAGAGTCTTTAGTTCTGGTGGCAGCTCCACCCTGTGATGTGCCAAGACATGGACTAGTTGCTGGGGCTACAAAGAGGAATAAACCACAGGCCCTGACCTCAGATTGATAGCATTCTAGTGGGGAATGCAGACACAGAAGTTTAGGAGTGTTTCTCAAAGTGTGGTCTGAGGTCAACGTACAAGATTTTTTTTTCCAAGCTTGTTTCATAATTTGGGGATGTGCATCTTAAATAAGCTCTGACATCCTCTGATGTCTAGGGTGCAGCACCTGCACAGTATGAGCAAGGCAAAGGTAGGCAAGCACTCAACACAGGAGACAGGAACCCCATCTCGTCTTCTGCTTCCTTCAGCACAGTTAGCCATCCCCAGAGGCCTGAGCTAGCCTGCCTCTCCTGTGAACCCTTCTCTCACCCTTCCCACCCATATGGAACTTTTCTTTTTCAGAATCCTATCAGCACTTTTATCCTGGAGCACACAATGTAGCAGTTACATGATTTCCAAATGCTTCAGCATTGTGGATTTTTGTCTATGAGGTTATTTCCAAATCTTGCTGAAGAGCATTCCCTACACTATAGGCTTCTGTGTAAGTGCTGGGCCCATGTTGGGCATATGACAGGTGCTTAATAAACAACTGCTTATTAGTTGGAGAGCTCGTCTTTATACTTGGAATGAAAAGCAGAGAAACCAAACCTCAACTTAATGTGTCCTAATGTTCAAAGCTTTGGGGAAAAAACCAGCACACAGTGGTTCTCAAAGTCTTCATCCTTGGAGCCATGCGTGGCTGCCCCAATATCAGAGTACAGCCCGGGCTCTCCCAGTCAGCTTCCCTCCCTCCCTGTTCTGACAGGGACTGCTTAGCGTCAGACACTTTAGAAAGTGCTTGCCCCCTTGTTCATTCCTGTGTGCTCTTCCCCAGCACCCGACTACCATAAATGTAGGGGTCAGGGTCCTGGCACAACATGGTTACAGTGAGGCTTTGGCTGCAAGGAGGGAAGAACTGGAGCAAATGCGCCAGATGGTGTTTGTGTGTTTTCCACGTCAGTGAGCAGAGGGACGAACAAGGAGATCCAAGGGGAACCTTCCAGGAAACAAAGCAGGTGCCTGTAGGTTTCTCCAGGCCTGCCTTACGTCTGCTGCTGCTCGCACACCCCTCTCCCCTGAGGTGGCCGCCTGTCCAGCAGGCAGCGCTGGGGCTCTGTGTATGGTCTGTGTGAGAGAGACAGGAAGATACTGGTGGCTCTCTCTTCCTGACCAGAACTAGGGCTCTAAATGGATGTTTGTTAAAATAGGGCCACAGAACATGGGCCAGAAGGCAGAAAGTGAGGGGCTGCGGAGACAGATGCCAGTTTCTCCCCAGCAGTCACGTGGGGAAGGAGTGGCAGAGGGGACAGGTAGGGAGGGGGATCCCAGGATGCTGCAGGAGGAAAGATAAAACCAAGAATCTGACGGCAGGAGAAGCCCCTGAGGACCCAATAAATAGTGTTTCTTTTCTATTAAGCTGCAGGGAAGGGTCTGAGAAAACCAACAAAGGGCTGAATCCAGGTGGTAGACCGTGTGCAGCTGATCATTCCTGTGAAGAGCACTTAGTGAGCATCTGTGATGTGCCAGACACTGTTTTAAGCATGGAGTGATCAGGAGTGGGAGAGCATGGAGCAGTGGAAGGACCCCCACCCCTGCCCAGTGCTGGGGTGATAAACACCCTGTCGCCTTCTCTCATCCCCCCCACACCTTCCACCTCTTCTCCCTTCCCTGAAGAATCTGCTACTTGGTTGGTCCCTGCAGAGTGAATAGGACATAAGCCTGTGTGTGCCTCCTGGCCACCTGAGCACAAGGCAGACTTTGAGGATGGGAGGGGGACAGTGCTGATAGGCGAGGCCTGGCTGAGGGCAAGTTACCTGAAAGGTGAAGTACTCATCTGCGGGGGCATTCATCATGTTACATATCTGTAAAGCAAGAAGACAGGAACATGCTGACACATCGTGTGGTGGAACCAGCAGCCCACAAAGCAGAGTAAGAAAGGATGCATCAAAAGTGAAGGTTTCTTCTGTGGCTCTCCGTGGTTCGCAGGCCGATTATTCACACTGAACCTCGACTGGGCCACATTTGCTAACCACACATTGAGGTTCTCTTCTGCTAATTACGTCATTGCATGACATTTAGCACAACTCTGTTTCTTCCTACTCTACCAGCCTCTAAGGATTCTTCTTCCAAATTCAAAGCATTTAGCTGTTCAGACCAAGAAGGAAGTGGAGAAGGTCGTTCTGCTGGGGCAGGGATGACAGCAATGCTGGGAAGGCTCTATTTCCATCCTTCCTCCCTTTTTTACTTCTTTCCTTCCTCCCTCCCTCCCTCCCTCCCTTCCTTCCTTCTTTCCTCCCACCCTCCCTTCCTTCCTTGCCCAAGGTCAAGGATTTGCCAAGGGATTTGCCCAGGGCAGGACTGAGTCAAGGCACCCAGGGCTATTGAGTCATAGAGTGCACCACAATATTACAGCAGGGCCCCCAGGAATGCATTGCTCCGGCCAGGGCTGCTGAAATGTTTGAAATCATCCTCTAGGCTACTGGTTCCCAGCCAGCATGGTGTCCAGCACCTGGTGGGTAGAGGGCAGTGATGCTGCTGAACACCCGAGAAGGCACGGGATAGTTCCCCACCACAAGGAATTGTCTGGCCCCAAATGTCAATAATGTCAAGTTGGAGAAAATCCTGTGCTAGACACAGAAAATCTTTTAGTAAGTCCTGCCTCTTTGTAAGTACCCAGGATAGGGTGATACCTTTGGGAGGAGTGAAAGGGAGGACTATTGACAACTCAAGCACAACAGGTGTGCATAGAAACTGGCCCAGACTCCATGTTATGGAGTCCCAGGGCCAATTTGCCTAATGAGCAATTTGGTGAGAAATACCTTAAACTGGATTTACAACGGTTTGTCACCAGCCCTGGGATGGGGCCCAGGGAAGGAGCTCAGATGTGGAAGGCAGCAGTGAAGCATGTGCAGTGGGTCTATGATAGAACCAAACCCTGGCGGAAAATCCTCCCCTGTTTTGGGAATCAATCCCTTGCCAAACTAGTTATATGGCAAGTCAATGACCTGGCAAATTAACCATTCAATGAATTGACTTTTGACACATTCGCTTTCTGCAAGTTGATTTTTGGGAAAAATCTTCTAGCTTCCTAGGAGAGAAGAGGTACTTAAAAGTCGGGGCATAAATCCCTTTATACTGGCCACAGCAGCTCTGACCGTATCAAATTTGATAATAGCTCCAAATAAGGGTCTGGTAGGTGGCCTGCCAGAAAACCCAGGATGGGGTCAATGGTCAAGTAATCTGGTTATGTACTGAAGCTGAAAAGTTGTGGTATCTGTGGACTCAGGAATGAATTGGAATGTTTTGGTCATTACCACTAAGTCAGGAATGGAGTGATTTTGAAAACATATTTATTAGTGTATAGGGCTTTTAATTTCTAAAAGAAATAAAATTGTTTTTCTCTTTATTTTCTTTTCTTCCCCTTTGACATATCTCTACACTAGAAAAAGGGATCATGTCATCTGGTTGAGGCCACCTGGTCCTGTACCCAATGAGTCCAGGGTGTAGGCCTCCTGGAAACCCCACAGCAAAGCACCCTGACATAGGAACATCCAGCGGTCACATCTAGAATTTTCCTTACTCTGCTACATTCCAAACCCAGCAACTTTCACCCTAAGCAGAGGCAAATTTGTGACAGTAAAATAAAACAGGAGCTAACCTAGATTTTATTTCTCCTTCCCTTTGACCCTCAAGTGACTCTATCAGTCACTATAATTCAAATGCCCATTTACTACATAATGAAGATGGATGAACACTGCTCAAAACACAAGGACAACACTAAGGCAAAATCAAATATGCAAATAAGTGCTATAAATACATTACAGAAACTTGGATTCATAAAGGGGAAGATAGAAAAATGCCAACACAAAGAAATGTTGGAAGCATTGAACTCTTTTGCAGAGAGGAATCTTGGTGCCAAAAGATGACACAGATGGTGAAGCCCAACAAGGGAGAGAAATTAGCCACGAGAAGGAAGGAAGGCATGGCTGAGGTGGTGGGAAAGCCATGGTGATGCTGTGGGACCTACCAGAGACCTCTTGCTCATTGTCTACCCACACCTGGCCTTTCTTAGCCAGACCTGGCCTGTTATCTGTCTACCCCACCCCACTTCGCCTGACAGACCAGGGCAAAGATCTTCACTTCCTTAATCAATCCACTACATTTTGTACTGCAATCAGTGGCAAAGATCTCCATTCATTTTTCTCTCTTGTGTCAGTAATTTCCCATGCTTCAAAAATCTTGACCAAGGTAACTGTACTGTGAGGTTAAATTAAGTCCAACATGAATCATGGTCACAGACTTCCCAAAGGATGTCTGAAATTTACATTGCTGATGAATAAGAAATTGGGGGATGGATGAATCTTTCTCACAATGACTAAGTATTTTTGTGTAGAGCTTGGAAGTCTCTAGTTAACCTACTTTCAACTGCCACTATTCCTCTCCCCCATGTCCTGGGCGGGCATCTCACATGTGCATGCACTTTACTTTCACAACTGCTCCCATCACATAGCTAATAAGAGTTTCGTCCAATACTATTCAAGATTTAAATGTGTTCAGTAACTTACAAATCCATTTTCAGCAACATAGGTTGGCAACCCACTAATGAGAGTCCAATGGTCCACAGGAGGCGTCCTTGGGGAAGATTAGAAGAAAGAAAATCATCATCATACAGAGAAATGCACTGTGAGCAAGAACAAAATGGTAACCCCTGGATCCTCAGGCCAGTACTCACGGAATCACTTTGATGTCTTCTTTTCCATGTAAAATGTAATCAATGATTTTATAGAAGATGACTTCCTAAGAGGAAAGAAATTATGAGAATAATCTTAATTCCCAAGGAAAACACTCTTTATAGGCGAACTTATACTTTAAAACTCACGTAAATAGTACCTTATATTCTAACCACATTGCTCTGCATAACTACCAGCAAATTACTCCTGTCCTGATTACAAGCTTGCAACACAGCTAGAAATACTATGGGCCATTTATCTACATGAACAAGCCTATTAAGCTAAATTTTAAAAGTTGAGTTTATCCAAACAGCTTTCATAGAAATCTTCTTTTACTTTTAGCGGATCCCTTTCTATTGTCCAGAAATACCTAACCGCTCACTTCAGTGGAACAAACCATGTAATTTCTCAACCTCAGTAAATGGTTTCCCTTCTCCCCTGTATAATGAGCATTTCCCACCTTCCAAGGTGTAAGGGACTTGAGAACTAATCTCCCTATTTCTTTGGGCAGATGAAAAACCCAAGGCCTGGACACAGTGCATCCCAGTACCTTCGCTTTGCTGGGAACACGGTGGTGAGACATCGTTCCTGCCTTCTGAAGCTCATGTCAAGGGGGACAGTAAATCTAATCTAACCCTTGCCTGGAGTTTCCAGCCCAGCAGGTTGGAAGGAGGGCCTGAGTACAGTGTGGTTAAAAAGCTAAGCAGGTGGCTCTGATGTGTCCCTGCCTATTGAGATATACTGGTTCACCAAGCCCAGCTTTACAGAAAAGGAAATTGTGAGGTTGAACAATGAATTAAGGCAAGGAGCACCCAGCTGACTTGGAAAGAGCTGGGACTTCAACCTCAAACTCCTTTCTACTACTCTGAGGTCCCCCAGAAACTTACAGGACTAGAACCCAGGGCTTCTCAGGCCAGTGCTATTTCCTCCCTACTGGTTTTGGCACCCTGTACCATACACACATATCACTGAGGAAGATGTTTGCACTTACTCTGCCATCTGGTGTCTTTGGACCTTTATAAGGCTCAACTTCTCCAAGTTTGATTGGCCACTCATCATAGAATTCCTGGAAGCAATTATTTAAACATTATTAAACAAACTATTCCATGACCTACTATATCTTCTATGAGTTTCATGGCTTTCCACATTTTATGTTAATTTGTAATTCCAGAATTTTTAAGTTGAAAAAGACCTAAAGACCTATCATTTCCAGTAATATTGCTTATGAACTTGTGAATGTGAACAAATCACTCAGGCTTTTTCATCTCTAAAACAAGGATAATAATAGAGTTTATACTATAGGTAACAATACATACAGAGCACCTGCCCTGACACATAGTCAAAGGGACTCAATAGCTAGTGGCTCTTTTATAGATAACTAAACTAAATCTAAGAAGGATGAAGAGGAAGAGGGATGGCCAAGGTCATGTGGCATGGCCAACAGTGTGGGCCACCTTACCCAACATCTATTTTCTCCCTCTTCTTCTCTAACAGATTCTGATTTTATTTAGATGCCAGGTGATCGTTTTTCTCAGGGAAGATGGGGCTGGACAGCCCCTGGATGGCCCTTATTGGATGCCTGGGATTAGTTTGAGGGAAGGTGGATGGCCCAGTTCTGGACAGTGAAGAAGAGGGAGAAATCTGCCAAGGTGCTCTTGGGGAAGGGTGTTCCTCATATCACATGAAAGGTGATGAAGGTGACATTTGCAGGAGGAGCCTCCCAGTTTTGTCCTGTCCGTGTGCCATGCCTTGAGCTGTAACAGCCTTCTTGCCACCCCAAGAGGAGACCTTGCCAACATGCTGAAGGTGGCAGAGACCTTGCCTTGGGAAAACGAGAAGCCCCTGGGACCTGATGACTGTGCTGTGCTGAGCTCTCAATGAACCAGCCTTAGAACTGCCCTTCTTCTGCCCTTGTTCCAATAACTTGGGACTTCTTGTTAAATGACATAATAACTGTCTTATTGTTAAAGATGCTTTTCGCTGGGTCTGCTGTTACTTGTAGCCAAAAGCACCCTAACCAAAACACTCAACTACAAAGTCCCAGAGCCAGGATCAGAACACTTCTCCCGACACTTGACCCTGTGTTTATCCACTTAGAACAATTACTCTGAAAAAATAACTTCCATTCACAAGGAGAATAAGAAATAGAAATGATACAGTGTTCATTACTTATGTTGGGCTAGGAGAGCTCCAACTGACTGAATGATATAAGATGAGAAATGAACATTATACATTGCGTATGAATATTTTCCATTTCTTAATAGATCACTTTTCACGTCATGACTGTATTGTATAGATGATTTGAGGTGAGACAAAGTGCACGGAAGAATGAGGACCTTCTCCTTGGTCATGTCCAGCAGTCCGATGGAGTACCGTTCACAGTTCAGATATGTTCTAACTGTGTAGAGTGCTTTGTGAAATTGCCGCTCAATATCTGTGAGCTCTTCAAATACTTTATTGGCTGACCACATAAGGATCTGAAAGGAGGAATTGCAAAGAAAACAGAACAAAATACAGTGAAGAGATAGAGCATTAGTCAAAAGAAAGGAGGAGGTATCTTAGATAAAAAGAATACACATCACTAAACAATGTAATTTCATTTTTGAACATGTGCACGTCTGACAAACTACTCAGATGCAAGGGTGTGGGTTTATGAAAGTGGTAAGCCATGATTGGTCCCTGTGTCCAAATGTTTTGGCTTCAAAGGGCAAGTGACCTAAAATCGGATGCAGAAACAGTGTCTGGAGAGAGGGTCCAGTATTGGTGGCCCTCTGGCTCTTGCTGACAGTTGTGGGGAGAAAGCCATATGCCTCCTTTCATTTATCCTGAGATACCCATAGGTAACCTTATCTGGACAGTTGGATGGGAGAGGATTTGGAAGCCCTCCATCACCACCACTCTCCCCCATAATGTACTGATGAAGAAACTGATGTTCAGAGAGCAGCCTGGACTCAGGTGCCCTGGTTACCAATGTTGTTCTTTATCCTTCTGGCTCAAGGAGGCAACAGACTTCAGAAGAGTGATTTGCTCCTCAAATTAATAGCTTCAATATGTCCCAGGCACTGCTAAGAGCTTTCTGTGTACAATTTCATATAATGATCATTTGATAGTTACCACAACTGTGCAGGGTAGATTACTCTAATTATAGCCAACCCACAGAAGAAACCATGGTTACCCAGGATAAACACTGAAGAAAGGCAAGCCAGTGGTATCTATAGATGGAGAAGCAGGGAAGTGGGGTGGAAGGCAGGAGCAGACCATGAGAAGACAACTGGGACCAAAATTTGGGAATCTACTCCATGTGGCTTAAACCCCCATGAGTGATAGGAGGGGTGTGAGCTTATTGCCTCTGGGTCCCTTTGACAGAACAGGTCCGAATAGAGTGATTAATGTCACCTTCCTGTTACCTGGCTTCTCCGGGATTCAATACTGTGCATGTATTGGGTATGATGAAACTTTAGGATGACAGAAACAAAGTTGAGGTGTTTGGAAAAGACCTACAGAAGGCAGAGAAAAACAAATCAGGTAGGATATCTTTCTCTCTCCACTAAACTACAAATAAATTTCCCAAGTCTCTGACAGGATGCCCAGCGTTAACGTTACCTCCTCATCCTCTTTGGAAAACTCAGATGCATTTACTTTGTTAACTGCCATAACCACAGCAAGAACTTCCTTGCCCATCACGATCGGGGTTGCCAGCAGGTTCTTTGTGACATACCCGGTTTGTTTGTCCATGAAGTCAGAAAAATGGCTGTTCTGAAAGACACATTCACATATTTGCCAAAGCAGCACAGAACCATGGGGTGTAGATCCAGGAATGGCAACAGACCATTCTCTCTAGTCCACACCATACAGACAGATAACCAGGGCCCCAGCACAGTGGTCCCACCCACACCCCCATCCCATGATCGCACAGAATGAACTCACCCGTCTCAGGACGAGCATCTCCCACCTGAGCTATGGCCTATCTAGGTGAGCCTGAGTTTGGGCCAGGAGAAAAGAGGTGATGTCCCAGCCAAACGGGAAGTGAGGTGCTAAGAGGAAGTAACTACAAGTGGGCCTCCTTGGATAAGAAGTAGTTCTCTTTTGTGATTACCATTTACATGGTAATGCCTCATTTACATGCCTCATTTACATACCAATCTTGGCCACTAAATGAATAATCAAAATACTAGACACATGCACCAGGGGATGGGGTCAGGCAGTATTTCTTTGCAAACACACTTCATTCTGCAGCTTCAGAGCTTGATGCTATTCTATCCTAGATTCTAAACACAAGGAAATTTCCTTAAGTTCAATTGGCTGTTTTGAGAAAATGACTTACAAGTTTCAAAATGTAATGCTTGCTTATTATTGGATTTGAAAGCCCTAGAGAAAACCATCCATCAGATTACAGGGTAGGGAAGGAGAGGCTTTCTAGTTCACTAGCTCCAACAAGCCCCAGTGAAGTATGCTTGAGTAATTCCTGTATTTCTTGGATTCACAAACTCCCTTGATGGTTCTTCAAAGAAACCACTGAAGGCAACTGGAGAAATTGTGTAGAGCAGCAGACTGACTGTGTCCCTCATCCAATCTTCCCATTGTTAGATTCTGATTAAGTACCATTACCCCTTTGAGATCAACAGTCAGAAAGAGAGAAGGGAAGGAAGATAGAGGAGAGAAGAACAGGAGCTATAGGTAACCTGTTAATTATTGAAAACAGAACTTCTCTGTGGCTTTCTTTTAAACCACAGTCAGAATGAAAGCCACCCATAGAGTCGATCAGCAGTTTGCCCAAAAGAAAAAGAAATAATTAACCTAAGAAGAATATCTCTCAGTTTCCTATTATTAAAAGTTTTCCTGTCTTTAACCTGTTTTAAAAACATGCAATAATCATTGACCCTTTTTTGGCCTCCTATATCCAGACCTCAAAAGCCCCTTGGCATAAATGTAATATTATCATAGTTGTAGTTTATTGAGCACCTACTAGGAATCAGGCACTTTATGTACATTGAATCTGTATATTTATTTGCCGCTATGTCTCAGGTGCAGAAAAGCAATCTACCACACAATTACCTGGTCTCAGACATGCACCTAGACTGGGATCAGGCTCTCACCTTGCACCATGTGGCTTCCCTGCTATAGCTTTCATGGACCGCCCCCCCCGCAAGATCAGGTCATCTGGCTTTACCTCTTTGTCTAGGTGTGAGATGTCCCTCCCTCACCTGTGCCCACACTGCCAACCAGAGAGAAGCCATGTGTGGTCAGCGGTGTGGTAAAAGAGAGAGGCCTTAGAAGACCCACGTTACGGTCCCAGACCTGCCACATACTGCCTAATTGACATTAAGGGGATTCATCTGTATACAGGATGGAAATAAAAACATGGTCCTTCCTTCCCTGCAGGGTCCTTGCCAAATCAAATAGATCACCAATGTGAAAATGCCTATAAATTGTCAGATACAATAAAAAAGTAAAGAATTAGTAGAAATTTCATTAAACCATTTGGTTTCCATCTTTTTCCCCTTTGCAGATTTTACCACAGTTGATTAAAGTCTGGCAAAATTGCAGAGATGTGTGGTTGGGGGTAGGATGGAAAGACCACTGGACACAGTGAGGACACCTCATCTAGTGAGTCTCAGTGACTGACCATACCATGGACTCTAGGAGAGATGCAGCCTCTGACCTCAGCTTCCTCTTCTCAAGGAAGGAGTAAGCTCCAGACTGCCAGGGCCCCTTCCATCTGGTATCCCATGCCTGCTTTGGGATCCACTTTTTCCTCCTGCATCTGCTCACCCAACACACCAGTGGTTCAATATTGACTGCATTTTAGCACCACTTAGGGAGGTTTTAAAAAATACTATTGCCTGCATCCCAACCCCTGAGATTCTGGTGTATTGGTCTATTAAGTCTTGCATGGTATTTTTTTTAAAGCTCCCATTTCGATTTCAATGTGCATTCAGAGTTGAAAAACACTACTCTTCCATCCAGAAGAAAAAATGCTGAGATGCAGTAGAAATGAAAAGCTAATGAGGCCCTTGTCTCTCCTTTGAGCTGAGGAGAGTGTCTGTCTCCAACATATACTTCTCTGTTCTGCCCATAACAACCAAGAGTCCTTAGGTTAAAAAAAGAAAGAAAGAAAGAAAGAAAGAAAGAAAGAAAGAAAGAAAGAAAGAAAGAAAGAAAGAAAGGAAGGAAGGAAGGAAGGAAGGAAGGAAGGAAGGAAGGAAGGAAGGAAGAAAGAAAGAAAGAAAGAAAGAAAGAAAGAAAGAAAGAAAGAAAGAAAGAAAGAAAGAAAGAAAGAAAGGAAGGAAGAAAAAAAGAAAAACATGACTCACATCCACCTCCACCCCCATTACCCTCACGTCCAAGCGGCAATGCTCACCATGGACAGCAACAGACCAAGGCCGCCTGGTCTGTTAAGAAACTCTCTGCTATTATTCTCTTCTCAGCGTGTGGAACTGGACTCATTAATAAAGCATTACAACAGAAATCATTTTACCTGTCTCTTTAAACAAACTTTTTCCAGGAAAAAAAAACCTTGCTTGTCACTTTAAGTTTGAAGTCCCAGCAATTTTGGAGACGGTGGAGACTGGCAAGAAGCATATTCCCATGAGAAAACCTCAGGGTGAGTGGGCATAGCCTCCTAATTGGTGTCAAGAGAATTTTGTTGAAAGGGTGCAAATTGTTTTAGTCACTTAAGCGGGGGCAGTCAGTCCCAGAAGCTCACTTAGACCAGCCTGAACTCACGGAAGGGAGGGATCAGAAAGGGCTGAGGGACTCCGTGCTGTGTGATGGCAACCCTTGCACCTAAGGGCTGTGCTGTGGCTGTTTGCAACCACAAATGTTTGCTAATGTTTGATGACTTCTGTGCTTTCTGGATCCATGCGGCCATTCCCCTGTAATCAGCTTCAGGAGGCATGACGGGGATTATCCTCCCTTGGCCAGCTGCCCCCACTCACCAGCCAACAAACCTCAGCATGGAAGGCAGAGAGAGTTTAGGGACCCCTCCCCCATCAACTCCCTTCCACCATAAGCCATTCCTCCCCTTTGGTTCATGGCAAATCATAGTAATGGGGCATGTGGACAGAAGAAAGTCAGCAGGAGAAAGTCCGGGCTGGTACCTGTGGTTATTGCCGAGCGGAGCAATTATGAGAGATTTACCTTTTCTCCCTCTTGTTTATTTGTATTTTATCTTTTTTTTTTTAATGAAAAAGCACTGTGGTGGTAAGAAGAGTGATTTTTTTTTGTTTGTGCATTTGTTTTTAAAAGCGCATAACAATGCCTTGTGTTTGAATGCAGTGCTGTGGCTCTTCAGGGGCAAACTACAAGATTGGAATTGATTCTTCTTTTTTTTTTTTTTAGTTTATTTGTTTAAGTTTAAGTAATCTCTACACCCAACACAGAGCCCGAACTCACGATCCTGAGATCAAGAGTCACATGCTCCCCTGACTGAGCCAGCCAGGGGCTACTGGAGTTCATTCTGGATAGAGCTGAGTTATGGGGGGCTGGGATGGTCAGTTGTACTTATCACCCAAATTTACATTTTTCACAATCGAAATGTGAACATCTGAACTTTCAAATGGTATTATTTTTTCTTTCTGCACATTTGGTCTGTAGGTGAAAGCATCCTTTTGTGAGCCAGTCCCCAGAGCACTGAGGGACTTGAAAAAATTGTGAGTGAAAGGTGGGGGGTGGGGGGCAGTTCACAAGTCTCAGCATGAGGGAGCTTGCTGATCTCCCAGGCGGAGGCTTTGCCATGCTGCTCAGGAGGACAGTTCCCAGAGCAGGGAGGCACAAAAGGGGCAGCTCTGGCATGCACCAGGCCCAGGTAAGTTTGCCCATAAAATGTGAAACATTACAAGGGACACACACTAAAAACTTACTCATTGTTTATCTGAAATTCAACCTGAACTGGGCACCGTGTATTTTTATTTGCTAAATCCAGCAACCCTCCGTTTGCAGGATCTTCTCCCGGCTGTTGCTACTCCTCAGGGTACAGCCAAACCCATGCTGCAAGGGTGGCCCCTGGCTCCCAGCTCTCCCTTCATTGGTTCCTCCCCACTACCCCGCCAAGACGTCTGGTGGGCCCCACCATCAGAAAGCCACCTACCTTGTGCACGTCGGGAACGTTGATGGCTTTCTTCGTGTGAGCAACCCAACCCACTATCCCAATTTCCAACGGAAACACCGCTTCTTTGTCAGGGCCCACCAGGTTGTCCTCAAACCTGGATGTGGGGGTGACATCGAGCAGCCAGGAGGCCACCTCGGGCGTGCCGTTGCGAGCCCGGCAGAGGAACAGGCTGCAGCGGTCGGCATGCAGCAGCCCAGCCAGCTTCTGCAGGGCCCTGTGCATGGCGGGCTCGGTGCCGGCCTCCTCCTGCACCGCCCGCAGCACCTCGCTGCACAGGGCCCACTCCTCAGCCCCCGACTGCACCCCGCCCGGGCCGGGGGCTTCCCTTGGCCTCCTTGCGAAGTACTCCTTGGCAAACTCAGGATTGTCCTCCAGGTATTTCTCCACAGCCTCTTTGCTGATCTCACCCATGGTGTGATCCGCTTTGCTTTGCCGATCTTGTTCAGGAAGGGACACACCCTCAGAGCACCGCCTGGGACCCAGTGCCAGGGACGAAATACATCCTAGTAAGGGCCCTCACAGGATCCCCCAAAGATGGAACAGAAGGGTCGCTTGGTAGAGCTTTAAAAAACTGCCAGTAACTCTTGGGCTGTGACAGAAGGTCTGGCTTAGAGTAGGATTCAGGAAGCACAGGATTAAAGAGTTCTTCGGGACACGAAATCCCTAAGTATTATTAGCTCATAAGTCCTCGGAGAATCCTCAGAACATCTTAGATCAGCCAGGCAGGTGGCAAGTCGAAGTGACTATTCCAGAAGAATAACTGAACATAGGCCGCAGGCTGCAGCAAGAATCACTGATATATCCATTAATGATATTACATTAGCATTGATTGACAATTTGACTCATTTTTTTCATGGTAGCTATCTGAAGTGAAACTGTTAGACCTTGGAAGTGTCTCCTTATTTATATGGCAACTTTAATGAGCATATAGGGGAGATGGAAGGGTTTAGCATCCATGTAACATAAAATGGAATATTAATCTTTACTTCTCTTGAAAGTCCTATGATCAAACAAGTTGCCTGGCCTACTTTCTCTAAAACCTTCACCTCTCAATTCCCCTCATTTAAAAGATTGACCTCCGGGAGTGTTGTAAAGGAACAAATCTTTTTTTTTTTTTTAATTTTATTTATTTTTTTACTTTATAAAGTTTCATATTTTTTTAACATATGCAATTATTTTCCATCATTTACAATACAGTAGTTGCAATGACACTCCAAACAGAAAAGCAAAGTAAAAAATCAAAACACCAACTTCTGTTTCATGTAATTAGACTTCTACAGAAATTAGAAGGTTAAGTAACAACTAGTTAGTCACCTAATTTCACAGCTATCTGAAGTGGCAATCGTTACATAGCAGCTTATCTATGATACATTCAAGATAAATGATACAGTATATTACTTGTTTCATAGGCTACAACACAGCCTGCTTAATACCTTTCCTTAAATTCCACCTCTATACTACAATATGCTTGAGGTCCATACAAATCTTAATCTTATTCTGGAAAGGTGAACATGGCAAAACATTTGCCCGGGATCCAAGCCTAATCAAGCCACAACTTAAGCAATAATCCTTGTCAACAGACGTGATTGTAAAAGGCAGCCCATGCAGCTGCTAACTGGGTTTTCCTGCCACGCATATTAGTTTGGATTTTGTTTTGAATAATAATGGCCAGACTCATGCATTTTTGCTCTGAGACACAGTCTGTTAATCCTAGTGGATAAAACCTGTCTTGTCTGTTGCTAGGATCGTCACCATTCGGGGTGCGGTGGGGAGGGGGTTGTGCATGGAAAAACACCTACCTCTACTTAGTTTGGCTTAATGTTCAGTTTATTAAGCTTTTACATTGATTAATCACACTTTCAAATATTTAGACACTGTTATACAACCAATAAGTCAAACAGCACATTTAATGATCTGATATCCTTGAATTTTTCTTTTTTCTTTTTAGAGAGAGAGAGAGAGTGAGCTTATCACAAGCAGGGGAGAAGGGCAGAGGGAGAGAGAGAGAAACTTAAGCAGGGTCTACGCCCAGCTCAGATCTGACTTGGGACTCAATCTCACACCCTGGGATCATGACCTGAGCTGAAATCAAGAGATGGATCTTCAACTGACTGAGCCACCCAGGTGCTCCCAATTTCCTTCAGTACTTAAATGCCAATTTCAAAGGTAGCCAAGGTCTTTTCAGCATTTCAATAAGACTATAAACTTTGTGACAGATTCTCTTGAATGAGCACACATATTACAGTGACTCTAAAAGTTACTGTTAGACCCACATTTAAGTCTACTTCAAAGATAGCAAGGCTGTGGGTTTCATTTACTTTGCTTAACTTAAAGCTTACCTTGATAGAGTGATAATGGTCTCACCAGAAAAGAAAAAGCCATCCACTGAAGCTGCAGGTTCTAGGTCAGGAAATGAGAGGTTCCTGGTTGGAATATGGTTTTCCCAGAGGAACACAAGTCAAATTGGCACTTGTTGAGCTATGTGGCCTCTTATGGTAGAGTTCACTTGTTACCTCAAGGGGCCCTGCCGAGCATATATCTTCCGTCCTCCTCGGCCTAGTCTCAGGAGGGTCCTCCTCAGAGCTGTTTACTATTAGCATTAACATCCTATTAGCATCTCATTATTACCAGAGTAATGCAGAGGTTTATCTCCGAAGAGAAAGGAGATGAGTCAGTCCACGCACTCACCCCTCCCATGGGACCATCACCTTCTCACAGTTTGGACACTTCCTACCTAGTTCTTTAGTGTGACTATGGCACAGCTCCAACTTCTACCAAAATTCTGTTGTATGCTCACAGTTCCCTGGTTCCATCCTTCCCTCACAAGCAGAGAGAGAAAAAACACGTATCTGTATTCCATATGCAGATACACACTAAATAGGAAAAACAAAATACCGATAGATGTTAACATTACTTATAAAAATAAAAATTAATTTAAAAATGAAACACATTCTATTATTGTCACTATTCTTTTTACTTTTGCTTTTATAACTACTCTTTCAACACGTCTACAGATTGTCCATCACAAGCAAGCCACCGTATTAGCTTCTGTGGCAGAGACTTCATATTCCCCCTCATCTGATTCTTCCCTCCTCCTCATTATATGAGACTATTCTTTCTGCCCTCCTACCCTGGTAGGGCCACATGACCAACTTTGCCTATGGGTTGTAGTCAGGAATGTCTCTTCCAGGTAAGAACGATTAATCGCCAGCCTAAGACCCTCTACTGTCAATTTTCCCCGCTGCCACATCAGTTCCAGATGGAGGGGCCTCCTGATTCCAAGTGAGGATATTCTGGAACAGAGCCTCCTGCTGACCTGAGATGGAACGCATAGAATGAGTAAGAAATAAACCATTCTTGTTTGTAGCCTCTGAAAGATGAGGGCTGTTTGTTACTGCAGCACAGCCAAATCAATCTTGACTGTTACACTTCTACTCAAGGGATGCAGGTGACAAGTAAGTCTTGGTCCCAGTTTCACACACACTTGTGGTGTGGTAAGGGAGATGAAAGCAGTACATAAAGAGTTGTAAGACATGGAACAGAATATGATAAATGTCAGAAATGAGGTACATACACATGGCTATGAGAGTTCAGAAAAGAGATCATATCTATAATGGAGGGAGATGGGGAGGAAATCGAGTGTTCCAGATGGTAGTCACAACAGGGGCAGTAGCATGGGGCATAGAGTAACGGGGAAGAGTGAGAGCTGAACCTGAAAAGGCAGGTTGGGCTCAGATTACAGGAGCCTCAGTGACTAGGCTGAGGATTTTGAACCCTGGAAAGTTTGGGGGTCAGGAAAAAACATAAGGTCCTTTTCCACAAATTTAATCTGGTGATACTTAGATGAGCTGGAAGAAAGAAATACTGGACATAGGGATACAGATTAAGCAGCTTTATTGCATTTTGTTCATTATCAAATACTCTAAAAATGTGTATAGGCTTTGATTCTGCACTTCTGCTTTTATGAATTTATCTTGCAGAAATAATTAAGATTGTATATGATTAATGTAGTTACAGGAGTGTTCATGAAAAATACAAATATAAAAGTAAAACATCAAAAATATCCTATATTTTCAACAACAGGAGGTTGAATAAATAAATGGCATTATATCAACAGAATACAAAGTGTATTAATAACCTTACTGTAAAGGTCTGTTTATTGATACGAAGAAATACTTATGATACATAGTAAACTGTAAGGTAGTTTTGCAATACAATTCCACTTACATACGCATTCATGGCAGTGTGTATCCCAGCATGGTAACAGTGATTATTCCAAAGTGATGGGATTCAATACATTAATCTTCTTTTTGCTTATCTGATATTTTTCTAGTGTCTACAATGAACATATATAATTTATGTAATAAATTCATGCAATCATAAACAAAGTTGTTTAAAAAATTTTTTTAATGTTTATTTATTTTTGAGAGAGAGCAAGAGTGCAAGAGAGGAGGGACAAAGAGAGAAAGACACACACACAGAATCCAAAGCAGGCTCCAGGCTCTGAGCTGCCAGCGCAGAGCCCAACGGGGGGCTCGAACTCATGAACCATGAAATCATGGCCTGAGCTGAAGCTGGACGCTTAACTGACTGAGCCCCCCAGGTATCCCAATAAACAAAGTTTTTAAGGTTATTTTCATAGGCTATGGGTGAGGTTGCTTGGGAACAAAAAACTGTGAGACCCAATTCTAGGCATCAATTGACAGGAGCAGGCAATTGTTTAGTTAGAAAAAGCAAGCAAGGGGCACCTGGGGGGCTGTCCGTTAAGCATCTGACTCTTTGATTTCACAGCCCTGGGTCAGGCTCTGTGCTGACAGTGCAAAGCCTCTTGGGTTTCTCTCTCTCTGTCTCTCTCTGCCCTTCCCTCCCCCACCTCAAAATAAATAAACTTTAAAAATAAAAGCAAGAAAACAGAGGGGTCACTGGTGACTACTTTGAGTACAGTTTGACTTTTTTTTTTTAGCATGACATTTTATACAAAGACTTTTTTAAAGGGAAATTCTGGAAGCTTGCCTTTTACACACACACACACACACACACACACACACACACACACACACACACATATCTCTGTTGTCCTGTCTTTGACCAAATCTTATTGTCTCCATCGCCCTTCTTGCTCAGAAGAGTTCTTGCAGTCTCTGGCCAGTGCTGACAAGACCTTTGTGTCTCTTATTGGCTGTTCAGTCCAAGCCACTGAAAAAAAACAAATGTAAGAAAACAGAAATATTTTTAAAAATTACCAAACATACCACTTAGAATGAATTTTCAAAAATTTTTAAGTGTTTATTTTATTTTTGAGAGAGGGGAGGTGGAGGGGTAGAGAGAGTGAATCCCAAGCAGGCTCTGCACTGTTAGCGTGAAGCTTGATGCAGGGCTCAAACTCACAAGGCATGAGATTATGACATGATCCAAAGTCAAGATGCTTAACTGACTGAGCCACCCAGGTGCCCCTGAATTTTTAATACTACACAATACTGGTTGACTTTGTTGAACTTCACTGTTTAATTTTTATGTCAGCATTTCTAAGATATTACAGACATTGATCATCATTTATTTAGTTAAAACATCCCTGAAACAATAACTAGGTCAATGTGAAAGCTCCATTCCACTTAGAATATTTTTAGAAATGTAAGCCAAAAGGTACTGTTTTACTATAAACTGACCATAAGAATAGCTAACATTATACTATATAATCTGTGCTAGGTGCTCTTCTAAGACCCTTACACATATTATCTCATTTAATTCTTGCAGGAACCTAATGAGGTAGGTGCTGTGATTGTCTGTATTTTACAGGCAAGAAATTGAAGCACAGAGAAATAGTGTCCCCATGAGGGACACAAGACATCATCAAGCTGCTGGAGAGGCTTTATGCAGGGGCTATATGTATATGAAATGTTATTAAACACCAAAAAAAAAGTTAAATAAAAATTCCAGGAACTCTTTTAAAAACCTACAGATGTACAAAAGAAAGGTTTCACTTCCTTAAACTTTCTGCTTAACAAATTTGCGTTCCTCAGTAGTATACTGTACTAATAGATGTAATACTTCTCTCATTGCTAATATTTTCCACTTCGGTTGACTATTTCTACAGGAAGCAATGCTTATGTAATAACCAAACCATATGCCCATGAGACTGAAGCACCACACAGAACTGGCAACACTATCCTGGATTAACCAGGTACATGTCAGGCCATTATGCCTAGTATACACTTCAGCTCCGCCTCAGTCAGGTCCTCCGTTCCTCCCATTACTCATCGCCGAAAGGCACCCCCACAGGCAGGGATTTCAGTCACAGCCTGGCAGCCAAGCACAAAGGGCTCTCTCACCTTGCACATCTGCTCACAGGAATCTCTGTGCACACCCGACTGATGGGTGTGACCAGGTGTTTCAGGAATAATTCACTTGAGGGGATCCATGTTGTTTTCACCTAAATTGAGGACACTGATGACTTCATAACCATTGCAAATAAAAATCCTACTGAAAAAATTAGTTTGACTCTTTGCACCTGGAAAACTGGCCAAATAACTAATCTTTTCATTTCCCCACCAATTTCTTTGGCATCTTTTGATTGTAGTCAGAAGATAAATGCTACCCAATTTCGTTGTTTTTCATTTTCCTTGGCCTTTCTGTCGGGATGTGGACGTAAATGTCAGTTTGCATGAAATGGAGTTGGTTTGAAATGCTTCATTGTCATGAGGGGAAGGACATAAAGTTCTTGCATTAGCTCTTCTTTCAGTTCTGGTAAAACATCTTTCCATGTTTCCTGGGAGCTAGTGATTTGCTTGTTGCTGTATTCATTAAGGTTACACTCTTCTGTTACAGGGAACCCTCCCCGCCAAATCTCAGCCGCTTAACCCAATGGAAGTTTATTTTTCATTCACAAAAAGTTAGTCACTGGTGGGGTCCCAGGCTGAAGGAGGCTCAGCCAGCTGGCAGATGAGGGAAGAGAGACGGCAAGGATGATTGGACAGGCAGCTTTTACAAGCCCTGTCTGGGACTGACACACAGCACTGTGTCCACATTCCGTCCACCAGACTTAGGCATGTGGATTTATAGAGCTACAGGAAGTGGGGAGGTGCCTTCTGGCAAAATAGTCTCTTCTCAACAACTCTACACCATGGCAGAGGAGTGCACACTTTTCAAGCTAGTGGAAGACTAGCTCCCACCTCTGCTAGAAGTGCTAAATCCTGAGAAATTATATTTTAGAAAGAATGACCTCTGACTACATCTTTTAAAATAAATATTTTATGACACTTACCTAAAGTAGTTCATTTCAATAAAAGAAATGAAGCCAATGTCTGCTAATGGAGTACCTACTAAGTGCGAGTCTCTTAATAAATCTCATGGAAAAGTTGGGGGGAAGGGCAGGTACCAAGATGAATGACTCGTGGTCTGCCTTTCCATGAAGTATGGCAGAAAATGAACTTTTGTATATATAATTTATGATCCATAAGATATAATTTAAAACATTACTTCTGGGGGGAAAATGTTCGTAATGAGAATATTTGTTTTGTTTTCTGATTAAACATTTTCACTATAGGAAACTTTAGAAAGTACAAAAAGGTACAAATCCAAAAAAAAAAAAACCCCAACCTTCAAATGTCCTTAATCCCATCACACAGAGGTAATCACCATGAACATCTTTTCCTGTTTATATTATTATATAGATACATGCATATTTGAAAAAATTATTTTATGAGGACAAATTTCAAAGCACCAAAGTTAAAAACATCAGTTGACCTGTATTCACCTATTTGTAATCAGGAAGAAATTTGAGAGAGAATGCCAAAATAAACTGTTTTTCTTTGCTGCTATCTGGGATGCCAAGGTTCACTACTGATCAATAAAAGAGAGAGAGAAGGAGGAACAGTTACGGCCCCTCTTACGCACCTAACACATGAAAAAACATGTTGTTGCAGAAATGATCATCATACAATTTGCCAAAATTCCCTGCATTTACTCAGCATGTAGTGTGTGCAAGGACACCAGCACATGTTCTGGGGGAAACAGAGGAAAGGCTCCTGGGAGAACTTTTCTGGCAGTAATAACCGTCCAAGGGCAGTCAGCTGGCCCAAGAGCTCTCCCTCCATCACTGGACGTGTTGGAGAGGAAGCTGGAAGAGCTTTACTCTGGAATGTTGAGGAGGGGGTCCAACATTGGACAGAAGAAAGATACCTGTAAGTCATTTCCCACCCAGGGTGCCAAGACACTGCCACGTGTGCATCCTCCCGACACTGGTCCTGCAGGAGTAGCTTTTATTTGAGCTATTTGGGATGATACGTTCTATGATAAAAGTGGCCTAACCAGAACATCTCCTAATTATCTGGTTGGCCAGAACAGGGCTTTCCCACCTCTGGGGCAGTAAGGAGTTAAATGCATCATCATTGGCACTCCTGAGACACCCTGAAGACTCAAGTTGGGGGAGGAGGCAGGGATGGAGGGCAAAGTGGCAAGTGGAGGTAGAGAACCAGGCAGGTGATGTCCAAAGAGTTATAGGAAGGTGTCTACTTCTTTGCCATACCACCAACTCTCATTCAGTCAAAAGCTGCATCCTCTGACTTCTTTAATCCATGAGAGGAATGCTAACTTTGAAAGATAAGACAAAAGGGTGGTTAGGAAATGGTGCCATCAGGCAGGCAAAATAGCACAAGGAGTCACAGCGTTTTGACTCAATTGACCACTGACCATAGAATTTCGTTCACCTCCCAGCTCCTGTCCACTCCTCTGTGAACTCACCTTAGCTATTTTGAAAACAAAGCCAAATTCCACTACGGCTTTGAAATAAAATTGCATCATAAACAATTGGTAGATGTGTTTCAAAGCGGTTTGAGGGAAGTGCCGCAGAGTAAGTAGGCGACCACCGAGGTTGCTCAAGTATTTCCTGCCCTGACCAGTGTTCGTTTCTGGAGAATATTTAACAGGGAGGGTTTTAATGCCTCTAAAGATGTTGAAACTAAAGAACAAATATTGACCCAGAAAGTACCACAACTCTCCTGAAAGAGAGTAAAATACATCCTTTATAAAATGAAAAACTCCTTGGCCGAAATATCCCCAAACTCCTGCACAACTGGGGCCGTCGGAGGTTAGGGAGGCCAATCTGGCACGGCCCCGGGGCGCGGGCGCGGAGGCATCAGCCAGCATCCCGGGGTCCCCCCCTGCCCCGGGGAGAGGCCACGGTCTTCCCGCCAGGCCGACCTGCGCCTGCAGCCAGAGAACCCGGGCCCCGAGGCCACCCCAGGCCGCAGCTGGCGGCCGCTGGCACGAGTGCTGGGTGGCCAGGCCAGGGTTTGTTCCCGCGGCTCGGCCGAGACCACCCCGCGCGGCTGCTCCACCGCCCGCGGCGGCCCCCGAGGCGAGGCTCCCGCGCAAAGAGACCCTCCCTGCGCCCGGGCGTCGGTGAGTCAGGGCGCGTTATGCAAGTGCT
>NC_043701.1:153897251-153900440 GCF_006229205.1 Suricata suricatta | reverse complement strand
CGGGCGGCCAGGGCTGGGGTCGCGGGCGGGTGGGGAGGCAGCACCCGGGGGCCCGCGGCTGAGCGCTCACGGAGCACGATCCCCGCAGGGCGGACTCCTGAGCACGATGGCGTGGGTGTGGGCGCTGGTGCTGCTGGCCGCGCTGGGCAGCGCCCGGGCGGAGCGCGACTGCCGGGTGAGCAGCTTCCGAGTCAAGGAGAACTTCGACAAGGCTCGCGTAGGTATCGGCCGGGCGGTCCCCGGTGCCCCGCGTTCTCCCTTCCCGGAGGCCGGCCGTGCCCGCCGAGCCACCAAAGCCTGCGCTCACCTCTTTCGCAGTTCTCCGGGACCTGGTACGCCATGGCCAAGAAGGACCCCGAGGGCCTCTTTCTGCAGGACAACATCGTCGCCGAGTTCTCTGTGGATGAGAATGGCCGGATGAGCGCCACGGCCAAGGGCCGAGTCCGTCTTTTGAAGTCAGAGCCTCTCCCTCAGCCCCCCACCTCCAGCTGAGCACCCAGCCATGACTGGGGAGGGCGGGTGGCCTCCGGGTGGGATGGAGGGAGGAAGCCTTTTTTCCGTCTGGCTCAGGATCTCCTTGGCTTTTGCAGTAATTGGGACGTGTGCGCAGACATGGTGGGCACCTTCACAGACACTGAGGACTCTGCTAAGTTCAAGATGAAGTATTGGGGCGTAGCGTCCTTTCTCCAGAAAGGAAGTGAGTAGTCAGTTCAGTGGGACCATCTCAGGGGATGACGGGGGTCATATCTGGCCAGATTGCCGAGTTTCTTCTCCTGGGGCACCGTTGGAAAGAATGATCTCTATGTGGCGGGAACTCTGAGCAGGGCCTGAGGTTGGGGAGGTGAGATTGGGACTGGCAGGCCCCCTCCCTGCCCACTTTCCCCACCTCCAGCTCAGAAAACCTGGCCCAAGCTCAAAGGGACTTTGGGCTTGTCAGATGACCTCTTTCTGCCATTTTCCTGTCCAGCCACTGTGCCAAGGTGTGTCACCTTCTCCATGCTCAGGCTTCCCACCTCTGTGAGACCCATCCCACATCACCGCTCATCCTGGTTTTGTATTTCCTCCATTTCATTGGGCTGAATCCTTGACACAGCTTGATTCGTTGGGGCCCCCAGCAGAGGCTGGAAGACCTTTATCCAAGGATGTAAGGAGCACTGTGCTAGGGATGGCTCACTCCGGGGTGCCCTGCCTGCAGATGCTGAGATTCTGAGCCAGGCACAGTGTTGGGTTGCACTGATCTCCCCTTTCTCCCAAGCACTCAAACCCAGATGGGGGGCAGGCAGGGTGTTGAAGACTCAGAAAAGGGTCCTAAAATTTAGGCTGATCATAAGAACATTGATGCCTTTTCTACTTTCTTTCCATTTCTCTGAAGTTTCAAATCTGGAATCCATTTGGTACCTAGGAAATAATGCAGGCTTATCATGATATCTTAGAGATGGGGAGTTAACCCTATGAAGGGGGTTCAATGTGAATAAACTGAGACCAAGAGAAAGTAGTGATTGCCCACAGTCATACAAGTTCGTGGGAGCCAGTGTCAAAGGCAGGTGTTCCAACTCCCAGGTAAGTAGTGAAAATTTATTTCAAATAACGCAGCAGAACTTGCTAGAGTGATTCATTTAGTGTGCAAGATATACTTTTTTGGTAAAGAAGTACAAAAATCAATACTGGGGTGGAAGATTGCTAATTTTTAGCAAGTGTAAACCCATAGTGCTTTGTTGCATTTTGAGATCTACTCGGGAAAGAAGTAGGGTTCTGCTGGGAGTACATTTGGGAAGGTGGGAGAGGATGCAGTGAGGAGCTCGGGTTTGCCTCTTGTGTCTCCCCCTCCTCTGCTACCAAACCAGATTAGATTTGCCTTTACCCATGGTAGATTGAGATTCTAACCAGGACTTCATTTGGAGGGGAAAAACAAACTCAAAAAACAAAACAAAACACTTGAAATCTTTAAAGTGATGGCTGTAGATACTCAGTGAGATGACTACAATATGGAAGGTTCAGAATTCAGTTCCTTGTGAGATTCTCTTTCAGGAAAGAAGTCGTGCTGTATAGCGGTCAAGCACGCAGGCTTCAAGAGTTAGACTGCCTGAGTTCAAATCCTAACTCCACCCACTACCTGTGGGAACGCAAGTGTGTTCCTTACCTTCTCAGTGTCTCAGTATCCTCCTCTGCGAAAGGAGGTGATCATAGCCCCTGCCTCATGGAGTTGTCTTCTGTGGATGCAGTGAGTTGACCTGCAGAAAGTTAGGAAAATGCCTGAGGCATGTGTTCTCTGTAAAAGTGGATCATTAGTGTTTCATTTTACCCCCAGGCATCAAATAATATTTCATTTTCTGGGTGCAGGATGGAAGCCCTCACAGAGACCGTCAGTTCAAGTCTCTCATTTTACAAGGGAAGAAACTGAGGTCTCTATTAAAGAAATGACTAGCCCAGGGCCACATGGCTACTTAGTGGCCCTTAGTGCCATCTCTTTGCCCAGGGCACAAAAAAGGGCATGAGCTGCCCCTGTGTTTTCTAAGTGTCCCACAAACCGTGTGACTTGGTGCTTCTGCCTTCCTGTATTTTACATGCTTTGGGGGCTGAGGAGGCAGGAGGCTTTTACAAAATCTACTCTCTCTCCTTGTGCCAATTTCTTTCTTTCTTGATGTTGGTCTGGCGTTAAACCCTGACTTGGTCAGGAGGATCTGAGGCCTCAGAGAGGGGCCTGCCTTCTTCACAAGCTCATTTCACCAAACAGATGTGCTTAAAATGAGGTATGCTTCTGCAGAAAAAATAGCTTGGGAACAAATGCTCACTAAATTTGTTGTCATGTTATTTTAAGATTAAGTGCAGTAAATCTCTGAGGTTGAGTATTGAGTGTCAGCGTTAGCAGACTCCGGCATGGCCTGCTGCAGGCGTGGGCGCGCTCTGTACCGGCCTCCTCTGCCCAGCTCTGCCAGCAGCAAACGGGACCGCGCAGGGGTTAAGGAATGCCACCATCAGCCGAGCTTGGTCGAATACAGGCTTCCCCATTGACTAGCCCCTCTGAACTTTGATTTCCCCAACTGAAATGGGGATAAAGAATAGTTCTTATTTCATAAGATTGTCAGAACAAATTAAGGTAATGCATGAAAAATGCATTATCCAGATGCATTAAGTGCTCAGAAAATATTAGCTTTGGTCATTATTGTTTTGGACCTTTCCTGAAAGACC
>NC_043701.1:153895879-153897151 GCF_006229205.1 Suricata suricatta | reverse complement strand
CTGACAATAAACATGATGGCATCTATCCAAAGAACCACTGAGAATGTGGGACCACTGAACACAAAATAGACCTTTCTACTGTTGTCTTCTCCATCTATTCTCCAACAATGTCTGTGCCTTTGTGGCTGATGTCTCCTTGCTGCCCTGCTGCCCCTCAATCCACTGGAGGACACCACTCTGATGATCCCCTTCACAGCTTTCCTGCTCCATCCTAATGGTGGCTTAGAAACCTGACTCACTTCTCCATGCTGGCAAGAGTGGTTTTTGTGTCGAGGACACAAGGTGCTTGCCCTCTGATGTCACATATTCATTCTTAGAGCTCGTATTCTTCAGATCTCCCTTGACAGATGCAGAGCCGAACCCTTGAAGAATTTAGATTTTGCTTATTCCTAAGGCTGGAAGCTAATAAGCTATAAAGAAGTGCACACAGAGGTGATCTAAATGCCAGCAAAGGCAGGATGAGAAATAACATTAATAAGAATGTATGAGAGATTTGGCCTGGGGAAACAACAATGCTCAGATTTACCTGAATACCTTATATTTGGTTAAAAAGGGTCACATCTCCAGGGCGCCCGGGTGGCTCAGTTGGTTAAGCATCCAACTCTTGATTTCAGTTCAGATCATGATCTCACAGGTCATGGGATCGAGCCCTGTGTTGGGTTCTGTGCTGACAGCTCTGAGATTGCTTGGGATTCTCTCCCTCTCTCTGCCCCTTCTGTGTGCATATGCATGCTCTCTCTCTCTCTCTCTCTCTAAATAAAGTATTGAACAAAATTTTAAAAATAAAAGTCTTTTTAAAAAGTACCACATCTCTACTTAATTTAACATTCTCATTGACATGTAACCATGGCTAGGACTTTATGAGCTTTTAATTATGTTGTCAGTCATTGTGTAAACACTTTCGATGCTTTCCCAATTATTCCTCATGTCTATCAAAAGTTCACACTGTTATTCCTATTTTACAGACAAGGAAACTGAGGTACAGAGAAGCTAGATAATTTGTCCAAGATCCCAAAGAACAGGACAGAGCCAGAGCCCACATGCCTAAGGTCTACACCACACTGATTGCAGGCAGTAGGTAACTTGGGGAAAAGGGGGACAAGAAACAAGAAACAAAAAGGCTCTGTGTCTCCATCTCACGCCCAAGCCATGAAGCACATGATGCTCGCTGTTCTATGTTTGTTCCACATGAGAGGAATGCAGAGGAACCCGGGGCCCCCAGCATCAGAGAGCATAAAGGAGACCTCTACTTCCCACGCTAAGCCACCCCAG
>NC_043701.1:153894509-153895779 GCF_006229205.1 Suricata suricatta | reverse complement strand
TCACTGTAATGATTATCTCTCACTCTGACAATAAACATGATGGCATCTATCCAAAGAACCACTGAGAATGTGGGACCACTGAACACAAAATAGACCTTTCTACTGTTGTCTTCTCCATCTATTCTCCAACAATGTCTGTGCCTTTGTGGCTGATGTCTCCTTGCTGCCCTGCTGCCCCTCAATCCACTGGAGGACACCATTCTGATGATCCCCTTCACAGCTTTCCTGCTCCATCCTAATGGTGGCTTAGAAACCTGACTCACTTCTCCATGCTGGCAAGAGTGGCTTTTGTGTCGAGGACACAAGGTGCTTGCCCTCTGATGTCACATATTCATACTTAGAGCTCGTATTCTTCAGATCTCCCTTAACAGATGCAGAGCCGACCCCTTGAAGAATTTAGATTTTGCTTATTCCTAAGGCTGGAAGCTAATAAGCCATAAAGAAGTGCACACAAAGGTGATCTAAATGCCAGCAAAGGCAGGATGAGAAATAACATTAATAAGAATGTATGAGAGATTTGGCCTGGGGAAACAACAATGCTCAGATTTACCTTATATTTGGTTAAAAAGGGTCACATCTCCAGGGCACCCAGGTGGCTCAGTTGGTTAAGCATCCAACTCTTGATTTCAGTTTAGAGCATGATCTCACAGGTCATGGGATCGAGCCCTGTGTTGGGTTCTGTGCTGACAGCTCTGAGGTTGCTTGGGATTCTCTCCCTCTCTCTCTCTCTCTCTCTCTCTCTCTCTAAATAAACTTAAAGTATTGAACAAAATTTTAAAAATATAAGTCTTTTTAAAAAGTACCACATCTCTACTTAATTTAACATTCTCATTGACATGTAACCATGGCTAGGACTTTATGAGCTTTTAATTATGTTGTCAGTCATTGTGTAAACACTTTCGATGCTTTCCCAATTATTCCTCATGTCTATCAAAAGTTCACACTGTTATTCCTATTTTACAGACAAGGAAACTGAGATACAGAGAAGCTAGATAATGTGTCCAAGATCCCGAAGAACAGGACAGAGCCAGAGCCCACATGCCTAAGGTCTACACCACACTGATTGCAGGCAGTAGGTAACTTGGGAAAAAGGGGGACAAGAAACAAGAAACAAAAAGGCTCTGTGTCTCCATCTCACGCCCAAGCCACGAAGCACGTGATGCTCGCTGTTCTATGTTTGTTCCACATGAGAGGAATGCAGAGGAACCCGGGGCCCCCAGCATCAGAGAGCATAAAGGAGACCTCTACTTCCCACGCTAAGCCACCCCAG
>NC_043701.1:153857792-153894409 GCF_006229205.1 Suricata suricatta | reverse complement strand
GGTGCTGAGTGGGCGGAGGGAGACACTGGCTGTGTGGCTTTCTGGCTTGTAGATGATGACCACTGGATCATCGACACCGACTACGACACCTACGCGGTGCAGTACTCCTGCCGGCTCCTGAACCTTGACGGCACCTGTGCCGACAGCTACTCCTTCGTGTTTTCGCGCGACCCCAGCGGCCTTCCCCTGGACGCGCAGAAGATCGTGCGGCAGAGACAGGACGAGCTGTGCCTGGCCCGGCAGTACAGGCTGATCGCTCACAACGGTGAGTGGGTGAGGGCGGGGCTCCGCACACTCCCCGAGGGGCCAGCGGGCCCTGGGTTTGGGCCGCAGGCCAGTGAAATGCGTTTCTTCTGCAAGAGAGAGAAAACAAGCCAGCTTGGTCTTACCGGATCTTTCACTGGACTTACCATGGGGCTGTTTCTGAAGGTGTGGGCAAAAGCCCTTTTCCAAAACCCTGGCACCTTTAATTAAATAAACTGCAGACAACAGGTTCTTCCTTAATATCTGCTACCCCAGGCCCAGTCTGTGTGGTTGCACTGCCCAGAAAAACCATTTTGACTAAATATTGTTTAGGTAGTCAGTGGCCCAGCGAAGAGCCGGACAGCAAATGTGACCATTGGTGTCAAAAATTAAAGAGAGGGGCGCCTGGGTGGCTCAGTGGGTTAGTGTCTGATTTCAGTTCAGGTCATGATCTCGTGGTTCTTGAGTTCGAGCCCCGTGTCAGGCTCTCTGCTCATAGCTCGGATCCTGGAGCCTGCCTCAGATTCTGTGTGTGTCTCTCTCTCCTCTTCTCTGGCTCACACCCTTTCTCTCTCTCTCAAAAAAAATAAACATTAAACAAAAAAAGTTAAAGAGAAACCTCACCATAGCAAGTTCAAAACAGAACCGTTTCAACAAATGCTCTTTTTCTCCTATGGAACTGGAACTAGAGAACCATGAAATTGACTAGCTGGTTTTTCTCACTTATGTTTTTTGAGATTCCCTGGAACAATGGTTGAATCTTTTTATAGATGTTAGTTACCCTTGTCTGATTTTAAGTCTATGTGCTGCCTAAGGGAGCACCACCTCTGTCTGATCTTGCTTTAAAATCCAGTAACGTTCTGGAGGAAAGTGTGCAGTCTATTTTGAAATGACACTCACTCCCACGGGAAACTGAGTTTCAAAATCCAAATAGGGTAATGTTAAGATGTAGAAAAAGAGAACAAAACTGAACTCTTCTATCAGTGCGACACCAAATGGATATGAAACTAAACCAAAAACATTAAAAAATAAGATTTTTATCCTCCACCCTGGGGTCCACCTACACGGAGGATGTGCAAAGGATCTCACCATGGCCAGGCCCAACGAGTGGCCCTTTCCCTGGGTTATGTCACTTAGTCCTCAGAGACACCTCATGAGGTAAACACGCTCATGATCCACATGCTACGGGTGAGAAAACTCAGGCTAAGAAAGATGACACAGGCTGCCCCGAATCTTCCGCAGGTAACTGAGTTGGATGCAAACCAAGGTTGTTTTTGACTCCAACCCTCCTTATGGAACCACCTACTGACACATGACAGAGGACATGGTGGACATTCTATAGAACCACCCACGGGGTGGCCAAGGCCAGGCTGATTTGGCTTCCACTTCCTGAAATAGGAGGAGGATATGCATCCAATCCTTTGAAATGCAGTGAGGTGGGGTGCCTGGGTGCCTCAGTCGGCTAAGCGGCTAAGCGTTAGACTTCAGCTCAGGTCATGATCTCATGGTTCGTGGGTTTGAGCCCCGCATCGGGCTCTGTGCTGACAATTGGGAGCCTGGAGCCTGGAGCCTGCTTAGATTTTGTGTGTCTTTCTCTTTCTCTGCCCCTCCTCCATTTGTTCTCTTGCACGCACTCTCTCTCTCTCAAAAAAAATAAATAAAACATTTAAAAAATTAAAAAAAAAAGAAATGCAGTGAGGTAAATTTAAGACAAGTGAAAAGCCAACTTTCAAACAGCAGCCCCTATGCTCTCGGCCCCTGTCTTGCCCCCAGAGAAATTAAAAGGATTTAGGAAAGAGCCTTGAGGATGCCGATGAATTACAGCCGCATCCAGCTGTAATCCTACAAGAAACACTTGACTAAACCTGCGCCCTAAGGCCATCATGCTAGTCCCCCTGTACCTTTAACACTGGGTCTGTCTTTCTGTCATTAATGACTTTATTTTCTGTATTTCAGGTTACTGTGACGGCAGATCAGAACAAAACATTTTGTAGTAACGTGGAGTTTCGTTTGAAAATTCCCGTTAATTCACTCAGCCTTCGACTCTGTCTGACCTTAGGGTCTAGTTTCCCTGCCCTACTCCCCTCATTTCGGTAAACACGGAACCTCAGTTCACATACAAATATACATGGGGATAAGTGAATCTGCACTCAAATGTCTGTCTTTCCGGGAGTGTCCTAAGGAATCATCTGAGGCTTAGGATTCCAGACTTTGAGTTATTAAAATATAGTCAACCATTTCCTGTGATCCTGGTTTTTATTTGCGCTGCATCTGTATTAAAGCGAGAAGTCCTGCAGATTGTTAGGTCTGGTGAGTCTTAATACCCGAGGTGGGGCTCTTCTCTCCCAGCTCTTCAAAACGTTTGGCCTCTTCTAGTGCCCAGTCTCCATTATTAATGATTGGGGCTTCTCCCGACTTCCTGAGAAAAGGGGTTTCCCCATTAAGTGAGAAAGGCCTTAACAAATAGCCTGGCCAAGGTACCAAGGCCAAAAGCCGTGAGTGTTGGCTAGGCGGGGCCAGCGAGCCCAAGGCCTCAGTGGACCCAAGGTTCATGAGGTGGGTAGGGTGGTGGACTCGCTGCCAGCCCTTCATTATTTCTAGCACTTAATTTACTCCTTATTTCAGGCATGGCCAAAATATTGAAGGACAGGTGGCTGTGGACGTCCCTGGGGGAGTTAGGAGATGGGTCTTGGAAACCAGGTCTGCGGGAAGATTTTGGCGCCCCCTACTGGAGTGCAGGAAAGGGGCTAGCTGGGGATAGAAGCCGTGGGGCTACAGGGAACACCAGTGTCCCACACTGTGAGTAGCACTTTTGAAGACAGTGTCTAGCCACATGCAGAGCCACTTGCCTTCATTTCCCAGGAGCTCCCAACAACTCAGCTTCTTATTTGGAAAAGTCATCAAGGCTTTGGTACCAGAGTCTTGGCTGTAAGTCAAAATGCAGCTTAGATATGTATTCACTGTGTGATTTGGAGCTGGTTATATGGCTTCTCTGAGCCTCACTCTTCTCCTGTGAAATATGGGGAAGCAGTTTCTGCCTGATGGGGTGCATTGAGGTTCAGTTAGAGCACTCAGGAGCTTAAGATGATGCAAGACCTTAAGATGAAACCAGGCTGACGTTCATGAACTGGGTCTGGCGGTGAGGAAGGGCATGCATGTGCAGCGATCTCTCCCTGGGGGCTGGCGAATCGTGGAGCCGAGACCGACTCCTGGGTCCACCACTTCACTGTGTGTTTTCCCACCAAAGAGCGGTGACAGGCAGCCCAGAGTGGGCAGCCTCTGCCTGTCGTTCACACGGAACAGCGGAAGTCAGAGCTGGGCTCTTCATCTTCAGTCTGATGGTTCCAGACACCGTAACAGAGCCACACATCACATCAAAAAACAGCTTTAATTTACCAAACCTATCAACTAAATGTGAACGAAAGATCCTGTCCTCTTGTTCTCAAGCTTGTGATCACCATAAATCTTACTTCGGAAGCAAGCTACTCAAGAAACTTTGTGAGCAATAGCAACTAGTGGCACTGATTTACTCTGCAACCAAGATTTGCTGAACACCTATTGTGTGCCAGTACCCAGGCTCTTGCATGGTCTTGCCATTGCCCAGCCTGGGATCTCTTTGGCTTTGGTTTCTCCCCCTGCCTCTTTGTCACAGGGATAGTTCATAAAAACGGAGATGGGCGAACACTATGTGATGACTCCTAACATTGTATCTTTGGGCCCAAGCTCTCCATCCCTGCATCCAACTACCTACTTTCCATTGGATCTCACTGGGATCTCAGATTTATCCCCAAATGAAATTCCTGTCTCTCCCATCCCCCATTCTTCTCCTAGTCATCCCACATTTTTGTGGCCTGCTGGATCATCCAACCACTGTCCATCCAAGAGGCACCCTCAAAATTGTCTCTTTCCCTCATGTTCTACATCCTGTCCATCAGTAAATCAGGCTTGCTCTGCCTTCCCAAAGTAGTCCCAAGATCCTTTCTCACAACCCCCCACTAAAGCCACCCACCTCTGATTTCCCATCTCTTTCTACTTCAGCAGCTACCTAATTGGTCACATTTTTATTCTTGCTCCTCAAAGTCCATTTTCTGCACTGCGGCCAGAGTAGTATTTAAAAATAGATATTAGGTCATATCAGTCTTCAACTACAAACCTTCTGTGGTTGCCCATTGAACACAGAATAAACCCCCTATGTGGCCTCCCAGGCCCAACATAGTTCAGACTTGTACCTTCTCTGGTTTCAATCAATGGGTGCCAGAGAACACCCCTCTGTCCTGGCATCAACGACAGTGTGTAGCACAGAAGAAGTTCAGCCAATAGTTTGCTTTGCCTACACCGGTCTTCTTTCTGTCTCACAAGGACACCAGCCCCTTTGCCCCAGGACCAGTGTCTGCAATGTCTGCCAAGCCCTGTTTCCTGGATTCTGATGGTTGGCTCTTTCTGGTGGTTTATCTTTTGGCCCAAATATCACTTCCAGAAAGGCCTTTTTAGATCCCTCCCCACCAAATTGCCATCACTCTCCTATTTAAAATTTTTTCATGTTTATTTGTATTTGAGAGAGATAGACAGAGCCTGAGTAGAGAACGGGCAGAGAGGGAGACAGAATCTGAAGCAGATTCCAGGCTCTGAGCTTTCAGCACAGAGCCAGACATGGGCCTGGAACTCACAAACCACGATATGACCTGAGCCGAAGTCAGATGCTTAACTGACTGAGCCATCCAGGCGCCCCATCACTGTCCTATTTTCTTCATGCTGTGAATCCACTCTATAATGCTATATTATGTACCAATTTCTGTTTAGTGCTTCTCCCCCCAAATAGAATGTAAGTAAGCCCCATAAGGGCATGGCCATGGCTGTCTGGTCTACCCTTGTGTTCCCAGCACCAAGAACACTGGCCACAGCATGGGCTTAAGAGGCACCGGATAGGTAGATCCATGGAGGGAATCGCTTATGCTCTCACGCTCAGTGTTCTGAGTCATCCTATCTCTGATTTCATGACATGGCTTCTCCTAATGAAGTCCATGGATTTCTTATTAGTGAAAAACTAAAGTCACTTTAGTTTTGTTTTAATGTCTTTAAAATTCTTCAAGTTTTGTTGACAAAACTTTGTTGAATAGTCTTGAGGCCTTGCAAGTCCAGAGCGAGGACCTAAGTGGTGGTGACCCTTCAAGGAGAAACCTAAGTGTTAAATCATTTCCGAGACTCACTCCAGCATGGTGTGACTTATGTAAGAGATGTGATTGCTGAACAGCCATAAATAAAAATTTATTAAACTAATCATATTACAAACACACTGGGAAAAGTTCATATTTAAAAGGAGCCCATAACAAATCCTTTTATAAAGGGTAAAATGTCATACTAAATGATCACCCCTTAATTTACTGGTGCTACAAATGTGTATTTGCACTGGTTACATTTTCTTAAAGCAGGCTGCAGTGGTGTGACAGTCCTGGAAATAAACTCCCTTTGAGAGTGTATCCTGGCTTTCCAGAAGGTGACAAACTCTGCCTAGAGAGAAAATTTAATTAGTTGGAAATAATGGACAAATCATTTCTTCTTGCAGATGTATCTGTAAACATGGCTCCCTTTTCTGGGTAGAAGAAGCAGTGAAAAATTTTCCTCCACTCATTCCTGAACAGTGACATGTTATAGAGAATGGGGTTCAGGGCTGAGTTGGCAAACGTGAAGGCCACCACCCAAAAGAAGAGGGATGGCCAGATGACCAGGTCCTGCTTGAAATTCTGGATCAAGATGAGGAGGATGGTGATGATGATGGGGCTCCACATAATGAAGAAGGAGATCATGAGCAGGAAGAGGGTACGGAAGAGCCGGAAGTCCTGTTGGGACACGCGGATGTGGGGGCTCTCCGAGGAAGCCAGGTTCACTGTGAGCCTTCTTCTCGACGCCTTTGTGATCTGCAGAAACACAAAACAGAGCCAGAGTCACAGATTCACTGTAGGATGCGGGGGGTTTGGACTGAGGAGGAGCAGAGCGTCTAGGAGTTGGAAACTGCCAACCCTGCTGCCCGGGGCCAATTCGACTTTGGAACTTTGTGTGGAGAGGGCCCGTCTCAGCAGCCTGGTAACTGCCTGCACTCAGGATCCTCTGGGGAAAATGGGGCACCTGGCTGGCCCCCTGGATACATGGCCCCCATCCATATTGTAAATAGAGTTGACGCGGAGGAGTGGAAAGTCTGAACTGAATGGTCTAGAAGAGAAATAGGTGAACGGAAGCACACTGCTGTGGTCTGAATGTGTTCCTCTAAATGGTAGAACCTAACTCCCAGGGTTATGATATTAGGAGGCAGGGCCTTTGGGAGGTGATCAGGTTAGGGGACGAAGCCTTCATGAATAGAGCCCTTATGAACGGTCCCAAGACCGCTCCCTCAGCCCTTCCACCACGGGAAGACAGCAGGAAGCTGGCAGTCTGCAACCGGAAGAGGGCTCTCATCAGAACCTGACCGGGCTGGCACCCTAGCCTTCAACCCCAGGCTCCACAAGCGGGACAAATGAATTTCTGTTGTTTTTAAGCCACCCAATCTGTGGTATTTTGTTACGGCAGCCCAAACAGACCAAGACACGCATTTTCCCTATTATTTCTATTTTTGAAAGAGGTCAGTAAGTAACCGTATAAAAGCAGTATGTGTTCAGGGCACCTGGGAGGCTCGGTTGGTTGAGCGTCCAACTCTTGATTTCAGCTCAGGTCATGATTTTGAGATTTGTGAGACTGAACCCCATGTCGGGCTCTGCACTGAGAGTGTGGAGCGTGCTTGGGATTCTCTCTCTCTCCTCCTCTTTCTCAGCCCCTCCCCCACTCATGCTCACCCTCTCAAAATAAATAAACTAAAAATTTTTTTCAAATCATAAAAAATTTAAAAAGCAGATGATGTTCAAGGTACAAATTCAAGCAACATGATACTGAAGAAGATCAAATTAAAAATATAAGTAAGGCTTCTAGCTTCCTGTACCGCCCATGTCCACTCCCTGCAAGGAACCTGTGACCAGTGTCCTGTGTGTCCTTCTGGGAATGCTCTGCCTGGCAATGGGAACACAGATGTCTGTATTTTTTTCTTTGCACACACATGGAACCACATCATGCACTACTCTCTTAAGCCTTCTTCCTTTCCACTCAGCAGCATACCTAGTGATCATTGCATATCAGCCCAGAGAGAAGGCACATCATCCTTGTTATCCGGAAGTGGCTGCATAGATTCCACAGTATGGAATCCTATACCAGGATTTACCCAGGCCCCTATGGACGGGTATTTTATTAGCTTTGGGGGGGGGGTGGTGAGGGTACTGGTGTAAGTGGCAGCTGGCACACTTGTCCCTTTCCCCTCTGCTCCAGGTTGTTGGGTGGCGGACAGGACAGTGGGAGATGGAGTAAGGGTGTGGCCAGTCTGGACAGACAGGGAGCTCTGAACCCCTGCACCTGGCTCCTTCCTTTCACAGGAGCAGCTGAAATGGATTCTAGTCTTGCCACAGGCCCCTGAGGTTGGGGGAGGGGGTCCATGGAAGGCGGCTGACATGGAAGGCCGCTTGTTTGCCAGGCCAGCTGCTGCCAGGAGTCAACCTGAAAGTGAAGCTGCTCTGGGAAGGGCCCGGGGTACCCAGGGTGTGGGCCACTGGGGAATGAGCCCCTGGTCAGTAGGGTCACCACCAACTATGCGGAGACCAGAGGCTATTACCGGCCGCAGGGGATGGTCACTTCACAGCGGGGACACATAATGGATGCCTCCAACAGCGGCCTCATTGTGTATGCTGTCCACATTGTGCGGCCAAGAAGGATGAAGTCCCTCATACTGTGTCTTACACATACTTTTGAATGATGTTGATGTAATTTCATATTTATTGAGCACTGACTATGTGCCAGGCTCTGTACCTGTCACTTGGCTTATCTCTTTACATTCTCCCAACAATTCGGTGACATAGTTACTTTGGTGATCCCAATTTTACAGAGGAGAAAACTGAGGCTCAGGGAAGCTAAGGAACTTGCCCACCAGTACCCAGTTAAACAGTTGCAACGCTAGGCTTCAAACCTGGGCAGCCTGACTCTGTGCTCTTAATCTTAAACGAGTTTCTTCCTACCCTCTGCTAATCTCCACCAATGGAAATCCTTCTGCCTGGCTTATAACTCCATGCTTTGGTTCCAGAAACTCCAAGAAGGCTTCCTGGCTCATCTTCCACATGGCATCCTGCAGTGCTCTGTCTCTGGTATTCACGTGGGCCGTGTCACATGGGCCATGTGGTAGATGCTGAAGCATCATTGTTACATCTAACGGCCACCAGATGCAGGCTCCATGGGCAGCCCTGTGGCTTCTGTGGCCTGGGGTTCTAGCAAATGTCTGACAGTGACTGTGAACAAACAAACAGAGAAATGGACTGACTCATGGGGCAAGTGAATAAGTGGTCGGGTCTGTTTTTAGCCCTGACTGATGCCACCGTTTCCTCTGCCCATGATTCCCATGACTTTCACGGCATGAGAAGGAAAATGGGCTCATTATAATTCCTTGCTTCTTCCCACCGCACGTTAGATGACAAGACAGATTAATTTTTATCCAAGCTTTAAAATGTCTGGCATTGCACAGAATGCTTCATGTGTTTTAGGAGAAATTAAATGCTCAACTAACTTGAGGATTAGCTTTGATCCTTAAAACAAGCCTACGGGTAGGTTCTGTCATTACCCCACTTTGGGTACAGAAGATGAAGGCTCTGAGAGGTGAAGGAGCACGCTCAGGCCTCAAGGTCAAGATGGAGGGGAAGTGCACCTCAGGGGAGGCGTCTGAGCCCTTCACTGAGGAGCTACGAGCTGGGGGGGCGGGGAGGACGATGCTCCCAGGGATGTGGTCGCTGCCGCCTGTGTCAGAGTCACCAGGCGAGCGCCTGGGCCTACCGTCAGACACTCACTTTTGGGGTCTGAGGGGGCCCAGAAAACTGTACTTCTCACAAACTCCCAGGGAATCTTTGCTGACTAAAGTATGGGACTACTGATACAGATCTGGAATTTTCCCGCAGTTCTTCATAAAGAGTCACTTTTTAAACGCTCCTTTTGAGACACACTACCTTCACACCCACATGAGCGTCCAGAGGCCCCGAGGGACCCTTCTGCCACTGCATGCCACCACACCATGGTGCTGACAGGTGGGTGCAGGGGGAGGTGGCTCCCCGCTGACACAGCTCGGGCCCTGGGGGTTGGCTCTCCTTGGGGCGCAGCTTGGTCAACCGGCAACACACGGATTAGAATATTCTGACAGCAGACTCCACCTTCCCAGAGGGCCCACCTCCCTCTCCATCACTGGCAAGCAGGCCCCACCCCTGGGCAGTGAGGGCCAGGCATGGAGAAAGGGCTGAATGTTCGAGACCTGATACCCTCGTGTTTAGCTAAAACAGAGTTTATTTCGGGGGTGTAGCTCAGTGGCAGAGCATTTGACTGCAGAGTTTATTTCTCACTTGAGCCCTGAGGTAGGTGAGGGTTTTCCAACCTCAAGCGATGCCCTCATTCTCTCATTGGGCAAATATTTATTGAGCCCCTGCTGTGTTGTGCCAAGTACTCTCATCGGTGCTGGATGTACAGCCAGAAAGAAGGGAGCCCTGCCCCCCCCACTCTTGCATTCTAGTGTGCACCCAGAGAATGAGGAGGGGAACAAGAAAGGATAGAAGCATCTCTTCTTGCCATGGCAGCGGTTGCTGGGTGACAATGTAAATCAAGCCCCAGTGGCTAGCATTGCCAGCCTGACTGGAGGCACATGGCAGTGACTGGGGAACTATTACCCTGGGAAACTATTGATTGGAAAAAGCCACTGAAGGTGGATAGCAGGCCGGAGCCATGAGGAAAGAGGAAGCAGGGAAGGCGGAGCCGTCCATAAGGCCGCTGCCCTGAACACGTGAAGCCGCTTTGGAAGGGAAGAGCCCAGGTGAAGCCTGCTCCAGGCCAGAGCCAGCAAGCCCAGCAGGGACTTCAGAGCAGTGCTCCCCAAAGGAGACCCACAGAGCATCAGTGCAGAGAGACGCTCTGTGAGGAGAAGGGGGTCTGTGGTCAGATTTAGGGGTGCTGTATCTACTCCTGGGTTGAAGACTCTCAAAGAATATTAGCATAATGTGGCCTCCCAGACGTCCTGCAGCAAAGAAACCCATTTAACATTGACTCATCCAGTGGTTCCTAAACTCATTCGGTCACGGACCCCCTTTTTACCATCTAACAGCCCACGGAGACCTAGAGAGCGCTTTAGGGGAGACAGGTGCTTTAGAGGAATGAAATATCGGGATGATTTCAAAGAGGCACTTCTCAAGCCTATAGATGGAAACTGAGGCAGAGACGGTACTGACAGGTAAGAGGTAGACCTGGTGGGAAGGGGATGGCAGGTGGAATTATGCATTTTACGGTTTCCGATGATTTGCTAGTTGTGTCTCTATGAAAATAGCTGATTAACAATGGTGTTCAATTTATTTTACAGAGTTATGCTCTTGACAGAAAACTTTCAGCTGGAAAGGCGGTGCAGGGTCTCTGAGTGACGAGTATCTTCAGCAGGAGGGAGACCCAAGCTATGAGGGCCTGTCCAAACTCTCGTCCACCCGGCACCTTACAGGCTTCCAAACCCACAGGCCCAAAGTGAGGACAAACATTGCAGGAAGTGGGCAATAGTAAGTTTGGCTAGTGGGGTGGAAAGTCATTTTTTTAAAGTCTTATATTGAGGCGCCTGGGTGGCTCAGTCAGCTAAGTGTCCAACTTCAACTTAGGTCATGATCTCACCGCTCCCCGAGTTCGAGCCCCACGTCGGGTTCTGTGCTGAGCGCTCAGAGCCTGGAGCCTGCTTCAGTTTCTGGTCTCCCTCTGTCTCTGCCCCTCCCCCACTCGTGTTCTGTCTCTCTTGTGAAAATGAAAACATTTTAAAATTTTTATTAAAATAAAAAATAAAAGTCATATTTGCATTAATGTGATTTTCAAAATCACAACGTTAGATACCTTTCCAATTACAGTCTAGCAGGCTATTCAAAATAATATCACATCTATACTCTCCTTTTATTGTGTTAACCCACGGAGGCCTGTCTAGCTCCAGACAAAACTGAGGCCCGCAGTAGTTAAATGACTTGCCTAAGGTCACACAGTAACAAAGCTTGGACTAGAAGCTAGGTCTTAGAGCTTTTTGTTCAATGATTTCCCCATTGCCCAAAGGGAGAAGGTACAGTTGACCCTTTCAGTGTGATCCAAAGTTTGTCTTACCTATTTAGTGAGTGTATACTGAGTATCTACAATGAATAAGCCAGGCTCTGTGTTGGCATGAAGCTATAGCAGTCAATATAAGGAAGTCTTGGCCCTCATGGAGCCTGCATTCTAGTGCGCAAAACAGATGCTTTACAAATAAATACATATAAATGTAATATGACAGGGGTGGTAACTGTACTGAAGAGAAATATATCAGGGTAATGAGGAACTGGAGAACGGTGAGGAGGAACTCTGGGGAAGAGCTTTCTGAGCAGAGACCTAAATGGAGTGGGGGGAGTGGCCCACACAGTAATTGGGGGGATGGAAATCCGAGAGAGGAAATCACAGGTGCAAAGGCCCTGAGGCAGCTGTGTGTTGGCTTGTGTAAGGAATAGCCCTAATGCTAAAGTGGACACAAGAGAGGGTAAGAAGATGAGGTGAGAGGGCAGGCAGAGGCCGGATCACACAGGGCCTCAAGGTGATGGCTTTGAGTTTTGCTCCACACATGAGGGAAGTGATGGGGTCACTCAGAGCACTGTTTCATAACTGTGAGTCATGGTAGATATTCTCTTTCACCCAGGAGCTGTCCTGGGGTCTGTGAGGGGAGGAACTGAAGGCTGGCCTTAGGTTTATATCAAAGTGTCTAGAATGTGATGAACTAGAGTCTAGAGGCAGACGGATTAGGAGGACACCTCCCCCAACTCATCAGGGCTCTTGGGGTCTCCTAGAATGTTTGTGCACGGGGCCTGGCCTGAGAAAAAGACGGAAAAGGGTGGGAAACCTCTTCGTGGAATAAGTCAATCCTCCCTCAGAAGGCTGAGATGTCTCAGGTGAAGTGCAGTGGGGCAGACCAGAGCCCTCATGGCCCGCAAGGAACCTGGGAGCATGACTGCCCTGTCCTAGCATCGGCTCCTAGCTCTTGCCACACTCCAGATCTGGACCCTGTAGTTTATTCTCTCGAAAACTCTCAGGGGTACTTTTTCCCAGCATGCTCTGAGAGTAGGGTCAGAGGAACAGCCTTGCCTAACAAATAACAACAGATGTAGTCTACTCCCCCCTCCACCCCCCACACACAGGCAGGCATGGCCCTGTGGGTCCCTGGTAGTATCCCTGATGTGTCCCCAAACAGCTGCACTGTCCGAGTTGTCATTGCCATTTTGCAGATGAGGGAGCAGAGGTTCAGAGAAAGTAAGTAATCTGCCAAAGGCCACACAGCAAGGACTCAAAAGCCAGGTTATCAGAAGAGCCCTTATGTCTCCATGTCTGCCCTTCACGGCCCTCCGCTCTTCTGTCTTCTACCCCTTATTTACTTCTTATGTCTGTGCACCGTTCAACGGTTTGCCAAGTGTTTTCACACTGAGTCCTAGCGTCACTCTGTCCTGTGTACCAGGGGCTCACCACATCAAGCAACAGTCCTGCTGTCTGTCTCCCCTTTCTTTTCCTGTGTTGAGGCTCCTTTTGGATTAAAAAAAAAAAGTGACCTTCACTCTTGATCAATCCACTCCCCACCAACACTTTACATAGAGTAGCTCCTTAACAAATGTCTGAGGAATAAAAATGTTGGGACTCTGGGGCCAGACGGCCTGAGTTCAAGCCCTGATAACGCTGCTTATGAGCTGTGTGATCTTGGGCAGGTTACTTGGCCTCTCTGGGCGTTGGTTTCCTCATCTGTAATTTTTATTAGGATTAAGTGAATTTGTTCCTGACACATTATGAATACTACACAAATATTTATTAAATCATTTTTTAAAGTCATTCTAAATTTCTCTTCCTTTTTCCTTCACTTCCCTTCCTTTAAGGTAAAAATAGCTAAGACTTACATAGCATTTACACTCGCCAGGCCCCTACTGCAAGTGCTTTACTGACCTTGACTCCAGCCTGAATCTGCCTCATACCCTTGAACAAGCCCCAAGCTGGATGTCACTAAAGCAGGTCACAAGTCAACAGGTGGGGAAGATTCTAGGGAATAGATTGGGGGTTCATCTCCCACAGGACCCAGGATTAACAGACCCGGATGGAGGTTAGCCTGGTTCTGAGTAGCTAAGAAGGTTCTAGATCCTCAGCTACAAAGAAAAGGCCATAAAAGTAGCCAGATAGCAAGCAGGATTTACAGGGCCCCACTTCGATAAACAGATAACCGTTTGCCAGATAACCTGTGACATGCAATAAACCCAAGATTCAACAACTGTGGGCCTTCAAGAGGACTCGAGGTTTTGCACACAACCTTCTGAGATGGGCATGAGCAGCTCCCTACCTGCTGCTGGCCCGCTGGCGCCGCACGTGTGAACGGGCCCCTGAGGAGCTGGGCCGCAGGCCGGCCGGGCCTTTCTGTGTCCCTGCCACACGTCCGAGCTAGAGATTACTTCCTGGCTCAGCACGCATTTGGAAAGCACCTTCCAGCTGGGAGTGTGGGGTAGCAATGGGAAGGTAACAGGAGGGGGCTTCTGGGAACGTTGTGTTTCTCGTTCTGTTTCTGGAAGCTGCTTCTGGGAGTGAGGTCAGTTTGTGCGCTGTGCAGGCATGCTGGGTATGCTTTTCTGGGTGCATATAATACTTCAATAAAACATTTTTAAGGGTGTATATTCTCTACCACCAAATTGCTACATGGGATGGGATAACAGTGGACTCGACCCAAAACCCATAAAATGAATTATGTCACATCTGTATGATGGAAGACCAGGAAGCCATTAAAAAGAATGAGGCAGAGATATAAAAACAAACATTCCAGTATAGCGTTAAGCCAATAAAGGAATTTACAGAGCTAATAGTGCTATCTCAAATCTGAAACAAACAAACAAACATTGGGTTGAACTTGGTGAATAGTTGATATCTGACCATTTTATATGGTTTTTCATATATATATGTATATATATATATATAAAACATACATACACTATACACATGGCATAAAAGTATGCATATAGGCACATTTATAAGAAAAATAACCTGAAAAAATGTACTTTGAACCATTATCAATGGGAGTAGATGTTTAGTTTCTGTATTACACACTTCTATATGTCTTTAATTTCTTTTAATTTTTTAAAGTTTATTTATTTTGAGAGAGAGACAGCGCAAGCAGGGGAGGGGCAGAGAGAGAGAATCCCAAGCAGGGATTCTCTGATAGTGCAGAGCCTGATGCAGGGCTCGAACTCACAAACCGTGAGATTGTGATCTAAGCCGAAACCAAGAGTCAGACACTTAACTGACTGAGCCACTCAGGCACTCTAATTTAATTTTTTATAATGAGCTTTGTATTACTTTAGTGATCACAAAATAATAATAATAATAATCACAAAGATATAACTTTAAAAAAATAATACATTCTCACTCCTCGGTGTTGCAGCGGGGTAGACCTGGGCAGCGAGCCAGGCTTGGACAGGCATGCGCTCCCAGGTAACTCCCCCTGGAAAGGCTAAGATTCCACCTGAAACGCCCGCAGCCTGTGTGTGGCTCAGCCGTGGTCCTCGAAGCACACATACCTGTAAAATCTTGGAGTAGCTGATCACAATGAGCAATCCTGGCATCAAGAAGTTCAGAGTAACAAATGACACATCCCAGGCGATTTCTCCGGCAATGCTGGGCCACATCAGGGTGCAAATCGGGATTTCCTGGTTACAAGAAGGAAGAAAACATCATTTAAGTGGTGGCTTCTTATTTGGCTTGAGCTCAGTCCCAGTAGCAGGGTACCTAACACTGTTACCCAGTTGTGTTACCATAACACACCCAGGACAGGACACCCAGCCTCCCTTCCCCTGCCCACACAAGCCCCCACAGACCCTCGGAATACCCACAAGTGTTACTCCTGTTCTCCAGGAGACACAGCTGGGTGTCAGGGTCACATGCAGGTAACAGCTCAAGTTCGTGCCCAGGCAGGACTCCAGGCCCAGGGCTCTTTCCATTCCTGGACTGAGCTGCAAAGAGCCCTTGAGCCTTCTCTTCATTTTACAGGTGAGAACCTGAGCCCTGAAGGGTCACACAGATCAGAAGTGACAGGCATATAAAAACAGGCACGAGGTTTCAGTGCAGTCACATTGGGACTGCTGAAGTCACCAGAAACCACATTGAGGCACTGAGTGTTCATTCAGGGTAATGATGATGTCTAACACGTGTCAAGCCGAATCAGAGAAGGAGGGGCTTACTCCGAGACAATAGTGGTGCCCAGCCTTGGGAGCTGTCTCCTCCTGTGTCCTTCCTCCGGGGAGCACGCGACAGCCCCACACAATTCTCCATCGATCAAGATGTAAAACCACCGGAATGGGGCGGAAAAGCATGCTTCTTGGCCTTGGCTGCTGTCAGTATGCTGGGCTGAAATCGAGCCCTTGACAGTAAGGACACACTTTGAGGCATATGGAGACCTTCTTACAAGGCTACAGGAGCTGCTGGAATAATCCACTCCATCAGATGGGTCAGTGGTCTGCCTTTCTGTCTGTCTGTGTCTCCTCCCATGCGCAAATTCCCCATGTGTGCTTGACCGTAGGAACAGAACTGTAGAAAGCAAGTAGCCCTGAACACTGAACATGTAGACCAGACTTCTAAGAGTGCATTTTGTGTAAAGGGGGCACATTATTGACTTCTGGTAGATGAGACATCTTAACCAATGGCGTAGTTGTATTTTTTTAAATGTTTATATATTTATTTTGAGCGAGTGAGCAGGAAAGGAGCATAGAGAGGAAGAGAGAGAGAGAGAGAGAGAGAATCCCAAGCGGGCTCCATGCTATCAGCTCAGAGCCCAACATGGGGCTTGATCTCACGAACCATGAGATCATGATGTGAGCAGAAATCAAGAGTTGGACTCTTAACTGACTGAGCCACCCAAACACCCCAATGTAGTAGTATTACTTATAGCATCATTCATTCACTCAGCCTATACTTATTGAATGCTACACTAAGCAAGGGCAAGAAACTTTCATCACGTATATCACAATTGTGTGGTCAAATTCAAAATGCAGCCAAATGGTCATTTCTATTCCTATTGACAGAAAATAGTGAATCTGATATTCACTGAGCACTTATTCCATGCCAGGAAGCACTTTAAATATATTATCTCATTGAATATTTGCAGCAACCATGTTGAAATTCATATTATTATTTTTCCCATTACGTGACCAAGGCAAGTCAAGCAGGGAAGAATGCTTTGACCATATTTGTACCTTGAAAAGGAGGATGAGAATGTTGCTTCCTTTTCCTACCATGTTTCGATGGCTCATAAATGCACTAGTAACTCCAAAAACGTGTTCTTCCATCCTCACCCCCACTGCCCACACCTGAGGGGAGAAGGGTCATTAGATCTTTCTACACTTTGGTGACTGCAAAGAAGCTTGTGCCTCTTAAAGCTCTGAATATTGGCAGTGTGGTGATTATCTTTAGATAATTAATCCTTGCTGCTTCCCTGGTGCTCAGACCTCTGGCCACCACAGACCCCTCATTCTACTCCATCGGTGGGCAGCACGTTCCTGCAAATATGCTGAAGCAGCGACCGCAAGAGACAGATTCCAGCCCTGATGTGACTTGGTCTCAGATTTCTGTACTTGAGATGGGAAAATGGACCAGAAGGGCTGGAAACCCCAGAACCATTTCTTAAAACCTCCAAGTACCCCCAACTCTTTCCAAAAGCCTTCTCCAGAATGTCTGCCAAAATCTCTCCAGGCTTAACATGATTTTGTAGAAGAATATGTAATGATAGATAGGGTGTTCTCCCTACAATAGAGGCGAAAAAGTAGATCCCCAAGCAATCTGCTTCGTCCAGTGCTGTTGAAGAAAATGTGTAGGTATGAATGAACAGATACACACACCTACATGCATGCGCGCGCACACACACACACACCCACACACACACACGCATAGAAGAATGCCTGCAAGGATACAGTCCAGAAAATTAAGTGTCTCTTTCTAGGTGGGACTCAAGTTGTTTTTGCTCTTTTCTGAATTTTCTAGAATGTGCCAAAAAGGGTAATAAAAATTTAATTTTTAAAAGAAATGATCAAACATGAAATCATGATAGTTTAGCAAACCTAACCAACTATTTTTTCCAACAAAAACAATGAACCCATCCCAATTTCATGACTCTGAGGAAGATGTTCTTTTACCTTTGGATTTGTGACGCTCCCCCCAGGCCCAGAGTGTGATAAGGAAGTGCAATAAGAACTTTGCACAGCACCTCACACGTGATGGAGAGACAGTGTGGCTGGCCTGTATGGACTGAGTGACTGATTTATATGCTAGTCAGAAGGCTTTATATGATATCACTGTTTACATGCAGAGCTTATTCTCATTAAGAAATTTAACAGCAGGTGCCAGGCCCAAAGTCAGAGAGCTGGTTTGGTATTAATTGTGTTTTTGTGGGAAAACCTATCTCACTTACGTCCTTTTGATTCTAGGTATTCTGATCTAGGCTGTGACTTAAGAGGGAGTGTGGCCGTGAGTCAAACTCTGGAAGGTGGAGACATGAGTCTTATGATATTCTTTGTAGTTTTTCTGCGCATTTGAGGTGTTTCCTGATTTTAAAAAGGAAATTTGAAAACCAGAAGTGCTGGGCCCGCTTTACGACTGGGCTTCAGATGAAGAGCTACCAAGTCAACAACTGTCCTTTAATTGGTTTGCTCAATCGCTCACTGACTCCAACCACAGTGGCTGTGCCCCTGTGAGGCCACAGTGAGGACAGGCGAGGCGAGGACCCAGCCCTCAAGGAGGCTACGATGTGCTCAAGGAGAGAGAGAAGCACTAAGACACTTCAGTACAGGGCAGTGAGCTGGCAGTGCCCAGGGCTCCGGGTGACAGGAGCACAGTCCCGAGGGAGAGCGGCACCCCGGAGGGGTTGTGTCCGCTGTGCCCAGAGGGACGGGGCCGCGGTCAGGAGAATGGGGAGGCTGGAGCTCAGGGTCAGGACTGGAAGGGATGCAGTCAGGGGGCCACGTACAAGGGTATTACGTGGTTAAGCTGACTTGTATCCTGATCCCAACCTCTACCTTTCCCTGGCGACCTCATCCATTTCCATGGCCTCGTTTCCAAGTTGCAGCTGCTTTTTCCAGCCCTGTCTTCTCCTGTCTTCAGACAGGTCTCAGGGTCCTGAGGACATCTCTAAAGGATGCCTCACAGGTATGTCAAGCCTCCAATGTCCCACCCCCAAGGGTCCACCTTCTGCCGTCACTGACTCAGGGCCTGTGAAGCCATTTTCTATGCTGCCAGCAACCTGAGTATGGCCCTCTGCCTTCTCCCCTCTATGTCCTGCCCTCATAGCTATCTGACGGACCTATGTATTTCGTTCTCACTGGCCCACCCTTCCCAGACCAGGCCATCTCTCGCTTTGGAAGTCCAAACTCCCTAAAGGGTCACACCTGGCCCTTCTCTAGCTGGCCTCCACTAACGCTTTCGGCACATGTCTTGCCAACCTGTGGGCTATTTTCTTTGCCCATAATGTCCCTCCAGTCCCTTGTCTGGCTAACTGCCTTTCGTCTTCACATGCAGCTGAGATATCACCCATTCTCTTCTAAGAAGACTCCCTGGGGGCTGGGGGCACCTGTCTGCAGGCACTGCCCCCGCCTGCCCACTCTCCACACTGGCTAACTTTCTTGCAGGTGCGCCCATTCCAGCTGCTCCCCATTAGCCTACTCTAATGATGCTTCTTGGAGCACCCGTGAGGGTTCCTTTGTAAATTATTCTCCTTTCTGCCTCTTCAAACAAAATGGGAGACTTCGAGATCACTTGAAGGAACTGGGAATCCTAGTGGGTATCTCCTTGTCTCTCCACTTCTCAACCAGGAAAGAAAGACTATATCAGGGCAAGAGATGAACTTTCTTGTATCTTAAAGGATCCTGTACTATTAACAAAAGTAAGCAAACTTGCGTTTATCTCCTCAGCCATTTTGCACTCAGCAGAGACCCCAGGACGTGACTGGCCTGGTATTAAATTGGGGCAGGGCGGAGCGTTTGGGCCTAGCGTGCAAAGGAAATGTGAACTCGGGGGAAATGGCACAGGATGGGTGGGACACAGAGTTGGGCTAAATTCTGGTTCCATCCATTGCCTGCTCTAGAACTTTAGGCATTTTCCCCTTTGGAAAATGAACAAACAAACACTTGTTTGTCGGGTTTCTATGCCAGGATCTGAGAACGTCTGCATTCTCCTTACCTGCACCTCCTGGAACAGGACAGTGTCTTGGTCACGTGACTCGTGGTGAGCGCCAGCAGGGGTGGGTGGGTGGCTGCTCAGTAAATGTTTGTACAATGAATGGACAGCACATTCTGGCCGGGGTGCACCGTCCCCCACAACCTGCCATTGAGGATCAGCAGCCCGCCGGGGCCACAGCACACACCGGCAGGAATCCGCTGGAGCAGGCTGCGGTGACCCGGCTGAGATGTCTGTGTTGCCAGGATGTGCCCACCCTCTTAGAACGGCAGCCTGTTACTTTACAGCAATCAGGAGAATTACACTATTTGAAGAATGTTTGAAATATTTATAACCAAAGATAAGGAAACTAATAATAGCTGGCAATTCTCGAGTGCTTAACTGTGTCTGTGCCAGGTGGTGGCCCATTTACTGAGCATTAGTCCCCATGGCGATCCTGTCACACTGCCTTCACACCCGTTCTGCAAACGAGGAAAGGAAGGTGCAGAGATGTAGGACCACTTGCCTCTGTCACACAGCTCCTAAATGGCAGACGTGGAATTCAGACTCAGAACGTAAGGCTCCAAAGCGCACACTCCTAATACTGAATTATCTAGTGTTTTTGGCATGCCTATTATTTCATCCTCCTTTTGGGGAAGGGTTCTGAGATGCTGGTCACCCTGGGTTGCAGGTACCCACTGCCCAAATGAACAAAGGTACTCATGTTCCTGTTTGAGGGATCAGAATAGCACAAAGCTCTGAGAGGTGCTGTTTCCCTGGCCAGTGCTCCTTGCGAGGAGGCAGCCAGTGTGTGCTTGGGGTTACTTAGTTTCCTCAGCCGGTGGTTTGGGTAGGAAAGTGTCTCCCATCCAAAACCTCCATATTTAGTGTCCAAGTGGGAAGGGGCAGGCGGAATCTAGACAGGAAGCTGGAAATGGAGGATTGAGAAAACAAACTTTTGCTAATTTTAAATGTGAGACTCCATTCAGTCTAGCCTAGATCCTTCTCTCTTTTTTTACATGTCCACACTCCTCCCCTCCCACCCCCCCAGTTTCTTATTCTTTTCAGCTTAGTTTTTCAACCCCTGATCCTCAGTTTGCTCACCTATAAAATGAGTTGTTTCCTACACTTCAGGTCACAGCCCTGGAGGGACAGGGGAGTTTTTCTGTCCCTTGGCTTACTGGCAGGTGCATGTGATAGGGGTGCCGTGGGGCAAAGACAGAGGATGGAGAGCTGGAAATCATCCTGGTTTTTCATTCCAAGCTCCCTCGCCCCACTTCTACTACTGCCCGGGGAGAGGGCTCTGTGGCCGCCTCACCTGGCCCCCACCCTTCTCCGGTGCTCTCCCACTGGTTTCATCCAGTCCCTCTCCCTCTCTTATGACCAAGGAGGCGTTTCTGTGTTAATACAAGCAGGGTCTGTGTGCTCAGCCCCCAGGAGACAGCGAGAAAGCCACCACAGCTGAGTCCCCATGGAAGCACTGCGCAGCACAACTCGGTCATCCGGGAAGCGCTGCGGAGGGCTCTGGCCAGAGGCCCCTTCCACCAGAGGCAAAACCACAGAGTGACCAACAGGGAAGATCCTCCGTCTGAGTGAAGGCCTTCTCGCTCCACAGCCACCTGTCTCCATGTAGGCGAGCAGTGACAGTCGGGGCTTTAGGCTGGGAGGGGACACGAACCTCACTTTTTTTGTTATTTGTCAGTTAAGTGTAAGTGTACCTAAAGCAATCATAAAAGGGAGGGGCACAAGGCACACATAAACATAAAATATTCTTAAGATATATTCTATTTGATCTTTAATTCACTAAGTGTCATTTTTTCTGTAAGAAGAAAATGGGGGAAAGCCCCTCAAGGTCTGTGAAAAATGCAGAAACACTGTGACTCAGTGAGAGAATAACTTTAAAAAAAATCAAAAGATTGATGGCTGAACTCTAGCCCCCAGCTGATCCAACGGGTCTAGGGTGAGGCCTGGCCTTCTACTCACTGTAGAAGCTTCCAGGTGACCCACCCTGATTCTCAGGCATCGCTGGGTTGAGGAAAACAGGCCTGCTCAGTTAGGGTCCTCGGTCTACCATGTCAGTGGCACCCCACCAACTCAGCTGATCCCAGCCACCCTGCCCCCCCTTGAGGGGACATGGTCACAGGCTTTCATGTTCTTTGATGGAGTGCCTTAGGCCTGACACGGTTCCTGCCTATTAGTCATTCAAGGCCTTAAAGCAAAACAAAACAAAACAATCAAAAAGCCCACAATGTATTCCATGCGAAAAATAAACTATTAGGAAAGAGACTTGTAGGTTTCATTTGTGTGAAAAAGAAAAACTTAAAAAGGATAGTGCTTACACAGGGTGCTGACTTCTCCCCACATCCTGCTGAGAGGCCTGTGTGAGAGACTGGTCTGGGGAAAGCCCCAGAGAAGCCCACCTCTGTGTCTGTGCTCCGGAGGATGCACCCAGCGGGACATTCCCTGGTGGGCTGTCCACTTCCACAGAGGGGTCTTCCCCCAGATTACAGCTCCCCCAGATTACAGCTCATCCCCATGCCTTCGTACATTCTCACTTCCTCTGGTCTCTGCGCAGGCCTCTCTTTGGGACTGTGATTTGTGAGGGTTTTGCCCAGGCCAGAAATCAGCAAGTTGTAAAGAAAGGGAGGGGGCAAAGAAACCAGTGTAGGGCAGCCCCTCTGAGAGGCTGAGCCTGGAGCAGGGTTCATCCCTTCCTTTACGGTGCACAGACCTCTGTCCTCTCCCTGTCCTTCCCCATGGGATGAAAGCCAGAACGGGCGGCCACTGTCCTCCAACAGGACGGCGCCCACACCCAGAATCAAACTCTACAACAGCGCAGTGGGGCAGCAATGCCGACAGACCTGGACCTCAATTCTGGACGGCGTAACTGGAGCCACCCCGGAGCCAATGTCATGAACTGTCCGCAGAACCTTTTTTAAGTCACAGACCGCCACTGAGGTCCTAATGACAGCCCTGGGCATACTGCTCAGAATAACGCTCACCTGGTAGCCTCTGGAATTTGCAGAACATTTCAGGTGCCCAGGGTACTCTGAAGCCACCTGTCATCCAAGGCTCCCAGGGCAAGGTCCTGTGGTCTAGTGTAATCCTTCTGTCTTGTAGTTGGAAAAACTGAGGCCCCAGGAGAGGAAATCACAAGACCCCAGTGGCAGCTTTGGTCTGGGGCCCCTGGGTCTCCGATGCCCTTTCTCCCAGTCTCTGTGAAGCAGAACGCTTTCCCAGCCTGTACGGAATCCGCTATGTACCAGCTCAGCTCCAACTCGCACTAACGATGAGACACCCTGCTCGAGTCATTCCCCCTGGGTGCCTCAGCTCCCTCAGATGTAGATGTGATAGAGTTCAAGGAGAGCTGAATTCAATACACGGCAATGCGATTAGCCATTCCGGATCTTCGAAATTCCATTCGGCTAGCCGCTAAGCTCCCCGTTATTTCACTAACCTAACCTCGAAATGAAGAGTGCACTTTACAGGCATTTGGGGGACTCCACTTACAAGGTTTTGGAGGGCGTTTATGGGACCTACGCGTCGTTGCGGTGAAATTTAAGAGCTAACACTTCAAAGCGCCAGGCACAGTGTCACAACGACTAAGCGCAACAAATGGCCTGTTACTGTTTTGTTGTCCTTGTTATCCAGCGTCCCAGGCCCCCGTTTACGTCGGACCCCCGCCCGGCCAGCCCGCCCCAGACACCTGCGGGGCGCGCACCGCGCGGCGCTCACCTGGTCCCGGCCGGAGAGCCGCTGCGGAACGACGTGGAAGAAGACGCAGAGCGGCAGCGCGGCCAGCGCCGAGTAGCCCCAGATGAGCGCCAGCAGCGCGGCCCGCGCCCGCCGCCCCAGGCCCCGCACGCCCTGCTGCAGGCGAACGATGCACACCATGCGCTCCAGACTGACGGCCGCCAGCGTGAGGATCGTGACGCTGCCGCTCAAGCTCATCACGTAGAAGAGCAGGTGGCAGGCGACCGGGCCCAGCAGCCAGGCCTCAGTCCATCGCACGGCCAGCACGGGCGGGACGGCGCTGGCGAAGAGCAGGTCCGCGCAGAAGAGGTTGAGCACCAGGCAGGCGGTGGTGCCGCGGCGCCGTCGGTGCGCCACCAGCACCAAGGCGCATACGTTGCCCAACAGCGACACCGCGAAGATGAGCGCCAGCACGACCGTCTCCACAGCGGTCAGCACCAGCCGGTGGTCGCCCTTGACGTCGGAGAAGAATGGGAAGCGGGTACGGTTGGCCCGCTCCAGGCTGCGCGGGGACCCGGTGCCCGCCGCCTGCGCGCACTCAGGGGACATGCCCTGCGCCCGGCGGCCGGCAGCCGTCTGCGAGCGCGCTCATCTGGGAGGCGACTGAGCGCCAAGGCGGGGAAAGAGGCAGGGAAGCGGTTGCGACATCAATGGCCCCCTCCCGCCGCCAGAGCGCGGGCGCTGGGCGTTGTGACCTGAGCCTGGGAAGCGCGGGAACGAGGAAGTGCCAGGCGTCACCGCTGGAAACACCCCCTCGGGGCGAGAGCCAAGGCCCCTGCGGAGGCCTCATGCTCTCGGACTGTGGGGGCAAACGCTGGAGGGCCTGGAAACCTCAGCTAGAAACCCCCCACACCCCACCCCTGAAGGGCCTCCTCAACTTCCTCATCCTCCAGGGCATCCTGGGTTTGAAATCTTTAACCCACCGATTTAAGTACAATTGATTAAGAGTGTCAGAGCTAGACTTGGACTTTGGAGGTCTTTTGTCCTGTGTTATCCAGACTTCATCAAAGAAGCCCCACGGGTCTGGGTCTGGTGGCTTCCAAAGCACTTTGCAATGGGCCCTTATCTTTTAGGGGGAAGGGGAAAGGAATCGTTTGTTTTAGCATTGCTTATGACATGTGACATTGGGTGGATTATTTTATTTCTCTAGGGATTTTTTCATCTACAAAATGGGAATAAAATATCTCATTGAGTAATTGTAAGGATTATATAAAAAGATTAACACTTGGCATATAGTAATTGCTCCTGAAAATATCATGAATTATTAGTTACTATGATAAAATGCATGTAAATTTTGCAATATGAGCAATGAGCAACCATATAGAAATGCTTTCATGTAAAATGAATGGGACCCCCAAAACCTTGAATAAACTTGACATTCCAGAAAGACAAACTCTAAGAACTTCAAGTGTACACACAGGTTGTAAATGTGTCTTATATACCCCAGTTTGAGAAGCACTAGGCAATCCAATCCCCTTACAGATAAGGAAACTGAGGCATGGCAAGAAGTGACTTGTCCAAGATGGCCCTGGTTAGTAATAAAAGCCAGGTCCCCTGCCCCTGCCCCACCAGTTCCCACCACACCCATAGTGTTTAGTCTTCTATTACAGTAAATTAGGCAGTTAGAGAATGAAAAATGTGCTTGTGGCCCTAGACCCAGTGACCACTTCCCTGGCCAGCCATCCCCTCCCCTTTGCCATACTACCAGTCTCTCCCAGTTGTGCCTTCTGTCTTGTACTTGTCCATGTACTTATTAAGGATCTGGCACGCTGGCCTGAGGTGCTGTGTGGGGAGGAGATGCAGTCTGCCTATCACTGTGTCACTTGTGTCTCAGTTGACAGTGTGACTTCTGAACTGAGGATCCGTTTGATTGCATATCAGTGGAAGATGTTCAACTAGAACCTTGAGTGAATTCAAGTTGTAAAACAGAGCTAGTTTGCTTCCTGCCATTGTTGAAAAAGGGCAAGAGATTGAAATAAAAGGAACTCATATGGGAATGGGCAACTGTCTGGGGTCAGGGTGCATTGGTTTTTTGTAGGAGGGAAAAGAGAGTTGTGGGGGGGGGGGTGTTGACGGAAGTGGGAGTTCCCATTATCACAGGCTGATGTGCCCTGGGGACAGGATAGGTTTCGTCAGAGTGGGCAACCAGGGTGGGTGTCAGGTCTAGAAGGCTTTGTCCATAATTACCCTCCAGAGTTCCTCCAATTGCAAAATGGTGAGTGCAAAGATTCCCAAATTTTCTCCTTTCACATTGCCTTCATGGCACCTTTAAACCAAAAGAAATACCTAGCAGTTTCATTTATTAGGCAGCTGGATCCAAATAACTTACTAAGACTTTATGTCCTAAGAGCTTAGTAGCTATCTGGGAAAACAAAAAATAATTTTTTGTTTCATTCTTAAATAGACATAGTAACTTCCTAGTGGGATGGGTGCATCTGGTGAGCTCTACAAAACTGGGAATCAGATTGGACACTGCCACTCTCATTTCCTGCCCCGCACTGATTTTCATGTGTCTCCTTTTTATCACAGTACCCCCTGAAAACTGAGCTTTTTAAATGGGCTTAGCATTGCACCTGTGAATGGCCTAGAGCTGCTCGTTCACATGGAGACAAATGGATGTTGAGTGGCGTCATGTTTCCCTGGGCACCCAACCAAGCACATGTGGACATGTGGCTAAGAACACAGGCTTGGAAACTCACCTGCCAAGACCAGAATTCAGACTGTACAACTCACCTTGTGATGTTGGGCAAGTCAGCTTCTAGTGACTCAGTCTTTCCGTATACAAAGAGGGCATAATAGTACTACTGACTTGTAGGGTCCTGAGGGGATTAATGAAGTCCCTACATGTAAAGCACTTAGCACGCAAGTCATCCAGTGCTTGACACTTTTTATAGACTTAAGGACTGACCACACATCCCTATTGGCTAAGACAGTCTCCACTTATGAAATTATTACTAGAACTCTCTTTCTTTCTCAGTTTGCCCTGGTTTGAAGGATAAATTCTGTGGCCATGGTACCTTTACATTTATTAGCTTGTTGGGTGCTCAGCAAGTCGCCACAGGCGCTGAGATTTAAATTTAAGTGGTCTGACTCCAGGGCTCCTCCTCTTAACCACCAGAGCAGTGCTCCTTTTTTTTTTTTTTTAATTTTTTAATGTTTATTTAGTTTTTGAGAAAGAGATAGAGTGTGAGCGGGGAAGGGGCAGAGAGAGAGGGAGACACAGAATCTGAAGGAGGCTCCGGGCTCCAAGCTGTCAGCACAGAGCTGGACACAGAGCTTGAACTCAGGAACAGTGAGATCATCACCTGAGCTGAAGTCGGATGTTTAACCAACTGAGCCACCCAGGCGCCCCCAGAGCACCAGGGGAGATGTTAAGTGCACACACACACACACACACACACACACACACACACACCCGTGGCTGCAGAGACATTGGTAATGTCTGGAGACACTTTGGTTGTCACAACCCAGGGGTTGCTACAGGCATTCAGTGGGTAGGGGAGAGGCAGTAGCTACTACTGGACACTGCACAATGCACAAAGCAGCCCCACAACAAAGAATTGTCCAGCCCCCAACCGCCAATAGTGTTGAGGTTAAAGAACCCTCTAACAGACGCTATTGCCTCACCAGACTTGACTTTTGTTGTAAAGTCCCACCTAGTGGCAAAAGCCAGAAATGGTATTATTTTCCTTGTAGAGGTTTCACAGGAAACTGTAATCCCTTTAAGCACAGGTGAGGCTCAGCTTTGTGCTGTATTAATCCTTTCAATCCAGGAGTATGGACTATCTTTCCATTTATTTCCATCTTCTTCAATGTCTTATAGTTTTCGGTGAATAGGTTTTTCACCTCCTTGGTTAAATTTATTCCTAGGTATTGTATTCTTTTTGATGCCATTGTTAATGAGATTGTTTTCTTAATTTCTCTTTCTGATACTTCATTTTTAGTATATAAAAACACAACAGATTTTTGTATATTGATTTTTGTATCCTGCAACTTTACTGAATTTGCTTCTTCTATCAGTTATTTTTGGTGAAGTCTTTAGGGTTTTTTATATATAAAGTAATGTCTGCAAATAGTGACAGTTTTACTTCTTCCTTTTCAATTTGGGTGCCTTTTATTTCTTTGTTCTGGCTAGGACTTCTAATACAATGTTGAATAAAAATGCTGAGCGTGAGCGTCCTTGTCTTGTGCCTGATATTATAGGAAAAGCTTTCAGCTTTTCACCGTTATGACGTTAGCTGTGGGCTCATCCCATATGTCCTCTATTATGTTGAGGTACACTCCCCCTAGAGCCACTTTATTGATAGTCTTTATCATAAATGGATGCTGAATTTTGCCAAGTGCTTTCTCTGCATCTGTTGAGATGATCACATACTTTTTATCCTTCGTTTTGTTAATGTGATGTATCATATTTGATTGACTCATGGATATTGAAACATCATCCTTGCATCCCTGGAATAAATCCCACTTGATAAAGGTGAACGATTCTTTTAATTTATTGTTGAATTTGATTTGCTAATATTTTGTTGAGGATTTTTGCGTCTACCTTCATCGGAAATAATGTCTTGCAATTTTCTTTTTTCATGGTGTCCTCCTCTGGTTTTGGTATAGGATAATGCTGACGTCATAAAATGAGTTGGAAGATTTACCCCCTCTTCAATATTTTGGGAGACTTTGAGAAGGATACGTATTAAGTCTTCTCTGAATGTTTGGTTGAATTTACCAGTGAAGCTTTCTAGGCCTGGACTCATGTTTGTTAGGTGGTTTTTGATTATTAATTGAATCTCCTTACTAGTAATTGGTCTATATAGATTTTCTGTTCCTTCACGACTCAGTCTTAGATGATTACATATTTTTAGGAATTTATGCATTTCTTCTAGTTGTCCAATATGTGACATACAATTTTTTATAGTGGTCTTCTATGATCCTTTGTATTTTTTTAAATATCAGTTGTAACTTCTCTTTCATTTCTGATTTTATTTATTTAAGCCATCTCCCTTTTTTTTTCTTCATGAGTCTAGCTACCATGTGATCCAACAATTCCACTTCTGGGTACTTGTGGGAAGAAAATAAAAATTCCAATTTGAAAAGATTTAGGGGTGCCTGGGTGGCTTAGTTGGTTGAGTGTCCTACTCTTTTTTTTTTTTTTTTGAGAGAGAGACACACAGAGTGTGGTGGGGGAGGGTCAGAGAGAGGGAGACCCAGAATTTGAAGCAGGCTCCAGGCTCTGAGCTGTTAGCACAGAGTTGGATGTGGGGCTCGAACCCACAAACCACGAGATCATGACCTGAGCTGAAGTCGGCCACCCAACCAACTGAGCCACCCAGGCACCCCGAGTGTCCTACTCTTGATTTCAACTCAGGTCATGATCTCAAGCCCCAAGTCAGGCTCTGCACTGAGCAGGGAGCCTGCTTAGGATTCTCTCTCTCTCTCTCTCTCTCTCTCTCTCTCTCTTTCTCTCTCTCTCTTCCCATCATCCTCTTTTCTAAAAAAAAGATATATGCACCCCTATGTTCACTGTAGCATTATCTATAATAGCCAAGATATGAAAATAACCTAAATGTCTATCAATGGATGAATTGATAAAGATGTGAGGTACACACACACACTGAAGTACTTCTCAGCCATAAAGAATGAAATCTTACCATTTGCACAACATGGATGGAGCTTGAGGGTATTATGCTAAGTGAAAGTAGTCAGACAGAGAAAGACAAATACTATAAGATTTCACCTATATATGGAAGCTAAAAAACGAAACAAATGAGCATAACAAAAAAATTCACAGGGAACAGAGTGGTGGTTGCCAGAATGGAGGGGGTTTGGGGAGTGGGTCAAATGAGTGAAGGAGATCAGGAGGTGCAGAGTTCCAGTTACAAAATAAGCCACAGCAATACCCTGTACAACATGGTGACTGTAGCCACCAATAGTGTATTGCATATTTGAAAGTTGTTAAGAGAGCTGAGCTTGAAAGCTCTCATCATAAGAAAAAAAATTGTAATTAGATGATGGATATTAACTGAACTTATAGTGGTGATCATTTTGCAATGTATATAAATATCAAATCATTATATTATATACCTGAAACTAATATACTATTATTTTTTAATGTTATTTTTTAATTTTTTAATGTTTATTTTTGAGAGACAGAGACAGACAGAGCATGAGCAGGGGAGGGACAGAGAGAGAGGGAGACACAGAATCCAAAACAGGCTCCAGGCTCTGAGCTGTCAGCACAGAACCCGATATGGGCTCAAACCCATGAACCACGAGATCATGACCTGAGCTGAAGTCAGTCAGACACTTAACCCACTGAGCCACTGGCCGCCCCTTTGTTAATGTTATTCTAACAAAAAATAAAACAAAATGGTATTAGGCTTAAAAAATACTATTATTGTCATGCTCCATTGCTTCTTCCACTCTAGATAAAATGACAGAAATAGAGACAAGGATCCACCAAGTGTAAATACGAACAGTCTGGTTTGGGGCTGAAGGGAAGGCCACATTGAAGGACTTCTGTGCCTGTTTATTTTATGTTTTTAACCAGACAGGGGAGAAGACTTTTTCTGCGTGTGGTTTTTTAAAAATTTTCCTCTGGAAAAAGTTGACAAAGTTTGTATAAAAATGCTTACTGGCCTATTGCTTCCTGGGCAAACCTCTCCTGTGAGCAGCCTGTCATCTGTCGTCTACCTATTCACTGACTGTCAGTCCAAGTTGAGACCTAAGTGCTTGCAGAGATCAGAGTATCTCCTGCAAAATCAGGATCTATTCCAGAGCAGAATGCAAAGGACGCTTTCCTCGTGTAAAGATTTTAAGTCTTCCTCCTACCTCTGTCCTTCCCATCCTGCTAAAGAGGGTCCCCACCGCACTGCACACCCAACTGCCCTAAACAGTACAGCTGGGTAACGGCCTCAGCAAGGCCAGGGAGGGCGGGGGAGGGGAAGGCCGCCTCGTGCTCTGACAGAGGCTCCTGGAGCTCCTTTTCCCGGGCCCCCCGAGTTCCCAGGTGGGTAAGTTCTGAGCGGCCGCACCTGGGAAAGAACAGGTGCTCTCGGGGCCTCAGGCCTGCGGCCCCGTCCACTGTCCGCCTCGTCCCTATGGGACAGAAGGAAGCCCGAGTAGAAGCTGGGGAATGGAAACCCCAAACTCCAGAGAGACAAGTAATCCGCCCCGGGTGGGGAGATATTCACATACCGGAGCCCAGGGCAGGAATCTTTAAACAGGATCGGGTGGCCCGACCACAGCTAGCACATGCAATGCGTCCTGTGAATTAGAAAAAGTGCCAGCTCTGAGCAGATGGTTGGGAAGAGGCACCTCTTCCCCAGGGTTGACGCAGCCAAGCTCCGCACTGGGCAAGCGGGAACTCAGGCGGCGTCCTCTGCAGGGAGCAGCCTGCTCCTTCATTCGCGCCGGCTCGGCTCGTGGCAGCGATGGTCCTTCCTGCTGGCTCTTCCTGCCCGCTGGTTTCTGGCCAGCCTCTCAAAGGCCACCCCTTACCCCATCACCACCTGGGCAAGGCCCCTGTCACAGAGCCAGCCGTTTGCCTGCAGAGTTTCCTCCGGCTCCCTGTTGTGGGGTCTCCCCTGAGGACTCGAAGAGTGGAAAGCAAGGGTGGGCCTTGCAGCAACTGAGCGGGAGGAGAGGTACAAAGGGGCTGACTCCCTGTGCTGAACAGCCAGGCCTGACTCTGTCACGGGAGTCCCAGGGTGACGCTCCTGAGGCAGGTAAAGAGGGTGGGGACAGTCCGAAAGCAGCCCCTGCTTCCCTGAGGGGGACTTAGGAGCCGGTAAGTCCAGAAGGATCACCTCCACTTCGGAGGTAACTTTGGAGGAGGGCAGTGGGGAACAGGCGGACTGGCAGGGTGGGAAGGGGAGAATAATAAGAATACCACTACTACTAGTACCACCAGTAATCTAGTACTAGTAACTATTATTAGTATTACTACTACTACTAGCGATCAAACACTTATGTGGAATTGAAGGATTAATTACCATATTCTAGGCACTATTTTTAACACTAGTATTAATTCGTTTCATCTTTATAACAATTCTGTGAGGTACTGTGGTGGTTATAAAACGTGGCTGCAAACTTTTTCATACACTTCCCTTCAAAAGGCAGAGCCCAATTTTCCTCCCTGCACCCTGGCTGGATTTATTCTTCTAATGAGTGACTATAGCAGAAGGGATGTGATGTGACGTCACAGGCTAGGCCGTTCGAAGGGCGAACGCTCTGCTGGCTCTCTCTCCCGTCTCACTTGCTCCGGGGGGAGGCAGCCACCACGCCGGATGGATCCCCGGGCAGCCCAGTTAGGGAGACATTAAGGCCCCCTGCACCAGCTGGCACCAACTCTCCAGCCAAATGAGTGAGCCTCCGTGGAAACATCTTCCAGCCCCAGCTGAGCCTTCGCCTACTGTAGCCCCAACCTACCTCTGACTGAACCTCTAGAGAATTCGTGCGGAGTCACCAAGCTAAGCTGCTCCTGAATACTTGACCCACAGAAACTGAGGTAATAAATGTTTATTGTTGTGATAAGCCACTAAGTTTGGGGGTAATTTGTTTCACAGTAAAAGATAAGGAATGCCAGCTGGTACTTTTATTATCTCTATTTTACAGATGTGAAAACGGAAGCACAGAAAAGTCACGGAATTTGCTTGAGGTCCTGGTAGATGGGATCTCAGACCAGGGAGTCTGGCTCCAGGTTCCGTGCTCTCAAGCCCTAGAGCAAATCTACCAGGACTCAGAGTCATATGAAGACTGAGGCCTGTGCCAGAGACACGGCTCGGGGGACTCAGCAGGGGTCCCTATGGCTGGGGTCCTGCTCATCTTACCAGTGTCCAAACTGGGAGTTACCAGCAGGCTTTCCAATGCATTTCTTACTTGCTTAAATTGACTGGAATTAACTACTGTCACTTGTCAGCAAGAAGCCTGATCGATGGGAAGAGACCCATCCTCCCCAAACCCCGTTGTTTTAAAGACAGTCTATTTTTTAATGTTTATTCAGTTCCTGGGGGAGAGAAAGAGAGAGGGCCAGAGACAGAGACAGAGAGACAGAGCACAAACAGAGAAGGGGCAGTGGGAGAGGGAGACACAGAATCTGAAGCAGGCTCCAGGCTCTGAGCTGTCAGCACAGAGCCCAACGCAGGGCTTAAACTCATGAACTTCGAGATCATGACCTGAACCAAAGTCAGATGCTTAACTGGCTGAGTCACCCAGGTGCCCCGAAACACTCTTTATTTTAATGGCAGTGGGAAGAAGGAGTGTTGCTGGTTCAATGTTTCTGAGGAGAGAAGCAATCAAAAGCTTCAGACAAATTTTAAACTCAGAAAGGAAAACAGTTTAGGTTGGCCCACTCCTACTTAAGTGGCAGCTTTTCTCTGTGGTCCCCTCTTGGCCAGGGACCTCCTAGTAGGGAAAGCGGTCCACTGGGCACACGCAGGTGGGGAATTTACCGCAAGCCAGACACCAGGCCCAGCCCGAGGAAAGCAAAGGCAGGAGGGGAGTGGTGCCAGCACAGGCCCAGAGAGCATTCTACGGTCCAGGATGTGGCTTCGCTGAAATCCTGCAGGTCCCAAGGAGACCAAAGTCTTACACAGTGCATGGCATAGTTTGTCTTGCATCATTTTTTTGGGGGGGGCTACTTTATTCGTTCTAGGTTTCTGATTACAAAACAGGAAGATTTGGAAAATATGAGAAATAACTCAGAGAAAATACCAGCTGTCATTCTTCCATGCAGAGATAACACCATGGGATTTCACCGTATAGCCTTCTGGTGAGTGAGTGAGTGAGTGAGTGTGTGTGTGTGTGTGTGTGTGTGTGTGTGTGTGTTTCCTGTGCATTTGAGGCTGCCTGTGGGCAAACAGGCACTTTACAAATTGGAGGGTTGGGAGGTCATGCTGCACATGCTATTTTTAAAAATGTTTTTATTCATATTTGAGACAGAGACAGAGAGTGCAAGTGGGGAAAGAGCAGAGAGAGAGGGAGACACAGAATCCAAAGCAGCCTCCAGGTTCTGAGCTGTCAGTACAGAGCCCAAGCCCAAAGCAGGGCAAGATCATGACCTGAACGGAAGTCAGATGCTCAACCAGCTGAGCCACCCAGGCACCCCTGCACATGCTATTTTGTAACACATATTAAAAACATTTTCTGGAGATCTTTGATGCACATGACTGCCCCGTGATGCATTTAGTGCACCTCTCACTGCCCAGGGAGGGCTTGGCTGCAGGACCGAAGGGCACCCCTGGAAACCACATACTCTTTCCAGCGATGGCTCCCAGAGACCAGTCCTTGCTTCAGTTCCCACTGATGTAAAGCGAAATGAGAAAAAATATAGACCATTTAGTTTTGTATTCTTTTTAGTTTTGATTATTTTTTTTTTCATTTAGAGAGGGAATGCATGAGCAGGGGAGAGGGCGGAGGGAGAGAGAAAGCGAGTCTCAAGCAGGCCCCACACTCAGCTCAGAGCCCACCTCAGGGCTGGATCCCACCACCCTGGGATCGTGACCTGAGCTGAAATCAAGAGTCCTGCACTCCACTGACTGAGCCACTCAGGTGCCTGTTGACCATGTAGCTTTTCACGAGGCTAAATACATCCACTTTTTATTGGAGATTATATCCTGCCTACTTTTGTGTTAAACTTCTTTTTCTTTTAGAGCAGAGTATTTATGGCAGTCATTTTTAAAAGGAAATAATGCTATGGGCGTCATGGAGATTTATAACAAAAAAATTACCCTGACCTGCGCAGTCCTGAAGGCCAGGAACTCCTAGGCCTCCGGGGGACCCTATGAAAACACAGCAGCCCAGCTCATGGCTAACCATAATAAGGATAATAAGGGCACACGGATTATACCAGAAAAGACCTCCAAATCTGAAAAACGTTCATACTCATGCTCTTATCTCATTTTGAAGACAGCTATCCAGGGCACAGAGTATATTTTACATGGGATACCATAGTCTCCCATTTAACAGATGAAGCAGGTCGTGTGCCAAGAGGAGAGGGTCCAGCTCAAGTGGTTTGTTAGGTCCTGGTCAAGCAGACCCTGGTTCCTGACTCCCACCCCAGTGACCCTAGAGGGACTCAGAGCCACAGCTTTGAGGTGACTCTGGGTCCGACACAGAGTACTAATATACAGTTGCAGAATTGAACTTGCCGGAACATTTTAGAATTCTACTGTAGGAGCCACAAAGCTAGAACACACTTAAGTGAGAGCCAGGCCTGGAGCGTCTGTAGCTCTTGCTCCTCCCTGGGGCCCGTGTGCTCAACTGCTCCCCAGCTGTCTGTGAAGGTGCAGACTCCAGGAGGGCCCTGGGCAGGAGCAACCACAAGCCCGACAGGGAACTTTAACAGACATGCCTGACCATTTGGGTGGCGGCCTCCATGGCTTGACTCCTGGTTCTGTAGCTCACTTAGTCAAGTGCTATAATTTCTCTAGACCTCTGCTTCCCCATCTGTAAAATGAGAATAATCATATCATCCCCACAGGCTTGCGTAAAGGTAATGACTGTCAGGCCTTTAGCACGGTGCCTAGCACATACGTGCCCAAGGGCTTAATAAATCTAAAGATTATATTTTTTTCATCACCTGACACATAGAGGATGCTTAAAATATTTTTAATAACTGAGTAATTAAATAGATGAATGAATGAGTGAGAAGGAAATTTTGGGGTTTCATGTGCACACTGGATATCTCCCTCTGCTAAGGCATGGACCACAGGGGCCTGCTGTGACAATGTGTGGACAGCCAGGAGGGGAGGGAATGAGCCATCACCATACTAGCATTCTCCCCAACACCTTCGCCTTCCCAACACACAAGGAGATAGAGGAAATTAAAAGGCAGGGCTAGAGGACAAGTACACAAGAGAAGTAAATTTTGAGAGGAGAAGCATGGTATAGGACATATTCTCAGCATAGGGCCTTCCTTTCCTGAGAAATATAAGCCCAGGTGATGAAAGTCTACAAGGACAAAAGAGACAGGTCAAGGAAGGAGGGAGTTTGGTGGGGGCCGAAGTCAACAGACTCTATCTCCTCTGTGATGCACACGTTCCCCACCAGGGGCTGATGGGAAGTCCCAGAAGGGACTTCAGGGCTACTGAAAGCTGCCAGAGATTAGTGGCACCAGGTCCATCAGAGCCCAGGGAGCTGGGTGTTCGGGTGTCCTGTCAGGGAAAGATGTCAGACCCGCTCAGGAGGCCAGCTCAGGAGCTGTGTGTCCTTGCACAAGCCATCACTCTCTCAGGCGTCAACTCCCTCTTTTACAAATAAAATTTTTGAACAAAGTAAGCTGCTCTAGAAACCTCACCAGCCAGGGTCTGGTGGAAGAGTTTGGGGAGACCTTGAAAGGTTGCTCCATACTGCCCCCTCGTGGCATTTGGCTTCAGCGACCATTGTTCCTTAAAGCTCAGGGGTCTGTCCATCCATCCATTCATCCATTCATCCATCCATCCATCTATCCACCCATCCATCCATCCCTCCATCTTTCCTTCTTTCCACTCAAAAACACTATGCCAGTTATTGGGGAAACTCATAGGAAATCATATGTTGTCTCTGTCATAAAGGGAAATTCACAAAACATGGATAAATATAAAAACATTGAGTATTCCATGGGAGTCTTAGACAGAATGTTGTGGGAGATTGATAGGGATGATAGCTGGCTCTCGTAGGGGCTCAAGCAGAATTCACAGAGGAGCTGGTTGGTCATTCAACAGACAAGCCCTGAGTGACAGACAGAAATTCCTTGGGATGGGGCGGGCAACTGCTAACTCAGGCAGCGCATGAACATCACCAGAAGGTGAAGAGCAGACCCAGGAATGCAGGGGAAGAGGAGAATCATTCTCCACCCATAGTTTTCCCTCCCCCTTGTCAGGCCTGTGAGGCTCCCGACAGGCACGGTCACCTGGGAGGATGGAGCAGGGACCACTCTGGAGCATTGTCCTTAATCTGCTTTCTAGACTTTTCTTTCTTTCTTTCTTTCTTTCTTTCTTTCTTTCATTTCTTTTAATGTTTATTTATTTTTTTAACAATTTTAACTGATTTTTATTTTTTTAATTTAAAATTTTTATTTTTTTACTTTATAAAGTTTCATATTTTTTAACATATGCAATTATTTTCCATCATTTACAATACAGTGGTTGCAATGACACTCAAAACAGAAAAGCAAAGTAAAAAATCAAAACACCAACTTCTGTTTCATGTAATTAGACTTCTACAGAAATTAGAAGGTTAAGTAACAACTAGTTAATCACCTAATTTCACAGCTATCTGAAGTGGCAATCGTTATATAGCAGCTTATCTATGATACATTCAAGATAAATGATACAATATATTAC
>NC_043701.1:153705842-153857692 GCF_006229205.1 Suricata suricatta | reverse complement strand
ACCCTCTCACATGCATAAATGAAAGATTGCACACAAAGAACTCACATCTTTTCAAGCTTCAATAGTAAATATTCTGCTACTATATATTAAATACTTCATGGTTTGCCCAAGCTAAGATGAAACCACATCATGAATCAATTAGCGTTTTGCATTTTCTTTCATTATCTACTCAAAGCAATGCCTACTGCACCTCTAAACATTTCATTAAATCCAATTATACAGCAAACACTCCCAAAAAAACTTAGATTGAATTGTAGCTTCACTTAACAGTATATAAAATGCTGTGTTGTGACAGGTATCAACTATCCATTAGATACTGAATCAATTCATCTTAAGCACTACTAACTGCTTGTTTTTCTTGAAGCTAGATCATTCTGAATGTTTCCTGTTAGACCTATGAGTGCAAACGTATGGTTTCTGTCCTTCTCTGCCTATTTATTTTTGATTAGAGAAAAAAGGGGAAAAGAAAAGGAAAAGAGAAACTAACAAAAAACCCCAAATATTTGAAAATTTGAGAAAATGAATATATGAAATAGAATAACTTGAAATGATGGAAGTAAAATAGAATTTGAAAAATTTACAAAAACAAAAAATTTAGTCAAAAAATAAAGGAAAATATTTCTAATAAAAATAAAAATAAATTTTTAAATCTTTCAAGTAAAATACTTTCAAGTAAGTATTCAAGTAAAAGAAACGAAACAAGAAAACAAAAATTGAATAGATGGACCAGCAAACAGACTGAAATACGATTGATATTACATCATTTTCCCCTTGAAGTCAAAATATGAAGCACTTTATAATCCGTCAACTCAGCAGGTGGAGGGATATGTTGTGTTCCTGAAGAGCAACGTTGGCTCATTTGGGCGGGGCTTACTGTAATGGCTTCATTCTCCACTAGATGGCGCTGCTTAGCTCAGTGGGGTAGATCGCGGTGGCGCCTGTAGGCGTGTATGCGCATGAGCCAGCGGGGTGAAAATGGCGTCATTCAGGTACCTGGTCTAGTGTAAGAACTCTGTGCTCTCTCCGACCAAGAATCGCACACCCATCCTTTGTCTCCAGTCGCTGTCCATTACCCGCTTTTATACGTTCGTTACCACGTGGTCAGGTTGCCAGGCCACACCTCTCTCCTGAGTTTTATCTGAGATGCGTCTTTTTCCGACCCCTCACTTCTGAGGGACTGCAGCTTTGACCTGCTCAGATCCTCTGGGGCAGGGTCTCACCAAGCAATGGCCGGGTGGTGGCCGTACCCAGGAATGCTAGCGAGACCTTGCTACTGCCAACATCCAGAGACTTGCAGCTGGGTGCCAGCCCAGCCCAGAAAAAGTTCAAGAGATCGTGCAGCAGCAGCAGCAGCGTTTCACGGATTGTGGAAAATCTCGCGTGGCCGAGGACTCTCAGACCCGCTCTTGTCCTGGGGCTTGCCCTTTCCACCAGAGCACGACTAGGTATTGGAGCTGTGGAGTTTCAGACTCTGTGTTTCCCCTGTTTATGGAGTCTTAATGGAATTTAAACCCTCTCTTTTCTCCTTTCTCCGTTTTTAGTTCAGTTCCTGTGGCTGTTTCCACTTTTCCACTTTCTCGCCAGCTGCTTTTGTGGGGTGTGTTTTTCTCATCCTCTCCTTGTCTCAGCCCTCTCTCTGCAAGCAAAAACCGATCCCTGCCCTCCCGGTCTCCTCTCTCCCCCAGTTCGCCTCTCCCGGCTGCCGCCTACCTGCTGAGTTCTGTGATTCAGGTTGTGCAGATTGTTGTGTTAATCCTCAAGTCAGTTTTCTAGGTGTGCAGGATGGTTTAGTGTTGATCCGGCTGTATTTCATGTACACAAGACAGGAAAAAAAAAAAAAAGACTTCCATGCTGTCCCACCATCTTGGCTCCTCCTAATGTTTATTTTTGAAAGAGACAGAGAGAGACAGAGAGAGCGAGCCAGGGAGGGGCAGAGAGAGAGAAAATCCAAAGCAAGTTCCAGGCTCTGAGCTATCAGCACAGAGCCCAACGAGGGACTCAAACACACAAACCTCAAGATCATGACCTAAGCTGAAGTCGGTCGCTAAACCAACTGAGCCACCCAGGTGCCCCAGGCTTTTCTTAAGGAGAAAACTCAAGCAAACTTGAGCAATTTCTCACCTCTCTCCCCCCAAATGGGGTTTCATTTGGGACACACAAAAACCTAGTGTTTAAAAAACATGACTTCTGTCCTTGCATTTTAGGTTTGGTGGCTGAATTCACTTTTGAGGTCACTTTAAAAGGCCTTTGTTTCCAAAAAGGGAAAACCAGAGGGGAGTCCTAAGTGGGGGGAGGATGTGCCAAATTAGAACAACGGCTCTGGTGCGCTGGGGGGAGTGTCTTCCCCCAGGGGCCTGGTATGTCTCTGCGGACTGTTTCAGCACTCCATATCAGAGGATAGGGGGGACAGAGGGCTAGGTCCATGCCTTAGGGACAATAATGACCTGAAGGAGCAGAGCCACAAGAAGAAGGGGCTGAGCAGATGGTACCTGAAACTGTGTTTGGACTTGGAACTCAGAGGTGCTGAGTGACACCCAAATGAGCAGACTGGACTCCTGCTGCTGGTGGGGCCTTGAATGAGTTTTTAAGGATGAAAGCACCCTGGAAAGGGGACGTGGAGGCACGGACTTATGCACTCCCACACATAATAGAAATGCTGCAGGAGATGCATACAGCCCTGATGGTTGTCCTTTCCAACCCCATCCTGTGACTGGGAAATTTCCCAGATTGTGAGTCCCACCTCCCCAAGGTCAAAGGCTGATGCTCGCTCTCCTAACCCCCTTGCAACAAGGCATAAACCCTAGGCTTACCCATTGGACATTCCTCCAGGAAAGGACAAGAGGAACTTGAGGCTGCATGGACTCCATTCTGAGGTAGGGGTTTAGGGCACACTGTGGGGTTCCTAGCATCCAGGGGCCAGCATCAGTGGTGCAAGCCACACATGGTGTCTGTGCCCTGGGGTGGTCCCCTCTGTGAGATCATTGTCCCAGACCAGAAGTCTCTGCCACTAGTTGTCTGGCCCTCCCCTCCAGGCCTCTTCAAGCTGCATGATGCTTTTGCTGATGAATTTAGCCAACTGGGCTCCTGTGGAATGCTGCCCCCGTTGTGCTAACGGTTTTGCTCAGCCTCGGAGCCCTCTGGTCTGGCTTCATCAGAGTCCACTGCCTGGGAAAACAAGCAGCTTCAACTGAGCGTTTTCCGAGTGTGGACGGCATGTTCCTAATTTCTGCAAGCGATGCAGGAACAAGGCTAGGAGGCCTGGCTAACTTTCTCCCAGTTTGATTTCCCTCTCTCCAAACTGTGTTGCAAAATTAGCCATTTCTGTCTTGCCAACCACGTACCTCCCCCTTTCTCCTCCTCTCTGGCAATCCTTGCTGTTTCTAGCAATTGCCAACAGAGTGAGACCTGGCCTTGAGGGAGCATGAGTGAGTGTGTGAGTATGTGGGCAAGGTGGGGCACTTTTTAAAAAGCACGTTGAAGAGTTAAATATAAAGTATCATATTATTCCTTTGTATATCTTCTATTTGCTTTGTTGAAATTAGCTTAACATCTTCCGTATGTTCCTGACTCCCTTTATTATTTACCTTTAAAAAAACTCATTACATTGGGGTGCCTGGATGGCTCAGTCAGTTAAGCATCCAACTTTGGCTCAGGTCATGCTCTCATGGTTCATGGGTTTGAGCCCTGCCTTGGAGTCTGTGCTGACGGCTGGAAGCCTGGAACCTGCTTCGAGTTCTGTGTCTCCCTCTCTCTCTGCCCCTCCTCTGCTCACACACTGTCTCTCTCTCAAAAATAAATAAACACTTTTAAAAAACCACATTTTTTTAAATAAAAAAATCTCATTACAAAAGCAACCTACACTATAAGCAATTTTTAAAAATAGAGAAGAAAAAATAAAAAGAAAAATGACTTACAATCTCGGTGTCCTTAAATAAGTACTATTAACATTTTGGTAGTATATCTTCCTTGTCTTTTCTTCTGGGTGTATGGACACATGTATGTTTATATTATTTTTATTTTTTTCTTTTACAGTTTATTGTCAAGTTGGTTTCCATATAACACCCAGTGCTTATCCCAACAAGTGCCCTCCTCCATGCCCATCACCCCTTTTCCCCTCTTCCATCAGCCCTCAGTTTGTTCTCAGTATTCAAGAGTTCTCATGATTTGCCTCCCTCTCCCCAACTATTTTTTCCCTTTCTCCTCCCCCATGGTCCTCTGTTAAGTTTCTTCTGTTCCACTTATAAGTGAAAACATATGGTATCTGTCCTTCTCTGCCTGACTTATTTCGCTTAGTATAACATTCTCAAGTTCCATCCACATTGCTACAAATGACCAGATTTCATTCTTTCTCATTGTCATGTAGTACTCCATTGTATATATATACCGCATCTTCTTGATTCATCAGCAGTTGATGGACGTTTAGCTCTTTCCATGATTTGGAAAGTGTTGAAAGTCCTGCTATGAACATTGGGGTACATGTGCTCCTCTGCATCAGCACTTTCTGTATCCCTTGGGTAAATCCCTAGCAGTGCTATTATTGGGTCATAGGGGAGTTCTACTGTTAATTTTTTGAGGAATCTTCACACTTTTTCAGAGTGGCTGTACCAGTTTACATTCCCACCAACAGTGTAGGAGGGTGACCGTTTCTCCACACCCTCACCAGCATCTATAGTCTCCTGATTTGTTCATTTTAGCCACTCTGACTGGCATGAGGTGGTATCTCAGTGTGGTTCTGATTTGTGTTTCCCTGATGATGAGTGATGCTGAACATTGTTTCATATGCCTGTTGGCCATCTGGATGTCCTCTTTGGAGAAATGTCTGTTCATGTCTTCTGCCCATTTCTTCACGGGATTATTCGTTTCTCAGGTGTGGAGTTTGGTGAGTTCCTTATAGATTTTGGATACCAGCCCTTTATCTGATATGTCATTTGCAACTATCTTTTCCCATTTTGTTGGTTGCCTATTAGTTTTTTTTTTTTTTTGCTTCCTTCGCCATACAGAAGCTTTTTATATTGATGAGGTCCCAATAGTTCATTTTTGCTCTTGATTCCCTTGCCTTTGGGATGTGTCAAGTAGGAAATTGCTGTGGTTGAGGTCAAGGAAGTTGTTCCCTGCTTTCTCTGCTAGGGTTTTGAAGGTTTCCTGTCCCACATTCAGGTCCTTCATCCATTTTGAGTTCATTTTTGTGTATGGTATAAGAGAGTGGTCTAGTTTCATTCTTCCTCATGTTACTGCCCAGTTCTCCCAGCACCATTAAAGAGGCTGTCTTTTTTTTTTATTGTATACTCTACCTGCTTTGTCAAAAATGAATTGGCCATACATTTGTGGGTCCAGTTCTGAGTTCGCTATTGTATTCCATTGGTCTATGTGTCTGTTTTTGTGCCAATACCATACTGTCTTGATGATGACAGCTTTGTAGTAGAGGCTAAAGTCTGGGATTGTGATGCCTCCCGTTTTGGTTTTCTTCTTCAATATAACTTTGGCTATTCGGGGTCTTTTGTGGTTCCATACAAATTTGAGGATAGTTTGTTCTAGCTTTGAGAAGAATGTTGGTGCAGTTTTGATGGGGATTGCATTGAATGTGTAGATTGCTTTGGGTAGTAATGACATTTTAACAGTATTTATTCTTCCATGAGCATGGAATGTTTTTTTCATTTCTTTGTGTCTTCTTCAGTTTCCTTCATAGCTTTCTATAGTTTCCATCATAAAGATCTTTTATATCTTTGGTTAGGTTTATTCCTAGGTATTTTATGGGTTTTTTTGTGCAGTTGTGAATGGGATCAGTTTCTTGATTTCTCTTTCTGTTGCTTCATTACTGGTGTATAAAAATGCAACTGATTTCTGTACATTGATTTTGTAGCCTGCGACTTTGCTGAATTCATGGATCGGTTCTAGTAGGATTCTGGTGGAGTCGATCAGGTTTTCCATATAGAGTATCATGTCATCTGCGAAAAGTGAAATTTTTACTTCATCTTTGCCAATTCTGATGACTTTTATTTCCTTTTGTTGTCTGATTGCTGATGGTAGGACTTCCAGCACTACGTTAAACAACAATGGTGAGAATGGACACCCCTGTCGTGTTTCTGATCTCAGGGGGAAAGCTCTCAGTTTTTCCCCATTGAGGATATTAGCTGTGGGCTTCTCATAAATGGCTTTTATGATGTTTAAGTAAGTTCCTTCGATCCCGACTTTCTTGAGGGTCTTTATTAAGAAAAGATGCTGTATTTTGTCAAATGCTTTTTCTGCATCTATCATATGGTTTTTATATTTTCTTTTGTTAATGTGATGTATCACATTGATTGTTTTTGCGAATATTGAACGAGCCCTGTAACCCAAGAAATGAGTCCCACTTGATCATGGTGGATAATTCTTTTTATATGCTGTTGAATTCGATTTGCCAGTATCTTGTTGAGGACTGTTGCATCTGTCTTCATCAATGATATTGGCCTGTAGTTCTCTTTTTCGGCTACATCTCTGTCTGGTTTGGGAATCAAAGTGATACTGGCTTTGTAGAGTGAGTCCAGAAGGCTTCCTTCCATTTCTATTTTTTGGAATAGCTTGAGAAGAATGGGTATTAACTCTGATTTAAATGTCTGGTAGAATTCTCTAGGGAGTTCTTATTTGTTGGGAGATTTTTGATAATTGACTTGATTTCTTCACTAGTTATGGGTCTGTTCAGATTTTCAATCATTTCGCACTTAAATTTTGGTAGTGCATGTGTGTTTAGGAATTCTCTAGGGGTTCTTATTTGTTGGGAGATTTTTGATAATTGACTTGATTTCTTCACTAGTTATGGGTCTGTTCAGATTTTCAATCATTTCGCACTTAAATTTTGGTAGTGCATGTGTGTTTAGGAATTTGTCCATTTCTTCTAGCTTGTCCAGTTTGTTGGCATATAATTTTTCATAGTATTCCCTGATAATTGCTTGTATTTCTGAGGGATTGGTTGTAATAAATCCATTTTAATTTGTGATTTTGTCTGTTTCGGTGGTCTCTGTTTTCTTTTTGAGAAGCCTGGCTAGAGGTTTATCAATTTTGTTTATTAAAAAAAAAAACAACTGTTGGTTTCATTGATCTGTTCAACTGTTTTTTTTGGGGGGGTGATTCTATATTGTTTATTTCTGTCCTGATTTTTATTATTTCTCTTCTTCTTCTGGGTTTGGGGTGCTCTTACTGCTATGCTTCTAGTCCCTTTCAGTGTACTGTTAGATTTTGTATTTGTGCTTTTTCTAGTTTCTTGAAATAGGCCTGGAGTGCGGTGTACTTTCCTCTTAGGGACTGCCTTTGCTGCATCCCAAAGAGTTTGTATTGTTGTATTTTTATTTTCATATATATTTTTAATTTCTTCCTTAATAGCCTGATTGGCCCCATTGTTCTTTAGTAGGGTGCTCTTTAACCTCCATGTTTTTGGAGGTTTTCTAGACTTTTTCCTGTGATTGATTTCAAGTTTCATAGCATTGTGATCTGAAAGTGTGCATGGTATGATCTAAATTCTTTTGTATTTATTGAGGTCTGCTTTATGACCCAGTATGTGATCTATCTTGGATAATGTACCACACACACTTGAGAAGAAAGTGAATTCCATAGCCTTAGGATGTAGAGTTCTAAATATATCTGTCAAATCTACCTTATCCAATGTGGACACATGTATCTTTAAAAGTGGCACATTATAATATCCTTTTAAATCTGCTTTTTCTCATAAATAATGTTGCACACCTTGATATGTTCCATTAAATATTTTCCCACAACATCAATTTAATAGCAGAATAGTCTTCATTATTTAACAAAAATCCTCTTGTTAGACATTGGGATTATTTCTAATTTTTTCATAATAGCCAAAATACTACAGAACACATCCTAATAACCAAATACTCATCCAATTCATGACTATTTCCTAGGATAATTTTCTACATGTGGAATTGCAGGGTCAAAAATTTTGCAATGCTCTCAGGCTTTGGCATCTATTATACCCCCAGAAATGTACCAAACTACACTCCTACAAATTGGAGATATGTGTTCATCCCCGCACCAGCTATTACAATAGGCGTTGTCATGTTTTAAAACTCTTACAACTTTGATATCCTTTTTCTTTTTGAATTTAGATCCATGATTACTTCCCCTTGATTACTTTCTGCTGGTGGGGCATCAGAAGACCAAAGCTCACACCCACGTTTAGAAGCTGTATGACTTCTGGTAAGTAAATTTCAGTGAGCAATAGTGTCCATGTCTATAAGATAGAAATTGAGTCCTACCCTTGGCCTGCTTACCTCACAGGCTATGAAAGACCAGATGAGAAGTGGATGTAAAAGTCCCTTCAAAGAAGTCAGTGCCTGGACACCTGCCCAGGACACTTCACATTTACTCATTCCTCCACGAGGGTAGTCAGTCTCCCAGATGGCCTCAGTGAAGGATGCTTCCTGGTACTCATTCTCTCTCCCCTTGAGTCTAGGTTGGCCTCTCCCCTTGAGTCTAGGTTGGTCCTGAGTCTCATTTCTCAGTAGTAGGTGCAGTAGAAGTGACACCATATGACTCCTGAAGCTGGCCACAAGATTATCTGAAATTATAAAAGAGACTTCAATAAAGAACCACCCAACTGGCCCTATCAGTCCGCAAAACCATGAGAGGTAGTAATAAGTGTTTGTTTTAAGCCACCAGGTTTAGTGCTGTGTTGTTACACAGTAATGATGAGCAAACATCTGCCAAATCTTCTTCCAGTTCCTTGAATCTGAGAGCAAGTCTAAAGCTTAATGGTTAAAATTTATTGGCTTTGGAACTAGAAACCTGGTTCTCAAATTTTACCAACAATCTCTCTGCAACTACATCATCTTGTGTAAATTATTAAACTCTCTCAACCTTACTATACCAATCAGTAAAATGGTCATGACAATAGGACCTGCCTATGGCACTGTTGAGATCATCAGATCAGATAATGCACATAAAGTCCTTAAAACAATATCCGTCACATGGTCCCCGTACATTTCAACTCTAATGGTGGCGATAATCCCTACTGATGAAGTGCCTCGCTTATTTGGCTTCCTTATTAATTAAGTTTCTTAAAAAGTATATATCAAAATACCCTATACCCCACCCCTCGCCTCAACCACCATCCCTGTGACATCTTCTCTGGGCATTCATGGGATATTCAACATTTCCAACCTTGGAGATTTGGCTGGGGTTAAAGTCCAAGACCCGACTGAAGGTATTTCTAAATGGTTTCCAAAAGTCAATTTCCTTAAAGAAATGTTTTACATTTGTTGACGTCATTGTTCAAATATTTACTTGATTTATGGCCACATTGTTGAAGTCTGTTCTGCATTATCTTTCGCACCCATGTTTGTTTAAGGACTGAATCACACTTCTTGTTCCTCAGTGATTCTTCTAAATTCTAAATTCTAAAGTTTAGGTATAAGCCAGATATTTCTTAAAGACAGTCAAATGACTGAACTGTTTCTAAAAGACCCTCATTCACTTGGTCTAAATACATCTGTTGAGCACCTACAACATGCCAGACCCTAGTCTGGGCATGAGAGATGGGAAGGGGTGACAACCCAACCTCCAACCTTAAGAAGCTTACAGCTTGTTGGGGTTGGGATAGATGGAGGGAGAGAATGACAGGCAAGTGAAAGGCAATCATAATACTGAGAGAAAAAGGCATTGGAAGAAAGGCCTAAGAACCGAGGAATCCCAGAGAATACTGAAGAAAGGAGCAGATGGACGTGAGACCTGGTGGCAGATTCTCAGCCAGAAGCCATTCCCAAGCCTCTCCTTCTCTGACATCAGTTTTGGGGGGGTGGGCGTTAACAGAACACAATGCTGTGTTCTTCACACTGTTTCCTTTGTGGGGCTGATTGTCCTCCCTAGCTATCTTGCAGGAGGTGGGCCACCAGATCAAGTTCAACCAATAGGAATGTGAACAGAGTACATCACAGTTTCATGCAATTAAGAGCTGGTGCCCTTGCTTTCCTCCCGCTTTCCTTGCTGCAGTGACCTTAGAGGTCTCATGGTCCCTGGGGTTTGGCTAGAAGACAAAGGAGGGCCACCAGCTCACAAAAGTTGTAAGGAGAGCAAGAAATAAACCTATATTGTGTTAAGCCACTGAGGTTTCAGGGTTTACTTGTTACCTAAGCTTAGTCTGGCCCGTTCTACTATGCTATGTAATCCTGTGCTAGTTAATGAGATGTGGGAAAGTACACTGTGCAGTTTCTAGATGGATATTTCCCTTTCCAATACATTTTCTTTTATTGGAAAAAGGAGATAGGCATATAGGAGTACTCATTCATTACCCAGGCTAGCTATCTGCTTCTTAGTTCTTGAAAAGATGCCTCATTAGAGACATGTGGTGTTTGGGACCACAGCAGCCATTCTGTGAGCATAAGTATGAGACCAAGGGAATTATAAAGATGACAGGCCACAGTCTTCGAATTGTGAAACTGGGATTGTCTGATTTCATATGTCTTTTTAAACAAACAATAAATGTCCCAATGGTATCAGCTTTTTCTGTTACAAATATCCCCTGCTTTTGAAAGTTCATGTTACAGCCACTTTGCTTTCATGAAGGACCGACATTAGTGTGTGTTTTTGATAACTGAAAGAAAGCCAGTATAGAGGCAGCAAACCCCCTGAGCAGTGAACGGCACCACCAGGAACTACACTCAGCATCTCGGCATCATGCTGCCAAAACTTTTCTAAGAGCATCTCGGCTTTGTCTCAGTTGATTTTGTGCATCTGTTAGCAGGATGTGTCCTGAGGTATCAGAAAAGCCTAAGAAAAGTTACTTTTTGGGGCTGGGAATGCTCAAAAAATTTTCCATATAAATTAATGGTAATTGCTTCTTCACTTAACATCATGTTGGCTTAGGGAAGGTTTCATAGGGCTGTTCTATATTTGAATGGTGGGGGAACACCTGCATCTGCATCTGAACGCATCTGCACTGATGCCAGCTGCAAATGAGGCTGAGGAGTTGGTTATAATGGCTAAGTAAACCAAATGGAGGTTCTTGAGGGTGGGGAACATCACTTCCATCTCCTGTCTTCTCTTCATCCCCATCCGCACTATAGTCATTGCTGAAAAATAAAAATAGTCCTGGACAGTATTTCTCCTTCTGTGATGTGCTTTCAAGTTCATTTTCTGGCTTTAAGATGATAGAGGAGTGGCAGCATTATGTAGAGGCTAAGAGCTCAGTCTCTAGAGGAAGACACAGTCAGGTTCAAGGACTGGCCCTGCCACTCTCAATGCTGTGCGACCTTGGACAAATGACCTAAGGTCTCTACATCACAGCTGCCTCATCTGTATAACGGAATGATTATGGAAACTCCCATATAAATAGTGTTACTAAGAGAACAAAATGACATGACACATGAGGAGTTTTAGCATCTTGCTTGGGACACTAAAAATGCTTCATACACAGGATTCCCTACAATAAATTGGACTTTGGTTTTGATGACCTCCTAGGAGGCCAGTTAGGGCATTCCTAATGCAGAGTGGAAGAGATGGAGGCTTAGGGAGGTTAAGTGACTTGCTCTAAGTCAGAACTAGATTTTCATCCCACGTCTGGTGTTTCCCAGATCTTTCCAGACTAATTCACTTAATTAAAATTGCCAAAGAAGTCAAACAAAATAAGATTTAAATGTTGAGATGCTTCATTTAAAAATTTTTTTTAGCATTTGTTTTTTAGAGAGACAGAGACAGAGACAGAGCATGAGGGAAGGAGGGGCAGAAAGAGGGAGACACAGAATCCAAAGCAGGCTCCAGGCTCTGAGCTGTCAGCACAGAGCCTGACGCAGGACTCGAACTCACAGACTGTGAGATCATGACCTGAGCCAAAGTTGGCCACTTAACTGACTGAGCCACCTAGGCACCCCAAGATGCTTAATTTTTTATCTTCAATAAACAGAATCATTTCCATGAAGTTCACTCTTTCAAGAGAAGGGAATTTTTCCCGCGGTATATGTGTGAATGTGAGACTGTCAAATTTATATTGAAAAATAATATACTCTGGAAGTTGTTCTTAGTCATCTAGTATCAGCTCCCTGCCACTTACTTCCACCTTATAAAAATCAAGAGAAAGTGCACATCTTCACAGTCTATGCAAGGTGCCAGAGGTACTGTCTGCAGAATCTGTGAACCAAACAGCAAACCTGCCATTTTTCTAAGCTTTTTTCTTCTCCTTCATTAAAATCTTTATTTATTATCTCCTTCAGTATTTTATCATTCAAAACAGTCTGGTTTCTGTATCTTCGTGGCTACACGACTCTGGACAGCAAGTTAGGAGGACATGAAGGAATGCCTTTTACTGCGTCAGAATCTGGATCCGCGTGCCTGCCCTTCCTCCGCACCCTCACCCTTTGTCATCAGAAAGTGACTGATGTAACCCAGGCCCTTTTCTTTAAGCTCTGCTTAATGATTCACTTTCAACATAAGTCCAGGAACAAACACTATTAAAACTTGAATATTATTTGTTTTCTTAAACCTAGCTCAGTCATCACCTCCTTTGGAAAGTCTCTCTTCTTTCCACAGTGGGGTGACTTCTAATGGGGCACTGACGTCACTGTGTTGTTATTGATCTGTGTGCATATCCGCCCTGCGTTGGCTCTGCTAAAGGTGGGCCCCGCCACGCCCTTCTCTCCACTGCTAGTGTCTCACACGGCATCTCACCCATTGCAGACGGGCTAAATGTTTGCTGAATCAAGTAAGGAGATCAGTGCCCGTTACATCCCCTAAAATGGGTAAGATTTCTTCAGGAGACTTACCTCTAATACCTGTTAAAACATTGTAGTGGAAGATGTGCTGATCCTGGGGAAAATCAGCATACTGAGTCTGGTGGGCAAGAAGGTGAAGGTTATTATCAGATGCTAACTCATTCTCTAAGGTGCAGGCCATTCCTTCTTTCTCCGGTCACTTTGTTTGGGAGATGCAACATTAATTAGAGTCTCTCAGTGCTCCTGTCTACTTCCTGACCACAGGAAGCTCCCCAGGGCCGTCTTCTTTAATCCTTTCTTCATCTCTCCAGATTCTATGCAGATAGATCCTTTCCTTAGTCCTGACCTTTCACCCTTTTTTGGGTGCCACCACTAAATTGGCCACTTGGATGTCTTGCCAATATTTCCCACTCAACTCTCCAAAGCCAAAATATCATTAGATTCAACACAGAGAGCACAATGCAGAGATAATAAGGAGATCCAGGCCAACAACCACTGGATTTGCCTTAGGAAGACAGAGCATTAAGGATCTTGGAAAAGGTAATTTTGCTAGAATCATGGCACACAAGCCGAAGTGGTACGGACTCTCATGCACACTGCCTTTGAAAGCCTTGGCCTCCCTCGCTTTCTTGCCAGCCCACTATGGACAAGTCAGTCCCCTCTGGGACTCTGTTTCATCAGAAAGTCAAAGTTGGACTAGATGAGCAGTTCTCAGCCTTCAGGAAAACACCACAATGCCCTGGACAGCTTGTTAATAATGCATACTCCATGCTCCCCACCCCCCAGACATTCTGATTTAGGAAAAAGATCTAGGGGAGGCCAGGAAATCAGCATTTTCAATGCGCTCCAAGGATGAGATGATTTCCTGGTACTATGATGACGTTGTGCTGAGGCTGACCCCTCCCTTACGTGGTTTCTTCTCCACCAGCGCACACAGGGGACGTCTCTTTCCAGTCTCAGCGCCAGTGGTGTTTCTCTCAGAGATCAGCTGTGTGTTTGAACCACGCGAACGGTGTGCAGTTTCCCTGTGCTCAGCACCAGGCTCGTCGCTTAGAAGCACTCCATGGCCTGCCTTAGGGGCTACCCTTAGGAGTGGACCCATTCTACTCTAGTCTTTTACTCTCACTTTTTCCTTTTTTTTTAAATCTTAGTATAAGATCTGCATCTTTCGGGAGTTAAGACTTTCAATTTTCATTAGAATAAGGCAGTGTCTGGGGCACCTGGGTGGCTGGGTTGGTTTGGCTTAGGTCATGATCCCAGGGTCATGGAATTGAGCCTGGCATCGGGCTCTGCACTGAGCATGGAACATACATAAGAGTCTCTCTCTGTCTCTCTCTCTCTCTCTCTCTCTGCCCCTTTCCCTGCTTGTGTGTGCATTCTCTAAAATTTAAAAACAAAAAACAAATAAGACTGTTTCTGTACTGTCCGTATACCTTGATTATAGCGCCTCCTATGTGTTACATCTATCTGTTAGATGATGGCCTCCTCTACTAGATGGTGATGAAGGGGCTGCCTTTTATTATCACTGTGCCACTAGTACCTACCCTAGGGACTGTCACATAGATGGCATTTAATAGGTGTTTGGAGAATGAAATTAAAGATGTTGGAGAACTGGCATTGCAGAGACCTATGGAACGGGGGAGGGGTCCACAAGGGAGGACTTCTCAGACCAGAGGGATGGAAGAGACCAGTTGGTGTGTTCTGCTCTGCCGTGTTCCTCTCTAACTCAAGAAGATTTCCATGTCTCTGGTTATAACATCACCTGAGCAAACTGAGTTTGGAGAATTCACAAACATTTTTTGGCAGGGTAGAGAGAAGTTGGCCTTTGGCGCTGACTTGGGAGTTTGAAACCCAAGAATGTGTTTCTCTTTTTAAGTGATTTATGTCTCTGAGCCTCATTTAGTCTTTGGTTCCAATGGATCCTTAACTATCTTCTCATTTTGCTCTCTGGCATGCCCCTCAGGGCAGAAATCTTAGAATACCTATCTGCGTACATATACACAAGACATATTAAAACTTATTAAATAATTTTATTCTTTTCTCCTTTATATTACTAACAGTAGCCCATATTCAGCATTTTAGAAAACCTGAAGAAATAAAAAAAATGGGGGTTTACACACACACATATAAAAATATATATTCAGATAAGCAATTATCTATTCATCACATTGCCCAACTTTAAGAGTGCCAAAAATAAATAATAAAATACCTGCAAATCAAATGAGAGGGCTAGATGGTCTTGTTAAAATTCATTTAACAACTTTAAGTGACCAACCTGTGCTAATGAAATTCAAGTTAAAGTTACAGCCAGTTAATATGAAAGAAAACACTGTGTGTGGCTACTGAGGAGTATTCCGTAAGCAGAATCTGCCTTGTGCTTCTATTAGAACACAGCTCTGCAGAAAAAGATCAAGAAAAATTCCAACTTTTCTAATAACCGCCTTATAATAGAGACGAAAAATATAAAAAGTATTACCAGCTTTCAACGATGGACATGAAAATTAGAATTGTAGGTTTATTAAGTTTGAATAACAAAGCCAACATAGTCAGATCCTTGGTAATTAATTTTGATTTTTAAAAACCTACAAAAAACATAAAATATTTGCTTGCTGGTGCAACAGATTTAGCCCAGAGGCAATAACCTGAACCATCTCTTCCTTATCAAGTACTTCAGCAGTGCAAAATGTCAGCGTCTCAGCCCGCCTCATCGTCACTGAATCCTGAAGATGAACCATCTCAGGGAGGCATCCTTACCAGGAAAATGCAAAGCAGCCAAAAAAACAAAAAACAAAAACCCCAAAAAACAACAACAACGATTCACTTCTATGCCAGAGTCTCAAAGGTAGAGAGGAAATTTCTTATATAAGAGGTGAAATAAGAAATTCAAAATTCCACAAGCTAACATAAGATACAGTTTTGAATCTTTTGCCACAAAAAACAAAGAATAATTATATTCTTTTGCTATTTTGAACAGTATTCAACGTGGACAAGTAGATCTCGATGCTCGGTGGCTGGGTACTGTTTACTGCACTTGGGACATTCCACCAGGCTTTCATTTAGTGCAGCTGTGGGACTTTTTGGTGAGGCAACTTTTACTCTGTTTTCAGACTCTCCTTGGTGAGTGACTAATGACTCTGTGAAGGCAAATTCACGAAGCTGCTTCTGAAAAATAAATGTATACAAGGTAGTTATAAATTACACAAATTACCCATGAAGTACTAGAATTGGGCATTTACATGGATAGGTTTTATTAAAATGCTCAGAGCCAGGCCTATGTGCCAGGCTGACAAAATTTGCTAGTTTTGTAAAAAAGGAGCAAGTTCAGCAATAAAAAAACTACACAATTAAGAGTAGCAAAGAATGTTAGCAGATCAAACAGGTTACACAAAGAAATGATGATAATATTGTATAATATCTCTGTGACTTTCCTTTTTCATGGTTTTCCCCCCAAGAAAGTCAGAATAGTCCATACAACTTAAAAATGAATATTTTACAGCATACTCTAAAGATGAGGGACATCAGGAAAACAAAGAAAAATACAGGAAAATTATGCATTCTTTTGTATACCCTCTGGCTTCATATACTTTGAAAAACAGTCATTAACAGAAATGAACTATAAATTTCTATTTCAAATATTATAAGTAGTCAAAATGAGTGACTTACTAAAGAACAGAGTCAAAATATATTTTGTCTTTTACTCATAAAGAAGTTACAAATGATTTTTTTTTAACAATTGCCTTTTTCTCTTTCAAAAACTGAGGAATTCTATTTGTAACATTTTACCATCTGCAAATATTCTGCAGTACTAGAATCATGTATAAAATACGTGCTGGGCGCCTGGGTGGCTCAGTTGGTTAAGTGTCCAACTTCGGCTCAGACCATGATCTCATGGTTCGTGAGTCTGAGCCCCACATCAGACGCCGCACTGACAGTGCAGAGTCTGCTTGGGATTCTTCCTCTCTCCCTCTCTCTCTCAACCCCTCCCCCTTCATGCATGCATACTCTCTCTCTCCCTGTCTCTAACTCAAAACGAATTAAAAATAAATAAATGTGTGCTAATGGGACACATATCAACAAACACAGTTACCAACAGGTTGGGTTCAAAAGCTTCTTAGTAAGATGACAATAGTAAGTCAAAAATGATTTCCTCAGAGAAACAATCTTATTTAAAAGGTTTATGTTTTAAAAGATTATGTGTTCAAGGTAACCCACAAAATGTGCTTAACTCAACATGCCTGCAACAGTGTATTAACAGAACCATCCATTATGACTAAAAACGGCATTTCTTCTTTTTAAGCAGAAAAACATGGTTTCATTCAGGATTTATAACTGCCCGCCCTGACCCCCACACCCGGGCCAGCCCGTTAGTGCATCTAGAGGCACAGCAGCGAGGGGTGATCCGGGCACCAGCAGTGTCATCGTTGCACAAGGCACACAGGGCCCCTCGTCCAGTGCTCTGGCTTGATGCTCAAAGGGCAGGTGTGCTGCCACCGAAGCAGGGCTTCTGCCTGACGATCTGGGAACGGCCACTCTCGAAGCTGTACCCTCCCAGTCTGGGCACCGGTTTGATGTCTGAATGGAAAATGGCAGCAAGGGAAAGAAGAAAGTAAGGTTTAGTTTAACCATTCCAGACTCACCAAGGATTCCAGCTGTGTTATTTGATTTCTTGCTTTTCGCAGTTCCTTAAGAATTACTTGCAGTTGGTGCTGCATATTTTGACGGTCAAGTTTTTCATTTTCGAAGTCTAAAGTACATGCCTGCATCTGGAACAAAATACCCAGGCCGAGACAATTATGGTTAGTACATACTGTCGAGTTCTCTTGACTGGATGCTTGAATTGTTTTTATTAGCACAAGAGGCAAACATTTGTTGTGCCCTCACGGCAAGAATTTGTTCGAGCACAGCGAGATGTTGGGAGAGAAGTGTATGGAGGGGGGGTTGGTTTAGCCAAGGAGCGAAGCCAGTGCTTGAGGTGAGGAGCCGCTTAGGAAGTTGCTGGTTGGAATGTGTCCTCCCCGATCCCCCTTCTGTTCTGGGACGGGGGGAGAAGGGAAAGAGATGGCTGTTCCCTGGTTTGGAATACACTAGAAATCTCTGGTCTGTTTATTCTGAGAATAAACGGTGTCTCTCTGAGTTCTACTTGAAGTTCTAAGGCCGCCCTCTTGGGGAGATCCTGCTCACTGAGAGTCGGGACTACCGAAGCCATGCAGGGAAGATTTACCAAGGCAAACACTTCCCTGGCAAAACAACTGCCACCCTGCCTCGGTGGATCTGGTTTAGCCTAGAGACAAGAATCAATGGCAAGCACAGATAGTCACTTGCATTTTTGTTGTTGTTAGAGTTTATTAAAAACATTTTTTCCATGACTCTCAAGTGGTTCTTCATAGAACAGAGTAAACATGAGGAACTATTCCATTTTCTAACACGTTAAGCTGAATTTAGAAGCAGCCCCAGTAAGTACCTGTTGTTCCAACAGAGCTACCCTCGTTTGCTCTTCTTGATGCTTTAGCAGAGACGTGTAAAGAAACTGGACCTGCAGGGCGGAAACAGAGCCAATGCTGTCATACCCGCTCTCTTTTGCTCTTGACCTGGGATGCAGGAGAGGCTCACAAGTCTCACATCCTATCCTGGACGACACCTGCTAGTTGGGGTGAGTCAGGGCGGCTAGTTGGCTGATGGCTATCTGTGCAGCAGCTGAGCAGGACGGCCCTGGCTGGGGGTTCCCTGAGGCAGAGACCGTGAGTCCACAAACAGCACTGATCTCTGCAGTGCACACACTGCTTTCCTGGAGGCTCTGACATCCGCTAATACTTCTAGGTCAACGAAGCTGGCGGTGCCTCACCTCCTGGCCCGCAGAGTTGGAACGAAATTCCCCACCATTTCTGCTTAATCTTTTGTAAATATCACTGCTCGCACCTACAGGCAGAAGCCAGGGTGGTAAAGACCAGGAAGGCAAGTGTTACAGATTGTTTTCTTCTCCCTCTATCAACTTCCGGATGATTAAAAAACAATGACTATTCTAATGGCAGCAATAACTAACACTGACCCCAGCCCTTTACTCTACATTCACATCTTCTCAGTTGACCTTCACATAAGCCCTACAAGGCAAAAAAAAAAAAAAAAAAAAAAAAAAAAAAAAAAAAAGGCTGCTGTTATTAACTTGACACATCAATAATCTTCAATCAGGGAAGCTGGCTGATTTTCCTAAGGCCATACATCCCGAGCCAGAGACCAGTATGGACCCTAAATAATGTTTTCTTCCGTTATTCCATGCTGCCAAGCAAGATTTAAATGAATGAGTTTCTGTTGAAGAACTATTCAATTCTAATAATCCTAACTTAGTAACTCCAACATCACTGGTACAGACATCCTGGCAGGAGGGTGTGAGCATTATGGGAACATGGACGCTATCAGGTGAATTAACTTGCGCACAGTATCATCATGATCGTGGTGCCTGCCTGGGAACCAGCACCCATTCCCCTCTTTGCTTTCCAGCTCTTGGCTTCTCACATACACCTGCCTCCTCCTCCACAGAAGGGAATTCCCAGTCACTCTCTTCACCGGCTCCTTCTTGCTGAAAGGCCTTTGTCCAAATACCATCTCCGCAGTGAGGCCTCCCCTGCCCCCAGTTCCTGTGTCATACTGCCCTGCTTTATTTTCCTGACTTTACTTGGTTCTTTAGGTATTGATTTATGGTCTGTTTCTATTCTAACTAAGAATCCCAGGGCAGGGCAGGAACTTGTTTCCTTCCTTGCTGGTTCCCTACTGGTTAACACAGTCCCTGACGCTTGGTAAGTACAATGGCAGTTCTGAATTCTGACTCACGGGAAGCCTCCCTGGCTAGGCTCACCTGAGATAAGAGTTCCTCAGATCTCTTCTTCTCTTCTTCAAGCTTTCCCCTCGCAATATCATTCTCTTCCTTGAGCCTTTGTATTTTCTCTGTCTTATGCCTATCGTCTTCCAGATGCTGCACATCTGCCTTTCTTTGTGAACACAACCGTTGATTTAAATCGTGAACTTCTTTCTGGGTTTCTTCATATTTTCTTCGAAATTCACTAAGTTCAAAGCTCAACTGAATTATGGTCTGTCGTTCAATCTCAAGATCTCTTTTTGCATTTGCCAAGAGATGGTTGTAATATTTTTGCTTTTCCTCTTGAAGATAACCTATGACAAACACATCGGGGCATAACTCTCTTTATAAAATAGATAATATTCCTGAGAAGCTAAAACTAAACAAAAAGATCTTATAAAATGAAGAGTCAAGAGATAGGGCTGACATCTAATGGAACAAGAAACTCAGGAACATTATTTGAAGTTAAATTAATAAGTAGGAGAACTGAAAACTGTAATATAGCTATTCTATGGGAGGAAAAGTCACTAATGTCTAAAGAAGATCAATCAGCAAATAGAGATATAAACGCATTCGCTATAGGTATATCCCCAAAACCAAAACCAGGAATGTTAAAAGCAGCTGCCCTAATGGGAGGAGATAACAGCACACTGGGATGGCCGAGGAAGGGTGAGGCGAGCCCTCCCTACTATTAAATTACTTTAACAAGAGCTTATATTACTCTGACGAAATGTATATACACACAGAGAACACTATCGCCAAAGAAGAAATCAGACTTAGCCCACAACTAAAATCTTACTTTTATGTGTAAGATATAACTTATAAAGGAAATACAGTTAAGTAACTTTGTGCCCAATTCTATTTATATTTTTCTTCATCATTAGTTTCATTTTAATATTCAATTGTGAAGCTCCAAGATTAGGAATCTTATCTCCCTTTCTTTAGCCTTCTCTTTATATAATTCAAGGCTTCAGTCCCATTAGGCTGGCAGTCCTTTTGTTTTTATGATTTTATTTTAAAGTAATCTTTATTTTATTTAATTTATTTATTTATTTATTTATTTTTAGTAATCTTTATTTTAAAGTGATTACTAATGGTGGGGCTCGAACTTACAACCCCAAGAACAAGAGTCGCACACTCCACTGACTGAGCCAGCCAGGTGCCCCTGGGCTGTCAGTCTTGTACCAAGTGCTCTGCACGGGACTTTCTCTTCTCTTCTCAGCTCATCACCTGGCACTACCGAACGTTTCTCCCCATCTATAAAATGAGAATAATGACCCTTCCTGCCCCGACTTTTAGGGTTCTTGTGAAATTCAATGTCAAGGAAGCTGCAAAAGAACTTGACAAAAATACTGAATCATCCTTAGGAGTCTTCATTTCAATTTTGTGGGAAATTCAAGACTGAAGAGTCATCTGTAAGATGTATTCATTCTTTCTCCTGGGATTGATACGAAGACGTGAAAGGAAGCAGAGTAAAAAGCTAATCAGTGACAAGGCCAACTCTGAGGGAAATAAAGCTGGAGAAGATCTTTGAAGGCAGAGAAGGACATGCACGAAGGAGAAACTTTAATGTGCCTTCAGACGTGCCAGAGATCCATTATTCTGTGGCTGTGCCCCCTTTTTATCAAAAAAAAAAAAAAAAAAAAAAAAAACAATGAGAAAACGGACTTGCTAACCTGGTATTTCTTACTTCAAAGTTAGAAGATTTGCTTAATTAACTTTCTAACACATATTTATAAAAACCTAAATTTGATGAATCTCTCCTTTTGGAAAATGTCAGGCAGGCCTTCCCCAAAAGAACATTTTTATACCAGTACCTTCTGATTCAGCCATTTTTGTCTGCTGTGGGAGTGCATGAGCAGCTGTTTCTGATTTCTGTTCCAACTCAAAGATCTTGGCTAACAGTCCTTTTACGTAGGCCTCCCGCTGCTGATCATACACGAGCCACTGCTGATTTTTCTCCAGAGCCTCAAAATGAAAATAAAAGCAAACCATTAAAACGAAAGACCAAAATCTTAAAATGGAGAGGGAGCCAAAGAGCTGTGGCCTTTTCCAGCACACAGACACTCTCGCGGCACAGAGGGGAAGTCTAGCCCGCCACTGCTCGGCTTGCAACCTCAAGACCCATTCTCACGTCAGGCCCCTTCAGAGCACCTAGTACAGTGGTGAAATCGTGTTTCCATGGGGTCCAGTTTATCTGTCTGCTGTCTCCTACACACAACTTGCTTTGCATCCGTGCTGGTGCCGTTCTCTGTAACCCAGAATGCCTCGGTGGCAGAGGTGAGGCGCACTGCTCGGGCTCCCTTTAAGAAAGAGGAATTTCTACCCCTCACAAACTCTGCTCAGGAGCTCTCCGTGGGGACCTAGGCCCTGTCGGGCTGGCAGCCTGGTGCTCCTGTCCAGTCCTGCCACCTTCCTTCCCCTTTCACAGATGTTACTGCCCAATAAGCTGCCCTCCAATCTCCATCTCAGTGGCTGCTTCTCGGAGAATCAACTTACAGAGTCGCCCCCCCTCTTCATGACCAATTTTCATCCTTTACATCTCTTACAACTCAAGCAAAAATCCCAAACGGGGATCACTCACTTGGTTTGGATAGAGGCTTATGAACTCAGTTGTTACACAGATCTACATATTTTAAAAGTTATTTTACCAAACATCTTCATCTTTTTATCTGTGCTTGCTGTGTCTTTCAAACAGTAAGTTTCTTGAAGTGGCAGACCGTCTATTCTGAGAGGATTCCTAGCTTTTGTGTACAATATGTACACTCAGTAAGTTATTTGGATGATGGGATAATAGTAATAAAATAGGCAGTGACTATTTAAGTTAGCTGGTAACAGGGAAACTGATTCACTTTATCATTAACTGCTAACAGTAGTTTTTCCTTTTGGTTAAATCTTTCCGTCAAGAAACTAGATACGCTCTCATAGTCTTACCAGGCCACCTAGCTTAAGTTTGAAACCTTCACCCCACCTGATCTGCGGTAAGACACTAGCAAACATGCCTGTAAGAAGCTACATTAGCTTTAGTGGATTAAAAAAACTGGAATACATGGACAAAGGCATGTAGATTTCTGAGGCGGTTCATCCTTATCAGTCAGGACAAGTTCATATCCCCTGTCATTCTAGCTCTCCCTGTTCTTAACCACGGGATCCTTGGAAATTCAGTGAAAGGCAAAGTATCCCCAGTAATTGCAGACTTCCCTCCCCCTTGACTCTTGCCCTAGTTTTGCCAGGGGAGGTGGCAGTTTTGTTGATGAAAAGGGGGGGCGCCCAGATTCAAGTTGAAAGCTAGTAAAAAAGATGATTCATCTGCTGGTGCTGGGGGGAAAGGTCTAGAAATTCTTTTTTTTTTTTTTTTTTTTAATGTTTTATTTATTTTTTTTATACAGGGAGAGACAGAGCATGAGAGGGGGAGGGGCAGAGAGAGGAGGAGACACAGAACCGGAAGCAGGCTCCAGGCTCTGAGCTGTCAGCACAGAGCCTGATGCGGGGCTCTGTGAGATCTGACCTGAGCCGAAGTCAGAGGCTTAACCGACTGAGCCACCCAGGCGCCCCTAGAAATTCTTAAATAGCACCATTATGCAATGAGATAACTCTTCTCTCCTTTCAGTTCTAGAAGTTCAGTCCAAGAAGATGGGACTGTCCCTTTTTTGTTCTTTGTTCCTACGAGGTTGGGGAAATAAGTCTCAATGACTATTTGTGTAGAGAGGCCGTACATATCTGAACCTGATGTCACACATGTAAAATGTTACAGATGAAGAGTCCCAGAAGGAGTCACACACAGTGATATGAACACCCCTTCATGATAGCCAAGCTCATCTGTACGGAGTCCTCTGGCCCTGGTGCCCATGCTACGCCTACTTAAGCAATGATTCACTGTTGGATTTTGGTAAACCCTGTGTTTGGATTAAGAGAAAAAAGAAAAAAATTGTCCATTTTTTGCTTAACAATACAGATTCTCAGTTGGAAGGTGATTTCCCCATTAAGAGAGTAAGAAAAGGCACAGCACAGGCTATCACCAAAAGCTTTAGGCTGATTAATACAATGATCACTCTGTACTTTGGGGAAAAACAGCTACCCCTAATAAACTCAGTTCAACCTCTTCCTTGGTCCCCCAAAGTGCTACATCATTTTAATTATATTTGTAACAGAATTTTTGAAACCTCCATGATACCACTTGCTGAAACTGAAGCTCTGTTCCCTTAGGCTAACATTAAAATAGTCCACAATGTGCCTTTTCCATCTCTTCAAGTTACAGCTTGGCCATTCCTGGCCTCTGCTGCCACCTTGCTGTCTACAGAACTATACACACTCTGTGCCTTGCTTAAATTCTTCCTTCTGCCCAGAATGCCCGAGAACAACTTCCTATATCACCCACTCACTTAAATCCCACCTTTTCGTCAAGTTCTGGTGCATCCGGGCTTGTCTTTCACACCTCCTCACCATTTCTGCCCTCACCAAGTTCCCTCTCCTCTGTAAGCCAACAGTGATTTTAATGTCCATTCAATCTATCTAGCATCTTGTGCACTCATGACTGATTGGCTCCTGATGATAGTTCTTATCTGAACTAGAACATGAGCCCCCAGAAAGCTGAGCCCAGACTTGTTTAGATTCCATAGGTTCTACTCATGTGTTCGAGGTTTCCATAGCAAGCAGCTGCCTGATGAGTGTGAATGATGCTGACGACATGGCGTGGAGGAACACTGATTGCCAGAATCAGCAAGCGTCCAAGCAAGCCTATCAGACCCAGATTGAAGCTGAGAGTATTCAGGGAAGGGAGGAAGCCGCATGAAAGAATCTAGCAGAAGTTCCTTACATAAAGTAGGACAATCCATTTAGAATGATTCAAAAAGAATCTAACACTCTCGAGATTATATTACTCATTAAGGAATGTATGAATGTAATCAAGCCTCTTTGTAGTGGAACTATCATAGCTATTTCTGTGATTTTAACAAGTGCATGATATGTATCTCTTGTGTCATCATTCATCCCAGACCTGCTGGAATTTATTATTATCAATGGTTGAAGTGGCAGCCAGGATGTAAAATTTCTTATCCTCAGGGGAGCCAAAAAAAAAAAAAAAAGGTACAAACATAAAGTTCTAGACAAAAATGATGCATGGTCAAACCAGACTGAGGTAAAACATACATACCGTACACATCTCCAAAAGTGCTCAATTCTTTGAGAATCACACTACATTGTTGTCGGTGTGCTGAAGGGGGGCCCTCCCCTGCAAGCTGGCGTCTCCCTTAGGGAGTGAGGTGGGAATAGTGGTAAGGAGCATACTGGATGTTTTCACTTGTGTATCAAGGCATCTTCTTTCAGATAAGAATTTCTATCTTTAAAGATATAAATCACTGAGTCTCAAGTCTAAAAAGATCTCTCTCTATAAAAACTATAGAGTTCCTCTAATCTTTGCTAGGTTCCTTCCTTCCACGAGCATCCTACAAACTCATGAGCATCTGCCCCTCTCACTTGCTAATGCTTGTGCTCTCTCTCTCAAATTAAAAAATATATATACATATGCATATATATACATATGCATATATATACATATGCATATATGTGTATGTATGTATGTGTGTGTGTATATATATATATAACTAAAAAATAAATGAACCTCTCCATACATTACTTAAGTATGAGAAGCAGACTACAGGTTAAGACTTTAGATGCAATATTCTAAAATGCCACATGGTGGCAGTATTACTTTATTAAAAGTAAACATTTCTTGGGCCTCTTCTCATTGACTCTGCATTTGCTTTCTTCTCTAAACAGTATCAATGATTAATGCATTTGATGGGCTAGTATCAATAAATGCTAGTATTAGCTCTGCATCTTTAAGTCATCATTATATTACTATCTCTTCCAGCTTTGTGTCCTCCAGACATTCCTTATGCAAGCATTTAACATTTCCACTCAAGTTATCAACAAAAATATGAGACAGAAGGGGGCAAAAAGGAAGCCCTGTGGAATGCTACTAATGCTCTTCCTCTTGGCTTCCCAGAGATGCATTACATGCTTCTGGGGCAAAAACTGAAATGCAGGTTGAAATGCTAGCCTATACTAGAGGAATAAGAATGTGGGTCAATCGACAAAACTGGAATATGGATGGTAGATTACATAGAAGTATAATGTCCTTGTTAAAGTTACTAAAGTTGCTGTCTGTACTGTAGTCACGTAAGAGCACAGCCTCATTCTGAGCAATAGAAAAGTATATAGGATTACAGGGCTGAAATATATGCAACTCACTCTCCAGTGGTTCAGAAAAAGATATTATGGGGGGATTGAAAGAGACAGGTATAAGGTAGAGCAAAATGTTAACAGTGTTTGAATTTTGGTAAGGAGTATTGGGTGTTGTTGTATGTATCATTTTCATCCTTGTAACTTTTCTGCAAATTACTTTTTTTCAAAATAATTATTACCTACCTTCCCTAAATTCTGTTTAAAAATCAGATTCTTAAAATTAAGAGCAAGAAATGCCTATTTCAACTGCTTCTTAGCTATTTGGTTTACAAGTTAATGACACTGTACAACGTTTGCAGTATGAACGCCATGTGATTATTTCAAAATCTCAGCCTATAAAGTTAGGCTTTGAGAAAGGTAGAAGAACCAAAACGGGAGGCATCACAATTCTAGACTTTCACCTCTACTACAAAGCTGTCATCATCAAGACAGTATGGTATTGGCACAAAAACAGACACATAGACCAATGGAATAGAATAGAGAACCCAGAACTGGGCCCACAAATGTACGGCCAATTAATTTTTGACAAAGTAGGAAAGAGTATGCGATGGAAAAAAGACTGCCTCTTTGGCAGGTGGTGCTGGGAGAACTGGACAGCAACATGCAGAAGGAGAAAGGTAAACATGAGTTTTTAGGGCTTATTTTAGCAAAACAAATACTGATTCTTAAAAATAGGTGGACAAAGCACTCCAGGAAGCTTTGTGGGAGACGGGAGGAAGGGGAGGGACTGGAATCGCTGGGCTCTGAAGGCAGAATAATGCCCCGGTGCCTGCGCTCAGAGGGGTGACAGGTCACTTTCCCTGTTCCCTAGTCTCCTCCTGGGCTCAGAAACAACCAGAGCTAAACCATCTTGCTCCTCAAACATGTACGTTAATACAGCAGCAGCTGGGAACTTGCTGGAAATGCAGAATCTCAGGCTCTAACCCTGACTAATGAAATCAGAATCTGCATTTTATGAAAACCGCATAGTCTCATATGCACATGAGAATCTGGGAGGCATTGCTCTATCTATTGACGGTGAGTCGGGTTGAGTTGGGTTAAATTTTACTCTACTTGTCTAAAAGCCTTTCTAAGGTAAACAGAGCAGAGAAGCACAATGTGATCCTTAAATAAGCCAGGAAGATAACAGGGAACAAAAAGATTGGGTATACATGCATAACATTTCAAAGTTACTTTCATATAAAGAATTGTCCTTATCTAAAAATAACCTTAGCTGATATTTGAAGCAGTTGGTGCTGAGAGGCCTAAAAATTACATAGAAGTTTAAGACAATAGCATATTTTTTCAGGTACTAATAAAATTCGAATGTTCTAGACATGGGGATATAGCAGTGAAAAAAAAGAAATCCTTCCCTCATAAAACATAGGCCAATGTGTACACAATGGAATATTACTCTGTCGTCAAAAAGAATGAAATCTTGCCATTTGCAATAATGTGGATGGAACTAAAATGTATTATGCTAATAGAGAAAGACAAATATCATATGATTTCCACTCATATGTGGAATTTAAGAAATAAAACAGATGAACTTCAGGGAAGGGAAGGAAAAAGGAGAGGGGTGCAGGAGGGGAGGAGGAGGTTGTGGGGATGGGCTACATGGGAGATGGGCATGAAGGAGGGCACTTGTTGGGATGAGCACTGGGTGTTATGTGTTAAGTGATGAATCACTAAATTCTACTCCTGAAACCATTATTATACTATATGTCAACTAACTTGGATTTAAATAAAATAAAAAATATATATATGCCAATGGAAAAGTCATGTAGTAAAGTGAATAAGATATATTGTAAGTTTAACAGTTTATATATGATGAGGGGGAAAGTTACAAAGGAAGTAAAGGGAATGGGAATTGTCTGGGAGCTATAATTTTAGAAAAGTGGCAGGTAACCCCTGGCCCCACTCCCCCGCGCCTCACCCCCGCCCCCAGAAAATGACAACTGAGTATTATCTGACGACATAAGGAAGTGGGTCATGAAGATATCTGAGGGAAGTGCGCCAGGCAGAGGGGAGAGAAGGACAAAAGGCAGTGTAAGGCAGGAAAGCTAGAAAGCCAGCACGGCTGGAGTGCAAACGGGGAAAACTAGAGGGGGGTAGGTAAATTCTTCATAGATATGTGCGTCTGGTAGGCACTGATATACGCAGAATATCAGGTCAGAGTAACATACAACACAAAGAACTTATTTTGATAGTTCTTTAAAAATTGTTTCTTCTTCTTTATCTTGGTTACCTGCAGGTAAATTACTTTGATGAGGCAACTATAGGACCGTGCTATACAGACACTCAACAGATTTAAATTCTTCTGAAGATCAAATAGACCTCACGGTACACTTGCCAGATGAAATAAAACAGGAATCTGAAGAGCAACTTAGAGCAGGGTAGACATGCCAGTAATATTTCTGGAATCAAAATACCTATCTACTGGCCTAATAATTAACTCAAGAATTTTACACTTTGTATATCTGATATTAAAACTCAAAAAAATACAGCCCTGAATTTATTCAGTTCCTAATGAAACACCTTATTGTATTTAAGATAGAAGTTTGAAATAATATAACTTTAGCATATATGTAGAATAACCTCATATTAAATTCTACAGAAGATGTACTGAGTATACTAAGAATGTATTTCCTTTTCAGCTATGAAAGCAAATCCTAGTTCCAAGGGAAGAATTTTAAATGAATAGGTACATCTTGCATGGATAAACAAAAAGAGAAAAAACTATAAATTAAATTATACCATAATAATAAAATAACGGGGCAAATTAGATTTTGGTGAAAAAGGGATGTTGAGATGTTTGGGTGATTTCTAGGGCTTTCTAGCCTATTCACGAGACCATGGTTAAAGGAACTGGCCTTCCTGAATGCCTAGAAAGAGATATAAAGGTAGTAACCTAGGGAGATGATCTCACACTGTTCAGTTCTCCATCTCGACAGGCTGTTTTCAAGTCACATCATCAGTGCTGTCAATTTCCACGAAATTTAAGAATGAATGAATCAGTCCTCTTTTCCCTTAACTTAACAAAAGGAAAATGAACTTACATCCTTCAGCTGTATTTCCACTTCGTGACTATCACTCATTGAGGAGCTGAAGCCGCTTGTGGCCCCAGTCTGAAAGAAACCAGTACCAGTTAATACCATAAACTTAACAATAGAAGTTTGCTCATTATATTCAGTTCTATAATAACACAGTACACTTCACAAGGGCGTCCCCAGAACCCAGATCCAGTACATGCTACAAACCATCCTACCAGGTATTAAGTACAAGAAGAGAATGAAGATCTGGAAGCTTCCTCAGCACACTGGAAGCCCCGAGATTTCATACCTAACTTGACTTCTGAAGGCACCGAGGTCACTAGAACACCTCAGTGCATATGAATTGCCCAGTAGTTTTCACCAAAATGAGATAAAACAAATAGAAGTGGGCTATTAAGGTGAAATCTGGAAAATACTAAATTGTCAAACAAAAGATCAAGTTGTTTTCTAGAATTATATTTGTATTAAAAATAGTAATTACTATTAGTTAAACATATTTTATGGAACTCAAAACATAATTTCTCTCCTCTTTTTTTTCACTTTCTCATAGAGAAAGAAAAAGAGAGGAAATAAATGGTTAGGTATCCATGATAACCAACAAAACTCATAAAAAGCTATAGTTTTTTAACAGCTTAAGGAAATAGATTTGTGTGAACAATGGCAACAAATCAAAATATTTTTCTCCAAAGTTACTCTAGATCCTCACTCTAGTTTGAAGCCCTTCCTCTCTCTCAATTTAGTCCTTTTGTAAAAACTCTGACAGAGATAGCTCACCAAACCCCTTCCCATGTTTGCCTCAGCATACTTAGACCTCACATTCAGCCTTCCCTGTGCTGAGGGGGCCATAACACTGAACTCCGTCCAGGGGAATGTGCGCAGAAGGGAAATACGCCGTGCCAGGCCTGGCCCCCAGCCCTCGCTCCCTGCCCCACACCCTCCTCTGGCTTACAGCCATGCACAGAGGGTCTGGTGGAAGGACAGGCTAGCCACTAGACGGAAGGAACCTAGATCTGAGTGACTCTTGGAGTGAAGCCTTCTCTTCAACCTGCACTAAACTGTGACATTAAGGGGGGAAAAACGACATTTATTATATCAGATCATGACATTTGGAGGTTTGTTACAGCAATAAAACAGGCTGACTAATACAGAAATTAATAGTGGATAGCCTACACAATTACTAGAAGAATACATTTTTTTAAATTATTGTTTATACCAGGATTTGTGTTTCCATATTTGAGAGTGGAGAAACTAATTCTTGAGCTTTAAGGAAAAGTTTTAGGCAACTTTGGATCTCATAATTTTCATGAGTTTTAGCTGCATAGAAATTCTCTGGGAGAGTTTAACCTCTTTAAATTCAACTGTAAAAATATTCAGCTGCCCATCTATGAGAAGGTACATAAAAGTGCATTAATTACACATAAATGTATACATCTGATCACTCTGACTACTCTAAATGGGAAAGTGCAAAGACCCCGAATAACATTTGAGGTGTTATATCTGAAAGCTGCATATTTTCTTCTATAGGTGGTATTAATAGTTGTAATGTTAGTATTCTCCAAGTGCCCAAATTTATTAAAGAATCAAAGGTCTGATCAACAAGAAGCCATTTACAGAGCACTTACTACATACCAGGCACTGTGCTAGGGGATTTAGATACATTATCACGTTTTACATCCAGTATTCTTTCACCATTTTTGGACTTCTTTCTCTCCTCCACGTATTTCAATATCCAGGATTCTTTTTTTTTTTTTATGTTTTTAATTTATTTTTGATAGAGACACAGTGTGAGTGGGATGGGGCAGAGAGAGAGGGAGACACAGAATCTGAAGCAGGCTCCAGGCTCTGAACTGTTAGCACAGAGCCCGATGCAGGGTTCTAACTCATGAACCATGAGATCATGACCTGAGCTGAAGTTGGATGCTTAACCGACTCAGCCACCTAGGTGTGCCACATTTTAATCTCCAGCATTCTTATCTTGATTTTACCATTGTGGAAACTGAGGTTTAAGAGAAGGGTCTAGTGAATTCTAGCATTGTCTCTAAGGCTAGAAAGGTTACAGTCGTACAACTAGCAAGTGGCAGAACCAAAATCTGAACTCAGACCTGCCTGCCAACACAGCCTTGCTCTTTCTGCCAAACTAGTAACTTTCAAAAAGAAAGAGGGGGAACAAAAGCACTTGTAGCTTGAAAAAGCACTCTTGATATTATCATTGTGCATCTCAAATTTGCATGACACAAACAACAGAAAAAAACACAGCCCAAGAAAATGTCTTTGATGTAGATATGCAGTGGATTCTGTATTCCGAATATTCCCTTGCGCAAAACAATGGTCTGGGGAATGGAGGGAGCCATATTAACTACTTTTGCTTCTGGAGAGGGTATCACGCTATAAACAAAAAATACCCTGTTAGTGTACTGTACTGTTTCATCATTTGACAAGTGTGTTTTAACAAACTCATTCTTCACGAGAACTACAAATTGTATCAGAAAGGGAAAAAAATCTGGGCTTAAAGAAACGGCAAGTACCTGTGACAAACGAAGTGTAGTGGCTTTGCTGTCGAGTTCAGCGAGCCGTGCAGACGTAGCGGACAGCTGCGTTCTCAACACATCTGTCTCTTCAGACAAGGACTTCAGCAGCTGTTCCCTCCTTTCGCCTTCCTTTGTCTTCTCCTCCAGCTGTTCAAGCAATGCGGTGGTACTGTATTTGGCTTTCAGCTGCTCTCTGAGGCGCTGTATTTCTTTGTTTTTCTCTGTGAGATGATAAGCATTCTTCTCCAACTCAGCTTCCAGGACTCGAATTTTCTAGATATAAACTAAGAAGAATCTTAGAACAAAGCCAGGTGAGACGTGGAAATAAACAACATCCAACAAGCATTTATGAAGGGTTTATTACACATCAGGTCAGCATTTTACTAGACACCAGGGCCAAAAAAAAAAAAAAAAAATGAAACCAAGGTTTTGTGCTCAGAGGGCTCACAGAGAGGGAATACATTAATGCAATATGGTGAGTGCTATAGTTAAGATACATATAAAATGAATAGGAGAAGCCAGCTAAAGAAAGGCTGGCTGGCGTATGAGTATGTGATGATCACCCCTTCATCATACCTGTTCCAACCATCTTTTTTTTTAATGTTTTATTTATGTTTGAGAGACATAGAGACAGTATGAGCAGGGGAAGGTCAGAGAAAGGGAGACACAGAATCCAAAGACAGGCTCCAGGCTCTGAGCTGTCAGCACAGAGCCCAATGGTGGGCTCAAACCCATGAACCATGAGATCATGACCTGAGCCGAAGTCGGATGCTTAACAGACTGAGCCACCCAGGCGCCCCATCCAACCATCTTAAAGGCTAAAAGTCAGTCCCACAAGAGACACATGCTCATTATTGAACTCAAGGCAACAGAACTTAAAAATTACAGACCGTTACAGCTGGATAAAAATGCATTCATTAACTTGTTTTTTGTTAACAAATGATTTGGTATCAAATCTAAAAGCTGATCTTCAAAGGACTATTCACATTTCCAAGGATTTAAAAGATAAAGAAAGCACACTTGTTTAGCTGCTGCTGACAAAGGAGAAATAGCACCTACGGAGAGTCCATAAAAAGTTAGCAGAATGACTTCACATGCTAACGAGGTAAAAACAACAGAAAACTTCAAACTTGCATAGGGGCGGAGGGGAGAAGCAGTTGTTCAAATATAAAATGGGGAAACTGAGTTAGGTGACCCTGAGAAAATGATGAGGAGACTTTAGTTGCCTCAAGCCTAAGATAAGGCAGTAGTATGATACAGTTACCAAAACAAAGCCCATATATAATTTTAGGCTTTTGTAGAATACAACATCCAGATTAGTAGAAATAATATTGCCATTTCAAACCGTGATTGCCACTGTGCACAATATTAGGTGCATAATTCAGAAGGAATATGTTCAGGAAAGTAACCAGATGATAAGAAGCTAGAAAAGCTGAAGAGTATGGGATAGGTCTAGAGAAAAGTAAGAGGGGGGGCGCCTGGGTGGCTCAGTCAGTTAAGCATCTGACTCTTGACCTTGGCTCAGGTCACGATCTCGTGGTTTGTGAGTTTGAGTCCCACATCAGGCTCTGTGCTGACAGCTCGGAGCCTAAGATTCTCTCTCTCCCGATCTCTCTCTGCCCCTTCCCCATGTGCACTTGCCCTCTCTCAAAATATAAAGAAAAATAAGAGAAAACAAGATTTCCTCAAATATCTGAAAAGTTATAAAATGGATAAAAAAATAGACTTGTTCTACGCAGCTGTAATAGGTACAATTAGAACAAATGGGTAGAAGTTACAAGAAGTTTAATTTCAACTGATTATAAAGGAACAAAGTTTTGACAACAAGTGCTTGTTTAAAGTAGAAAGAACTAGAAAGAGATCTCTCAGGGAAGCTATTAGATCCTATCACCAGATTTCAAAATAATCTTTGTGTCTAAGAATTGGAGACAGGGACACCTGGGTGGCTCAGTCAATTAAGTGTCTGACTCTTGATTTTGGCTCAGGTCATGATCTCACGGTTTGTGAATTCAAAGCCCACTGTTAGCACAAAGCCTGCTTGGGATTCTCTCTCTTTCCCTGTCTCTCTGCCCCTCCCCTGCTCACACTCTGTGTCTCTCTCAAACTAAGTAAATAAACTTAAAAAAAATAATTGGTGATAGATCATTTCTCAGTGCTTCAATAAGTATTTACCTCTATACGTGTTATTAAAAAAATAAATTATTCATTTTTAGGTGTGCCTATAAAATAAAATTTAAAGAAATCCAATGATACTATATAATACAGGTCATTTATTTTCTAACTATGAGCAAGGAAAGAACTTTTGCAAAATAAAATAAAATTAATGATTAAGTTTTTCAACCCTTCCAGTTCTAATAAATTCCTAACTGCTTTATTGACTAGGCCACTACAAATTGTAAATTAGAGAATCTGAAATGTAGTTTAGCAGAGTGCAAAGTGCCAATATATGTAATGATTTTACCTCAAAAAATCTGAAAACATGGATTACTTGGAAAGCAACCAATATATATGATAAAATGAGTTTTTAAGCATTCACATTAAAATCTGAACTCCACTGAACACTTTGAAATTATTAGTTTTGACTTTTTACATTTAGTGAATAAATAGAATAACTAAATTATATCATTACTAGGAAAATACTTTCTCATCTCCTACAGAAAAGCTTATTACACTTTAAAAAGGTTTATAATGCCACTCACCTCCAAAAGTCTGTATTTCTCTTTATCAGTCAGCTTTCCTTTTCCACTTGTGATTTCATCCACTAATGTTTTTAATGCTGCAATTTCTCCCCTAAAATTTTCTAATACAGTTTCTGATTTGGAGTCACTAGGCTTCAATCCCCATTTACCTTTAATTAAGCTTTTGGGACTTCTGGAAGACATCTCTGAAACTGTAAAAATGAAAATGCAATTATACGTTATTGGTCTAAGTTTAAAAGGCCTGGAAAGGTCTACTAACCTATTTGCTAAATAGAAGAATATTTCTATCTCAATAGAAGAAATATAGCCAAACCAAGGGACTGGGAAAGGCTTCTGGCTTGCTGGTAACAATATTTATTTTTTAATTTGTGTGATAGATCCATGGGGAGAATTTACCTTTTAAAAATATGTCAACTTATCTTGATATTCACTAAGTAATGTACAGAATTGTTGAATCACTACATTGTACACCGGAAACTAAATAGCACTATGTTAACCAGACTGGTATTAAAATAAAAATGTTAAAAAAATATATCAACTTGAACACATGTTTTGTGCAGGATTCTGTATGTGTCACACTTCAAAGACAAAGTTTCACTTAAAAGAAAAAGGATCAGTGATTAAGCCATCAAATGAAGTCTGAATGAAACCGATCTCAATCAAAGACATATTTTACCCAGGAATAAAAAGGTAGTGGTAAATGACAGATTTCTGAGCACACATTGAAATATCATTACCTGACATAAAATGTCCTGTTTTAGAAGATATAGTTGAGATCTATGTAAATAATAAGGTGAGAGAGTACAGTGGGGCAGAAGTGAGGGAAATCTAAGACCAGACATTTCCAGGAAGAAGAGGCACAGTATTCAAGAATTAAGAATAAGCGGCCAAATTGAATAAGAAGCTGAGAATCTGCTAACAGTATCAGGTAACAGTTTAGAAGAAATATTAACTCTAGGAGCAAAATATATAGTGAAAAATACTGTGCATCTAGTCAAAGTAACTTTAATTAGGGAGATTACAAAAGCATTTTTCTACCTTATGGATCCCAAGATAAAAAATAATGGTGGTGACTAAGGTAAATTAGAGGAATGTGTGCATTCCATTTGTGCATTTAAAAAATACTGGAAAGCCTAATTTACCAGGCAGCGTCATAGGTGCATGGTAAAAATGCCCCTCCCCCCCCAAAAAACAAGAAAGAAAGAAGAAAAAGAGACATGTCCCCTTTTGTATTGGAACTTTCAATCTAGTAAAGGAGGCAAGACATAACAAGGACACAAATACAGATTCTCAAGTTGTAAAGTTGATGCCATATAAGAATAAATGATTCTGATAAAAATAGGGGAGACCTACTTCGTTAAGGTGACAGGGGAAGGCTTGTCTGTGGAAGTGACTTTTAGGGTCATTCATGCTGTATGAAATCAGAGAGCCTAAAAACAGCAGAGCTGTGTAAACTGAGTGGAACAGACCATCTAGCAAAAGGTAAGTGCTGGATTTTTGCCCATTCTGAGGTGAAAGACTGAGATAACTAGTAAATCGATTCAGACCAATGCAAGGTTATGGCATCTTGAGAACCTGCTGCCACAGGAAGTTCTTTCCTATAAGCTTCTGTTAGTAACACATGGTTGACTTGATAGAATGGGTTGACTTGACAGAAAACTTCTTTTCAACTAAGTCACCGAAACACAGAATGGTGGAACCACATGGATCATGGAAGGAACCTACAAACCTTTGCTTCCTGACCCCTGGACAGAACTTTTACCATGGACTCTTTCTAGCTTCTAGACTAGACCCTGCTGAGATCTCCCAGCTCCCCACCATTTACTCTTCCCAACTTCCTTTCCCTGTTTGTTTGTTTTTTCTACTCCCATCAGGCCAACATTCACCGAATTCACACTGTTCAAATGTTATCTGGCCCAGCTGCATCTTCTGTATAAGCTACACTGGCCACAGGGCACAATCTGGTACCCGACTGTTTACTCCCATCCTACACCCACTTTTTAAATTTGCTCTGCAGTTGTTTCAGGGGCTGAATCTTGAATTATTTTTGTCACCCACTGAACCTGACACCCGCTGTTCAGTAGTTATTGATTGGCTTAAGTGATCTAAGGCATGCTGGACAGAAAGTGACCAAAGAAATACTGCAATCCAACAACCTGCACAGGTTCCACGTGGAGGTGAATCTTACAAAACCCCTCACATGAGATCTACGTGGGGAAACAGAGAGGTAAAGAAAAACTGCAAAACGAGGCACGTTCTTTTTCTCACCTCCAAAGTATAGATGTCTGTATAACAGACATGAACGTGCTGGCTAGTAGGCAAAATGCTGTACTCACGAAAGAGCTCAGCAAGTCATTTGGCCTCTCCGCACCAAAAAAAAAAAAAAAAAGGCAAAGAGGGTGATACCCACCACAAAGCTGAAAGGAAGGATCGACCCGCTGACGGTCGTAAGGCTCCCAACCTGATGCCAGGCACGAAGTGAGCGCCACGGAAAGGGGAGCGGAGATTGAGTCCAGACGGATGCGATCTGCCCGATGACCGCGCCTCTCCCTCGCGGTCCTGCCTGGCCCGGGGGCTGCGGGCCCTGGCAGCCCTCGCCACCCTCGTCTCCTCGCAGCCAGCCAGCACCTGAGGCGAACCGTGGCTCTAGCGTCCGCCCAGACGCACCCTGCGGCGCGGACGCCGCTTCCGGGAGTTTGAATCCCGCGGCTGCGGGGCGGGGCACGTCACTGCCGGCGGGGGCGCGGCCGGCAGGGAGTGGGGCGCGGCACACGCGGCGGGCTCGCGGCTTCCCGATTGGCTGCGGCCTCGGAGGGGCGGGGCCTGGAACCTGGATGCTAGCCCGGATGAAGTGGGTCCCATGGGGCGGGGTCAGGGACGGGATGGAAGACTGAACTGCCCGCAGGTCCTCAGTACTATCTTGAATTTTTTTCTGGGTTTTTTTTTTGTTTGTTTGTTTGTTTTTGTTTTTGAGGGCCCAGACCTCAGTCTCGGTGTTTCTTTGTAAGGAGCTGATTTATGTTTGTCTGCTTTGGGGATGAAATACATTACTATGTTCATTGAGTTAAACCCAGTAACTGAAGGGGGACTAACTAACTGGTTCTGTGTCTTTGAGCATAATTTTCCCTTCTAAGTACCAGTTTTGCCCTTTATAGAATGGGAGAACTGCCTTCCCCAAGGGAGGACAGCCTGTCTTCCCAGTGGGCTGAACCTTTCTCTGCCAAGTCAGGGGTGGAGCATTGGAGTGTAGCAGGTGCGAGAACTGATAGGCACGTCCAGACTGAGCTCCGAGGTTATGAGCCCTGCGAGAGACTAGGCAGCCCTTTGCTCCAACTGCTGCGTTCCACTTGATGTCTTTAGGTCAAATCTGGGTCATTCTTAGCTGCCTTCAGGACTCTACTGCTATGAAGGGTCACAAAGAGTGTTTGGCAGAGCTTAACATTTCTTAGACCAAGCATAAACTCACCAAGATTTAATAAGAGGGTACAGTAGCAAAACGGCCTGGGAAAAACAGTGTCATTCGCCAGAACTTTAGATTAAGACTGCATTTAACTCCTGACTTGCCTCTTACTGGATGTGTGATCTTAAATGAGTTATTTAACCTCTCTGAGCTTCGTTTCCCTGATCTGTAAAATAATGTAAATAATAATATCTACCCCATAGAATGGTATAAGAACTAAAGGGAAGAATTTGTGTAAAGTGCTTGGCATTTAGTAAATGCACAGTTGACGTTATCCATTGTTGCACAAAAATAACAAACTCCTATGTAACTGCATCAAACGGATTAGAAGCCATGTAAAGAATTTTGAGGATTTTTCTTTTTTAATGCAAGAAGATAACGTTTGTTCCCCACTTCCAAAGAACTCACATTTCTGATGGAAAATGACTAGAATTGGGCTCTTTCACATCTGTTGCGTTAAAGTGTTAGGTGGGATTGGAATGGGAGGAAGTCCTGGCAGAAGATAAGGGAGATTGTGAATGATATGCATTGCCCACAGTTGCAAGGGCAAAATTAGTTTCCATAGAAATTTGCAAAAAATTTTAGAGTGGCAGAGAAAGAAATCCCCTTGCTCAGTTTAGAATCACAATGGGAATACAGAAGAGAGAGGGAGTTGGGCCGGTGGGAGACGCTGTGTGAAGAGGGGTAGCACCGGGCAGACTGGCAGCTGCTGGGCCAGAAACCTCAGTTACACATTTGTTCCTTGGTCCCTTTCTCCTGGTGGGAGCCCTCCCTGTGACTGGGGCCCCCTGAGGAAGAAGAGCAGGCAGGAGCCTCTCTGGCCCTGTGGCTTGCTGAATTTTATAACTGTCACTTATTACACCTGAAAATCAACATTTGCTCTTCACAGTCAAGTGCCATCAGGCATGAAGTGTGAGGAGCTGTAGTTTGTTTAAGGCTTCACAAAGGTGCTAGGACTTTGATGCTGACACTTCACTCTGAGGAATCGTAGGGCAAGGATTCAGAGAAAAATGTAACAGCCAAGAAGACTGGATATTTATTTCAGCAGGTTAGCTTATTTTCTTCCCAGTAGGGAAATCTACTTGCAAAGCCAAAATGGTACCAAAAACATGCTAAATGTGTTTAGCCTTAATACAAGGAAATAGTGGTGCTGTTTGTTGTGGGTGAATATGATCAATACCTTTGAAAGATTAAGCCTTTCCTAAGGTAAAAGGATGTTAATGAATGCCCAGAGCCTCACCAGCAGATACTACTGTACTTTACAAATATCACTTTCTGTGATGTTGGAAAAGTTCCTTCTGCTCTGTCCAATATGTAGCACTAGATGCATGTGGCTGCTGAGTGCTTGAAATGTGGCTACTGTGATTGAGGAACTGAATTTTTCATTTGACTTAATTTTAATTTAAAACCTGGTAGTTGATTCAGTTATTGGAAAACTCTTAAGTATGATTGGAACAACTTGGGTATGCAAACCTATTTTTTCAACTGTAAATTTTATGAAATCTAAATACAACTGTATTTCTAATGAAAATTTCACTTCTGAATGGAGATATGTGAACTACACAGCAGATTTCAAAAACTAGCATGAAAAAGAGAATATAAGACATTTCACCAGTAATTTTTTTATATTTTTACATGCTGAGATGGGGGGGGTACCTGGATGGCTCAGTCGGTTAAGTGTCCTACTTCAGCTCAGGTCATGATCTGGCCATTCATGAGTTCAAGTCCCACACTGGGTTCTGTGCCAACAGCTCAGAGCCTGGAGCCTCTTCAGATTCTGTGTCTCCCTCTCTCTCTGCCCCTCCCCTGCTCGCGCTCTCTCTTTCTCTCTCTCTCAAAAATAAAGAAACATTTAACAAAATTTTTTACATACTGAAATGGTAGTATTATATATATTTTGGGCAAAATAAAATATATTAAAATTAATCTCACTACTACTGTTTTTCACTTTCTTTACTGTGACTTTTAGAAAATTAAAAATGATAAATGGTGCTTACGTTACATTTCTATGGGATAGTGTCGGTATGTACATGATAAATGTTCTTTAAATGCAGGAAGAAAAGAACCAAGTAAAATCTTGTCTCCTTCCAATCCAATTTCCCTTCAGTAGGGATTTTTTGGAATAATGCAGATCTAATCATGTCACACATTGCCCAACACACTTAAAACATTTTATTGACACACCTTTGTTCTTGGCATAAAATAGCAAATCCCTTCTTTGTTCTCTCAGGCTTAGCAGGGCTAGACTGACTTCCCAGCCTGATCTCACACCAGACACTCTTGACGCCTTCCATTCCTTGGCCAGGCAGATTTCTTCCTTCCTCAGGGCCTTTTCCCAGGAAGTTCCCACATCTGTGTTGCTCCCAATATTATCTCTTTTCCTACTTCTCTTTCAGATCTCAGCTCAATCCTCACTGCCTCAGGGAAGGCTTTCTGCCTCCTGGAGAAGGAAATTTTCTCTCTTTACCAGCTACTTCTTCAAAACATTTGCTATAGTTATAATTGCACATTTGTTTGTTGGTGATTCTTTGATTGGTGTCCTTTTTCCTCAGTATACTGCAAACCCCTTGAGGAATTTGTCTGATTTTGCTCACTGTCATATTCTCAGCACCTACCATCACCTTGCTTGAACAAATTAGGAAGCCAATTTGCCAAGAATGAATGAATAAATGAATGAATGAATGAACTGACCTGGGTGTCCTCTGCCCTAGACTATCGTGGAGAAATAGACAAATTCTTTATTCTCCTCCTTTCTGTTCTCAATATTCCTTAACAGTCACAAAAAAGCATCATTTTAGAGCCCAGCACTTCCTCTGGGTCAACCCCATGCTCTTTCCTGGGTTAGAGTTCATAGTCGGCCCGGAAGGGCTGTGTTCTAAATCAGTAAATAAGGAGACACCCTTAGCATTTAGCTGAGATCAAAGCAGCCCTATCAGTAAGTAACACGTTTTGAAACCCATTTCTGGGGCAGGTTGGGCAGATTTTCTCTGCTGACTAATCTCACTTGGGAGAACTCTTACTAGCCAGTCATTGATACTCCTGACATGGTTTTTGGTTCCTGGTGTGCTCTGTTTGATGAGAGCAGCTCCTTGGGCACTGACAGTTCTGCCTGTGTTAGTTCCTTTTAAGTTAATTTTCAGTCTGTGGGGTTATTAAAATGGTTCATTTGTATCCAGAGAATTGGCATGTAATTTAATCATTTTGCTTCTCTGACGAAAAATGCATCTCTAGCAAGTCCCTGCTGCCACTGACACATGGTGTCAGGAGGTAAGAGCATGGAGTCTAGAGACAGCTGGCCTGTGTTCACATCCTGGCTCCATTTGCTGGGAGAACTTGGGCACTGCCTAAGCAAACTAGGCCTCAGTTTCCTCATCTGTAAAATGAGGATGATAAAATGGAAATTAACCTCATACGATAGAGCAGTGGACAGATTAAATTGAGACAAAATAAAATGCTGAGGATAGCGTCTGGCACAGGGTAAGCACTCATTAGGTGTAAGTTGTTATTAACAGAGCAAACAAGTCTCTGAGCTGCTGCCTGCCTGCCTAGGCTCACTGCTTGACTATTTCACCTCACACATGCCATTCTGACATCAAATGGCTTGAAGTTTCTAATGCTCAGTATGTGTGTTTGTTTGATTCTATTTCAAATCATACATATTTCAATTCAATCTTGAATACAGAAGTCTCTGACTTAACAGCTTTACGATGTTACAAAAGCGATATGCATTCAGTAAACACCATATTTTGGATTTTGATCTTTCCCCGGGCTGGTACAATCCATTACAATCTTCTTCCATGACACTGGGTAGCAGCAAGCTCAGCTCCCAGTCACCCACACCATCACAAGGGCCGGCAACCGATACAAATTATAACCATTCTGCTCTCATGTAACTACGCTGCTTTTCACTGTCAGTACTGTATTCAGTAAATCACATGAAATAGTCAACACTTTATGTTAAATGATCTTGCCCAACTATAGGCTTGTGTAAGTGTTCTGAGCACATTTAAAGTGGACTAAGCCAAGCTATGATGTCTGGTCGGGTAGGTCTATTAAATGCATTTGTGATATCTAAAGCATTAAATAATGACTCACAGTATTTTCAATTTATGATGATGGGCTTATTGGGATGTCACTGCATTGTAAGTTGAGGAGGATCTGTATTCAGTCCAGCTGCCACCTCCTCCAGAAGCCCACCCTGTTTGCCCTTGCTTGCCCTGTTAGATACCTGTCTTCTCTGTCTCCCTCTATCATTACACTCAACCCATTGGGCTATAGTTACCCAACTATATGAGCTTCTTGCAGAGAGAACATGTGTGTTATTCATCTTTGTAGTTAACGTACTTGACACCAAGTGGATTTCCAACAGCTGTTAGCCGAATAAAGGCACGTGTGCATGAATGAAGCATCCTTACAGAAGGATGATTGGGAGGCATTTGTCTATCAGACATTTTGATGAAGAATTGTTATTTCCATAAAAGTGAGCACAAGGCTTAAAATGATTCAACTTTTCCCTGTTCTGTTTTTTCCAGGTTTATTTTAGAATTTGTTAATACTGTTATAAAATATTTTGTCCTCTCCTGCCCTCCATGTAGATTTAGGTAACTGCCAGGTACTTTTTTAAAGAAACAAAATTTAAATATAAGTTATTTAAAAATAGCATCTACTCCTGTGCAAAATCCTATAATTAAACTATAAAAAATAGCATTTTTGTTCTAAAAATCATTTTAGTTATCAGCTGAAATAATTCTTTTTTAAATAACTTTCTTTAGTGTGTATTTATTTTTGAGAGAGAGACAGAGAGACAGAGCATGAGTAGGGGAGGGGCAGAGAGAGAGAGAGACGAAGACACAGAATCTGAAGCAGGCTCCAGGCTCTGAGCTGTCAGCACAGAGCCTGACATGGGACTCAAACCCACGAACTCCAAGATCATGACTTGAGCTGAAGTCGGACACCCAACAGACTGAGCCACATAGGTGCCCCTGAAATAATTCTTAAAGAAGTATTTCAGCAATGATCTCTTAAAAATGGACTGTCTGTGCATGCCAGTTTGAAAATTGCTGTTAGATCATACCTAACATTCTGCAAAACTGGAATTGGAATAAGGTATTATGAATTTTCATTTCTCTTCTACTAACCCCTCTTTCTACCCCTTACTTTGCTCCTTACTTCTAGAGTTTTTGCCAAGACTCTCCTTTCTTCTATTTCTTTTTCTCTGGCGAAAGCAGTAAAGGACAGACATGTGAGACCTGGCATGCAGTCCCCGCTGTCGTTGGGGAGTTTCATCAGGTCAGAACTTCAGCTTAGTCTCCGCTGAAGCCCCAGCCCAAACTCCCCAGAAATATAGAAACAGACTCCCACACATCTACATATGACCTAGGTTTGGGGAAAGGACAAACTCTTCAATAAATTGTACTGAAGCATTTGAATATCCATGTTTGAAAAAATGAAATGTGACCTCTAACATAGTCAGTTACAAGTGGAATATAATCAACTACATAGGAACATGCATGTGCTCTTTGACACAATTCTAGTCACAGGTTAGATCCTAAATGTGCTCATGCACATTTGTAGGAGGAAACATGTACAAGCATGTTCACAGTAGCCCTGTTTGGAATAGCTCCAATGTCCATCAAAAGTAGAGTGGATTAATAAAATGTGAAACGCTAGATAGCAAAGAGCAAACAAAGTAGTTACCTGGATGACTCTCAAAATGTAATGTTGAAAAAAGAAGCCAAACACAATTTATACTATATGATTCATTTTATCCAAAAGTCATAATAAAGCAAATAATCCATTTGGTATGAATATATGTATGTGTGTATTATACACATAGGTATAAAGATACATGTATACAAATTCATAATATATAAAATAATTCATACTATCACATAAAGGTCATAAGCAAACTATTTTGGGGGTAAACACTATGAAGAACAGAAATTGTGGGGCAACAGAGTGGCTCAGTCGATTGAGCGTCCAACTTTGGCTCAGGTCATGATCTCACAGCTCATGGGTTCGAGCCCGCGTTGGGCTCTGTGCTGGCAGCTCAGAGCCTAGAGCCTGCTTCCGATTCTGTGTGTCCCTCTCTCTCTCTGCCCCTCCCCTGCTCATGATCTGTCTCTCTCTGTCTCACAAAAATAAATAAATGTTAAAAAAAATTTTAATGTTTTTCTTATAATAGAACAATCTCTTTAGGTTTTTTTTTTTAATGTTTTTTATTTATTTTTGAGAGACAGAGAGAGACAGCGTGAGCAGGGGAGGGTCAGAGAGAGAGGGAGATACAGAATCTGAAGCAGGCTCCAGGCTCTGAGCTGTCAGCACAGAGTCTGATGCAAGGCTCGAACCTACGAAACGTGAGATCATGACCTGAGCCGAAGCCGGACATTTAACTGACTAAGCCACCCAGGTGCCCCCCCAAATTTTTTTAAATAAATAAAAAAAAGAAATTGTTACCATAAAAATCAAGATAGTGGTTACCCCCGGGGGGAAGGGAAGAAGGTAGATGTGACACATGGGTTACACGAGGGGCTCCTGGAGTGTTGGCAATGTTCCCTATCTTGCCCTGGATACTCATTTGTTAAACTGTCACATTTCTGTCCTATGGGACATAGAATTTTTTCTATAAATATATTCCACAATGAAAAGGAGATATAAAAACCAACCAAGCAAAATAAACGTAATTTTGCTTACATTCCACCAAAATATAGTCTGTTTAGTCTGTGTCTAAATATATTTAGTCTAATATGGTCCATCTGGTCAATAATGTGTAGAGCATTGGTTCACTGGTGGTTTGTATAAGCCATCGAGAAACTCGCTGAGATAGAACTCCTGTAGATAAACCATGCTCTTTCAATGCACTTGAAGCATTTGCTTACAAATGGTCTTCTTGGTTGTATGTTCAAAAACAGAAGGAAACCCTGTGTTTCTTCACCCTAAGTTCTTAGCCTTTTCTTCTGAAACACAGTGATTTAAAGCCAACTTGCTTTATGGGAAATGCTATGAAATCACGTTCAAGCATGAACTTCTGGTTCTGTACGTGTGTGACTGAGTGCATGCTCTGTCCCAGAACCCCGTACGGAGACCTTTATCTTATCACAACTTTACCTCAGATTAGATAACTGCAGAAGAGAGGGAGTTAGAAACTTGTAAGGTGACATAACTCAAAAGTGGTGAAGCAGGGACCCATACTCAGGTCTGGCTGGCTACTAACCCCAGGCATCTTCTAGGTTACCCCGCCAAGACACCCTCAGGGTCACAAAGTGTTTTATTTGGCAAACTGTAGTCAGGCTCCTCTGAACCTTCCCGTGGGCCCATCTGTGCACTTCCTCGTAAAAGTCAGTTTAACCAGAACTCCCCACCTTCCATATCTGATCCTCTTGACATCTGATGCGGTTTCTCATTCTCTCCCATCACCCAGCTGATATCTGGCCATCCTGACCTACCGTCAACAAGAATCCTGTCAGGTCTGTTTAACCAGAACCCCCTTTCCCTCTGATGTTTCTTCCTAGTAACTTTCCATTCTGGCCCCCACCCTGATTGGCCCCCTCCCTGACTATAAATTCCCACTTGCCTTGCTGTACTCAGGGTTGAGTCCAATCTCTCTCCTCCACTGCAAAATCCCATTGCAGTAGTCCCTATACCTATTGCGATGGCCCAATTCTCTTGAATAAAGCCATACTATGCTTTAACAAGAACCAGTGAATTTTTTTTTCTTTAGCAAAGGAATGGAAGACACTGCTGGGGGTTAGCGGGGAAAAGAGTGGAGAGCCACTTCTCCATTCCACTGAAGACTGTTAGCAGCTTTTGACAGACCAGGAAAACTTAAGAGCTCAGCTTTTTTTTTTTTTTAAGAAATCCTAAGCCGAATGCTTTTGTAAAGCAAAAGATCAGCTTCCACTACACCAATTTTGCAGACCCTTATTACTGCCTCCGGATTGGGTTTACTTGGAACAAACTCAGTTATTCCTCTGCATTCCAACAGGGGGCACCCTTTAACTGATTTTTTTTTTTTTAACCTTCCTCTAAGCGATTGCTGAGTGGGTGTGTTCAACAGCACGAGAGAAGAAACTGCAAAAGTAAACTTAAAAAGGAAAAGACTAAGTGAAGTTTGAAAACTTCACGAAGCGCAGTAAAGAATGAACGGGATGCTATGGAAAACCAATAATTTCGACTTCACAAATTTTTGCTAAAAGTCAGCAGCGTCGTGGGAGTCCCCCCACCTGGCCGCATTTATTAGCGCCAATCCACGTCGGTTTCATTTGTTGCACATAATTATTTTTAGTTGAGGTTTCGCCCTTTTCACTTCCACATTTCCCAAATTCATGAGCGGGTGCCTGCGGCCCTGCGGGGGCCCCGGGAGGTTGGGTGTCGGCTTACACGTCGCCTTCAGTACACAATCCGTCAGAGATCCACCCATTCGCCTCCCCCGCCCCCCAGCCAGCGCGGGGACTGGAGAAGTCCGCCTTCCCCCGCGGCGCGGCGCGCAGCCCCAGCGCACTCTCCGCCTAGCTCGGTTCGCTGGCGCGCGCTTTCTGCCCACGAAGAGCCATGCTTCGCGTGATTGTGGAGTCTGCCAGCAATATCCCTAAAACGAAATTTGGGAAACCGGATCCTATTGTCTCTGTTATTTTCAAGGGTAAGGAAGAGTTTTCTTCTATTTCTCAGGTCCTGCTTTGGAATGTTAGTTTCGTGGGGCACGTTCTTTGACAGGCTGCGGGTATAAAAAAGCCTCTCTGACTTTAAGGTAGATTGCTACCTGCGGAGGTGAGCAGAGGACCGACTTCTGTGGAAGGCATTTCATTTTCTCCAGGGTTTTGAGACTCCTTGAATGACCAGATGTTTTAATTCTAATAATGTGATTTCTGTAGGCCCGTGTGTAAGGAAATATGTATTTGTTAATCCCGGAGTTTTAAATCTCACAAAGGCGTGTGTTGGTTCCAAGTACGTTTGAGCAGTCTTGTGTGCATTTTTTATTGTCTCTGCTTTCAAGAAATGGGTGACAGAGGAAAAAGTGCCATTAAGTCCTTTCAGGTACAATTTTCTACACAACAGCCCACTTGCTGCTACTTTGTCCCTTGGCTTTTAGGAGGTGGAGTGAAATTATTTTGGATTAGTTTGTTTTCATGTTGTTTTGTGCCGTTTTGTAATTGTTCTTCATCTCTCCAATCTTGGAGAGTGTGGGTTCCATAGCTTTTAAATTGCTCATAGAGGAAATAGCTCTGAACAAAGCAAGTCTGTAGTTTGGGCATCTGCTTTGCTCTTGGTGAATAACCTTGAGCAAGTGACCTCATTTCTCTGGATGCCAGTTCTCTTTTCTGTAAAACAGCAAGGAGGGTTTAGATTAGATAAACTTTAAAAGGCCTACTGTAATACCAAAAGGTTATTTTTTATGACATTGAATTGCAGCAGAAGAGGATAGGAGTGGCTAGTGTGATGATTTGCTCCTAGGCATTGTAAGTGATTCCAGGTTGGGCTGGGGTGATGTGTCTAAATCTGAGTTTAGGAGCTTTATCATTTTCTGTTCGTCCAAGGTCACTGGTAAGATATCCAACCCACTTCTTGGCAGGAGGGATGAGAGACAGAAAGGAGGACAGAGGGAAGGGGAGGCTTGATGGGCACAGGGTTCCTGACCACGCCTCTGACCACACCTCGTACATTTCTCTCTTCCTCCAAGAACCAACTACTTCTCCCTTCCAGTTTCTGATTTATCTATGCCTTTCTCTTTTCTTTCATCTATTTTATGTATTTCTCTTTTCAAACCTGTCTCCACTAGGATGAGCAAGAAAATTAAATGAAACCCAAAGCTGTCAATGGTTATTTAGTAAAAAACAAAAACACAAAAAAGATTCTGAGGGCAAATTTCAATTCTTTTTTTATTAGTTAATTTTTTAATGTTTATTCTTTTTTTTTAATGTTTTATTTATTTTTGATACAGAGAGAGACAGAACATGAGAGAGGGAGGGGCAGAGAGAGGAGACACAGAACCAGAAGCAGGCTCCAGGCTCTGAGCTAGCAGTCAGCACAGAGCCTGATGCGGGGCTTGAACCCATGAATGTGAGATCTGACCTGAGCCAAAGTCAGAGGCTTAGCGTGAGCAGGGGAGGGCTAGAGAGAGAGGAAGACACAGAATTCGAAGCAGGCTCCAGGCTCTGAGCTGTTAGCACGGAGCCTGGTACAGGGCTTAAACTCAGGAGCCATGAGATCATGACCTGAGCTGAGGTGGAACGCTCAATGGGCTGAGGCATCCAAGTGTCCCAAAAGTTCAATTCTTAAAAGACAGCCTGGTTTAGAATCTATTTAGTGAATATCACATAATCATGTTATAACAGGGTTCACTTATCATGTTATAACAATGTTCAGTAGTTCTTAAGTCTTTTGTTTTTCTTTGAAGTAATTGCATAATTGGAACATAACATGAAAAGTTTGTAACCTTTATTGACATGTAAAGACACATAAAAATATATTGGGTTCAGCCTGGTGATGTCATTATTTGAGGCAAGTCATATAGATGATAGAGAAATTGGAGTTTGACACTATTAACATCTGACTTGTATTTTATCTGGAAGATATATGCATTGGTCCAAACTTTTAAGTGACTAAAAATATGCCTGAAACTATCAACATAAGCACTTAGTTGAAAGTGGAAAACTTCAGTTAAATTGGGCAAATATAGTCTCTCCAAGCAATTATATTTATTAGATCATTTAACTTGAGTCTCTTTTCCAGTTAGCTTTGGTTGTGCAAATTAAGTGGGAAAGTCAGTCAGTCATTCATCTGACCAGCAACCTGACAGCAGAAACTCTGAACTCCCGGACTCTGGCTGATATTTCCGGAATGACCTAAATTTAACTACTTGGGCTTCAACTTTCTCAGCTGTGGAATGATAAGAACTGATCTCCTGGAGGTTCCTTCTGGCTGTAAAATTCTATCATTTTATAGTTCCATGTATTGAATACCCGTGCTCCACAAGATGTGGAAGGCAGAGCGTTAGGTATGGTAACAGATTGAAAACACTGGGATGGCAAAGCCCTCACAGGTGTGCCTCCCAATTTTGAGCACTGTGTGTAATTACCTGTAAGTGCTGGCGGGACTAAGGATGCTTATTACAATGAGGTGTCCATCAGAAGGAAAGGAGCCCGATGCTTCCCAGCGTGGTGTGGAGGGGTAGAGTGCAGACAGTGAGATGTCAAAGGCCCTAAGAGAAGATCAAAGAAAGCCCCTGTGCTTACTGAAATGTGTAAAATTCCGACTGTTGAGTACATCAAATAGCAAGGTCAGGGCAAAAGGCAACTCTCCTCAAACTTCAAGATGTTAGAATGTCCAAGTGATGGGGGTCCATGGCCATGACTGTATAGACACTGAGGTTCTGTGAGACTAGTTACACTCTAGTAGGCAATGTGCTGCACTGACAAGCAACGGGTTTAGTGTTGACCTCAGTCTGTGGTGTTTGCTCCTCTTCTGAGGTTGACTACCGAACTTCTTAGGACCTGGTGTGAACTGGGAGGATTTGGAAGTTCCTGGAGCCCCCACTGAGATGTCGTTGATATTTTGCAGTGCAGGAGTAGATTATGAAAACCATAAAGCCTATTTGATTTTTCACATCCTTGGGGTGCACCAGCTTCTGTAAACTGGCTCTGAATCTTAAGGCCAGAGTGCCTGCAAATCAGAAGTGGCCATTCCCTCTTGAGTTTCATGCCGAGAGCCAGGCTATGAAGCTGAATCTGGCTGAGATTAGATTAGACAGATGCCTGTGGCTTCTCTCAACTCCAAGACTTTGTGATTCTCCCCAAACATAACAGGTTTAAAAATTTTTTTAAATATTTAAAACATTTTATCACAAAAAATAGTGCAATGTAAAAACACAACAAACAATCCAGAAGGGATTGCACAACTTGAAAGTAAAAATTCTTGCCACGTTCTTCGTATTCTTTCTCTCCCGCCACTCTTACTACCTAGGAGTAACTACTTCGAACAGTTTGATTTGAATTCTTCTTGACTTTCTGCTATAGACATATAACTTGTTCCAACATCTCCCTGTTAACAGTGGTCTTGCTGCAATGGACGTTCTTAACAGTGCACATCTGTGTGACTGTGTGCATTACTGAAGGACAAGATTCTCTTTTTGTAGTTGCCTTTTATGTTATGGGTTTGGGTTTTTTTTTTCTTTTACCTTTTAAAATATTTATTTATTTTTGAGGTGGGAGAGAGTCAGAGAGAGAGAGAAACAGAGAATCCCAAGCGGGCTCCACGCTGTCAGCCCAGAACCTGATGCGGGGACTCAAATCCACGAACTGTGAAATCATGACCTGAGCGGAAATCAAGAGTCAGACACTTAACCAATGGAGTCAGCCAGGCACCCCTTTCTTTTTTTCTTTTACAGACACTTTTGCAGGTTATTGCCATGGATTTCCATTTTCCCTTTGGCTTATCTCTTGCTTTGCTGTTAAATCTCTCAGCAATAGATTGATTGAGAGGAAAGTTTCTTGCAGTCCTTTCTATCGCTGTGCGTTTCCAATATGGCCACCATGCATTCATAAGAAACATCCAGCTCTAGGGAGCGTCATTGTTGCAACTGTAGCATTTTTCCCCTTCCCGCCTTGTGATATTGTCCATTCAATCAGCTAGAATTTTCTCTTCTGGTCTTGTGTAGATCACTGCCTTGTGAAATGGCTCTGCTATTATCCAGATGGTCACCACATAATTGTCCTATTATTACGTATTTTTCCAGGTACTTGTTATTTCATTTGTACACGTTTTTGGAGTGAAATCCTTGATATTTCTAGGAACTCCTTTCAAAGAGCTTATCAACTTTATGGTCTTTAGGAGACCACTTGGCCCCTCTAAGAATCCTTTTCTTTTCTCATTTGAAAAATAGTTTGAATGGCTTATTTGAAGAGAAGTAGATCTGTAGAGATCCCCCGAGGCTGTGATTTGTGCGACAGAGAATTTCTGACTATTTTTAGCAAGAAGTATTTTGCTATTTGAGAATTTACAGTTAAATATTCAAAACTAACCTTTTAAATAAGCAGAAAAGGAAAATGAAATTCCATTTAAGAAGGATGAAGCATGATGAAAAAAGATCCAGTGGTTCTCACTCACTGTCATCTGTGACGGCACCTGGTGAGCGGCCCATGCGGTGACTCAGTTTACCCAGATACACCATAGGACTAGTCAGGGCTCAAGTGACAGTCATTCCATACTGGTCCTCCCATGGAGCCACTGTCCTGCATTTACTAAACACTCAGGAAAGCAGAAGTGTTTAATTTACTGAGTCATTTCCCTCACTTCCGGGGATACAGAACTTGGAGAGTCACCGCCTAAGTGTCCCCACTCTACTGAATGAAGCATGGAAACGCTCAGAGGTATACTTCCTAAAGGCACATGTTACAGGCTCGCAGTCATTTATAAAGCCACAAACCCCTTTATTTATTTTTTTCCATAATATTTTATTGTCAAATTGTTTTCCATACAACACCCAGTGCTCTTCCCCTTAAGTGCCCTCCACCATCACCACCACCTCTTTCCCCCCCTCCCCCTTCCCCCTCAACCCTCAGTTCATTCTCAGCATTCAATAATCTCTCAAGTTTTGCATCCCTCTCTCTCCCCAACTCTCTCTCCCTCCTCCGCTCCCCTTGGTTCTCCATTAGGTCTCTCCTGTTTTCCTGCTAGACCTATGAGTGCACACATATGGTTTCTGTCCTTCTCTGCCTGACTTATTTCGCTCAGCATGACACCCTCAAGGTCCATCCACTTTCCTACAAATGGCCATATGTCATAGCTTAGCAGAGCCTACCTTGAACATACTCAGAGCACCTACATTAGTGTTAATCATCTAGACAAAATCATCTAACACGAGGCCTGTTTTATAACACAGAGTTGAGTGTGTCATATAATCACTGAATACTGTACCGAAAGTGAAAAGCAGAATGGCTGTATGGGTGCAGAATGGTTGTAAATGTATCAGTTGTTTCCCCATGTGATCGGGTAGGTGACGGTCAACTGCGGCTTGCTGCCCCTGCCCGGCACCGTGAGAGTATCATACTGCATAGTGCTAGCCCTGGACATGTCCAAACTCAAACTTCAAAGTACGTTTCTACTGAATGTGTGTCACTGCTGCACCTTCATAAAGTTGGAAAATTGAGTTGTACCATTGTAAGTTAGGAGCCAGCTCTAGTTATGTGGCAAACACTCACTTCCTCCCCTTTTTTCTGCTCCCTCTTTACCCCGTTGCTGGGGAGGGGGGCAATACAAAACCCTGGTAGATATGAGAGGTGGCCGAGCTTAGAGGACTAAATGGGATGCCCAGTAGCTGTGGCGCACAAGCAGTTTGAAGGCAGAGCCAATGTTTGATTCGTCTGTGAAAGCACATTGTGACTTCTTGACGGGGCCCATGATAGGTTCTTTGCTATTGCTTAAATTGTGGTTCAATGTATATAGCATAAACGTTACCGTTTTGACCATTGTGAGGGTCCAGTTGAATAGCATTAAGTACATTCACATTGTCATACTGTCATACTGTCATCACCGTCTTCTGTCCCCAGACGTTTTCATCTTCCCAAACTGAAACTCTGTGGTACTCGTTACATGATAATTCGTCATTCCCCCTCCCCCCAGCCCCTAGCAACCATCATTCTATTTTCTGTCTCTGTGAATTTGACTATCTAGGTACCACATTTGAGTGAAATTGTTTATTTTTTGTGACTGGCTTATTTCACTTGGTGTAATGTCCTCAGGGTTTATCCATGTTGTAGAAGGTGTCAGAATTTTTTCTTCTTTTTTTATGTTTTTTATTTATTTTTGAGGGACAGAGAGAGAGAGAGCGTGAGCAGAGAGGGTCAGAGAGAGAGGGAGATACAGAATCTGAAGACAGGCTCCAGGCTCTGAGCTGTCAGCACAGAGCCCAACACGGGGCTTGAACCCACCTTTTACAAGGTGAAGCTACAAATCTAGAAAAGAGGTCTAGGTTGGGCTCATATTTGGTTGAAACAATGAGTCAGTTTGGTGAAAATAAAATAAGAGCTTTACTCACTGTATTTACTTCCTTCGGCAGTCACTTATTGGTGGGCTCAATTCCTGAGAGCAGAGCTGTCTACCGAAACATTCTGGAATGGTGGAGACGTTCGAGATCCGCCTGGTGTGTTACGGTAGCTGCGAACCACATATGGCTGCCCGTCACTGAAATGTGGCCCCTGTGACTTGAGGAATTGAATGTTTAATCATTTAATTTTCATTGATCTAGATGCACACAGCCACATGTGGTCATTGCACAGCACAGATAGTGGATGACAGTCTCAGCGGTGAGGGGCCGCGGACTTCTTGTCACTCACGCTGCCCAGTGTCTCTGAACCTCAGTTGTCCCATCTACATACTGGACAGCTAACAGTCCCCACTTCGGAGGGTAGTTGTGAGGATTAGCACGATTAAAGGAAAGCGCTTAGTAGAAAGTGCTGTTAAGTGTTTCTTGCTACTTAGGTCTTCAGAAATTCTAGAATGGTGGGGAGGGCAGATGGCCTGAATACCAACCACTTGCTACATCGCCACCACCATTTATTAAATTCTTATCCCATGCCACACTTGTGTGTATTATCTTACTTAATCCTCGTGGCATTTTAAGGAACTAAGTCTTATTATCATCTTCATTTTACACATGGGGAACCTGAAGCAGAGGCCAGCCAGGATTCAACTCAGGACTATCTGATTCCAGAGTCTCCAGGGTGCATTCCCTGAGGTCAGCATGGGTAAAGAGATAACACACAACCTGTTCCTTACACAACCAAGTCACGTGAGAAATGCTTCCTTTCCATTTTGAATGCATTGCGTTGTTCAATGTGTGGGGATTATTTGGACCCAGCCTGAAAGAGGAAGAATGTGTACCCAGAACACAAGAATTTTACAAAAAAAAGAAGAAAAGTAAACCCCAGCCCTCTTGGGGTGAGTTTCCACAAGGTAATGAAAGCCTTTATGGCTTGCTGTGACTCAGAAGCTCAGAGCAGACATAGCTTAGCAGTGAATCAGTTCCTCTGATCATCAAGTCGGAGCCATTCTATTAGTGGAGAGTAAAACTCTAGCATATTACATGGAAAGTATTAAAAATCTAATATTTTAGGGGCACCTTAACCTCAGTCGGTTAAGCGCATGACTTCGGCCCAGGTCATGATTCCACAGTGGATGGGTTTGAGCCCTGAGTCAGGCTCCTTGCTGACAGCTCAGAACCTGAATCCTGCTTGGGATTCTGTGTCTCCCTCTCTCTCTGCTCCTCCCCTGCTTGTGCTCTGTTTCTCTCAAAAATAAACATTAAAAAAATTTTTTATCTAATATTTGAGTGGAAGGGGAGTCTCCTCTACCTCACCTCCGTTCTCTGGTTTATTACCTTTTACATCCCAGCAGCACAACTTATAAATTTTTAAAAAATTTTTTCTTTCTCTCTTTCCTTATCAAAAAATAAAAATTCCAACCTCGTGGTTGGAAATCACTGCCTAGAGAGTTCCTATTCCCCTCCCTTCTCTCTTTTGCTGTTGTGTCTCCTTACTGCTTCTCTCAAACATAAATTCATTCAACAAATATTGATCAAGAGTGTACTCTGTTGGGCTGTGCGCTCAGCAATGCAGGTGGGATCAGGAACTAGCCAGACTTGCCCCTGACCGCACGCAGCTCCTGGTGCAGCTGTAAATCCAGCCAGAAGTCTATGAATTCAGAGTTCAGGGCGTTTAAACTCCCAGAAAGTTAATTTTTTTTTCATTATTTGCAGGTTATAATGATGATGAGAGCTAGTAAGTGCACCAAGTGCTTCATGTATATTTATTCACTTAATTCTTACCGAAAAAATGAACTTCCTCTTTTTACAGTTGAAGTCCCTCTTTTTAGGGGTTTGAGGAGGGCACGGGGCTTGGTCAAGGTCCCAGAGCAGGTTCCACGCACATGTCCACTGCTGAGACAGGAACACCCCCGTGTGGGAGGCTGGGTCTTGGCCAAGTGTACAGCCCACCCTGGGGTAATGCGCAGAGGCTCAGGGCTCAGACCCCTCTGATTGGCATCCAGATGCTATCACCTTCCCATTGTATTGCCTTGGATAGAGTCAGCCCTCGGCGCATGGAGCCAGAGCAGTAGCAGGGCCTGGGACATGGTACCTTTGGGCCTGACACCTCTGACCTCAGAGATTTTGTCTGGGGCTCCTCTGGTTTGTCCCAGTGTGCTGGACACATTGTGATGGCGTCCCCTGTATGACATAGCTTGAGGAAGGGCCTCCTCCCAGGGCACTGAGACTGTTCTGTGTTCGCTCCCACTGCTGTGTGTGTGTCTGGCTTTGTCTCTGCGTGTCTCTGGGCTAAGTCTACTTCCATCCCCATCGCAGACACTCCCAGTCCCCAGCTCCACCTCATACCTGTGGTGACTAACCAGCCTGGCTCGCTAAAGAGCCCAGAGGTCAAAGTTAGCCCCAGTAGAGGAAGGAGACCTGATGGTGGATTAAACCATTGGTGATGGCAAAAATTCCATTGAAAGAGATTATTTACATGGGACACCGAGGTCTGAGGCTCAGCAAAAAAATCAGCTAGAAGCAGTGCTTTCTGCTTATTTTCAACGTTCTTTTCTGTGACTTTCGTTTTCTCTTGGCATTATGTCCTGGAATCAGGGAGGGCAGGGGGACAACGACCCCCTCCTCAGGGTGTTTGATGGTGGGAGTTTATGATTCTGATTCTAATTCTGGTCCAACACAAAGGAGTGTGCCCTGTGTTTTGGACACCCTCGCACTTTCTCCTCTGATCTTCAATACAGCCATGCAGGGGACTTCTTCATCCTGTTTTACAGGATACTCAGGCATTGAGAGGCCCTTCGGAAACTCTAGGAACTTTCCATCTCCTCAAGCTGGATCTGAAGTGAATTTTCCAAGTACCAGCCTTTATTCTAGAAAATTATCTCAGAAACATAACCAGGCAAAGGAAGGAGAGGTTAAAAGGTTAGGAGCCAGGACCCCGGCATTCAAATTCTGGCTTTGTTTCTTACTAGCAGATGACCCTGAACAAACTACTTAATTTTATTGTGCCGCAAAAAAGGAAAATAATAGTAACAGGTAACATATACCGAGCCCTTAGAAGATTGCCCTGCATACTATGAGTCCGAGGAATGGGAGCTATTATTCCTGGGCATTAGGTACCAATATTTATTAATAAAGAAAAGTAGATACAGAGATCTGGAGACCTGGCTCAAAGTCACACAGCTGGGAAGTGGTGAAAACATGGAGCAGGTCACCTGGCATCCTCAGCCCTCGGTGGGGGTGAAGAGCACAGGTCTGGAAGTGAGGCAGGCTTGGGGATGTAGCAGACCAGCTGTGTGGTCTGGGGCAAGTCACTTCACATCACTGAACCTCAGTTTCTTTATCTCTAAAATGGCAACACTGATACCTCTGTTGTGAGAATTAGACATGAATGTGTTTAAAGTGCCGGAGCTCATGTGCAAAACAAACACACAAGCCCAAGAGGCACATGCTTCGGTCCTCCACCGGGACAGCCAGTCCAGGGGCCTGGCCGACCTGGTACCTCTCCACCTGCAGCCCTGGCAGACAGCAGAGCTGGGACACAGCCACCCCTGGGGGCCGCTGTTAGGAAGGAGCTTCTGTATGGGGTTGTTCAGATCGCCTGGGCTTCACCACAATTCCCGGCAGGATTTGGTTTTGATTCCAGGGCTGGTCTACCTGTCAGGGCATCCCTGGAGCCCAGTGGGGTGCAGGCTGTAGAAAGCGGAGCAGTAACTCCGCCTGTTTTTTTGTTTGTGCCTTTCTGTTTATCAGCGGTATCAGTGACTATGTCAGAAATGTACCAAACAGCCTTGCTTTGTATCATAGCGGCTGTTTGGCCAAAATAAATGCCTTTCCCCAGACCTCGTTTGACAACATTATCCTGGAGCAGTTAGAGCAGCCAGGGTGAGGAAGCAAAAAGTCAGAGATCCACCTTTAGCCAGGTAGACCCGGATGGGCCGCCTGTCTCTGTGCTCCCCCCCAAGGGCCCTCTGCGTCCGGAGGGTGGGAGGACCCTCCTGCTGGCCCTTCCTTATTGTGGAAATTCTCCCAGATGCCCGTGGCTCCCAGGCTCACTGCCAGGGAGGAGCAGTGGCTGCCGGCTGGCAGCCGCCCCAGATGGGCCTCGGAGGTCTGGAATGGAGCCAGGTGAGAGAACTGCTCCACCAAGGCTGTGCCTGGCATCACTGGGTGCTTCTTCTGGTCACGGGGCCCTGCCCTCCAGGGCGGGCTCCACAGCCTGGGAGAGCCCTGGGGGCAGCCCGGGGTGCTGCCCAGGTGCCAGAATACAAAATAAAAGCTCCTTCGTTCGGTGCTTCCTGTGTGCTGGGCCCCATGCTTCATATTCCTTTGCTCACTTAATCATTAAAGCAACCCTAGTAATAATTCATGAACATACGAAGTCAAATTCACTCAAATCACGGAGAAATTACTCTGAGGGGAATAACAATACTCGTCAAATACAGTCCCAGCCTTTGAGAAATCACCGTCTGGTCTTAATCCTCCAACTCAGGCAACTGTTCTGCGTCTCCGTCTGCCAGAGTCTGAATCCAGCTCCACCACTTAAGAGCTGTGTGCCCTCTGATAAATTACTGAACTTCTCTTGTCTTGGCTTCTCCTTTTGTAATTGGGGATGATTATTACCTTTTAGGGTAGTTGTAAAGATTAGTGAAACATTCCATGGAAAGCTCTGGAAACAGTGACTAGCTCAGAGCACTTAATAACTGTTAGCCATGGTTGGATGGCTTCAGGGGGTCTTGGATATTCTAGGCCAAATAGTGGGTGACTCTGTATTTATCTGTGAATGTTTCTCAAGACAAAAGTGGCCACATCCCAGGACCAAGAGAATATGAAGAAGTATTTCTGAATGGGAGGTCAAGTTCAGACGCACGGCTGGACCTAGAGATCTTGTTAATCTGCTTTGCCTACCAAAGAGCTGAGGTACGAAGAGGAGCCTTGTAGATGCCCTCCGACCCCCACTTCTCCTGGGGCCATGGCAGTAAGACACAGCGATCTAGCTAGGGAGACTTCATGAGTCACATGTTCCACTAGACCTGGGGGCAGACTTAGAGATCGTCTAGTCTAAGTCCCCCGTGTATACAAGAGAGACTCTGACCTCAGTGTTTGAGTCTGTCTCTCATAGACTCAGTTGGAGAGTTCACTAATTTGAAAGTCCAGTCAGAAGAGCTGAGGCACCTGGGTGGCTCAGTCAGTTAAGATCCGATTTCTGCTTAGGTCATGATGTCACCATTTCTGAGTTGGAGCCCTGCATCAGGCTCCGTGCTGACAGCTCAGAGCCTGCAGCCTGTTGCAGATTCTGTGTCTCCCTCTCTCTCTCTGTCCCTTCCCTGTTCATGCTCTCTCTCTCTCTCTCTCTCTCTCAAAAATAAATAAACATTAAGAAGAGCTGGACCAAGTTCTGCGCTTTGCCCTAAAGGAGTATGAGGATCAGTGAGAGGGCATGTCTTTGGAAGTATTGAAAAAGTATTACCATTGTAGATGCTATTATTTCCATGGGCACCCGGTGTTACTCATGGTAGTAGAGCTCTCCACACAAATGGAACCAGTAGGGTGTGTGTGTGTGTAGACAGAGAGAGATCGAGAGACTCATTTTAAGGAATTGGCTCATGTGATTATAGGGACTGGCAAGTCTGAGATTCTGGGCAGGCCAGCAGGCTGGAAATGGGCAGGATTCTGCCACAGTGTGAGGCAGAATTCCATCTTCCCTCGGACGCCTCAGTTTTTGCTTTAAGGCCTTCAGCTGTTAGGATGGGGCACATCCACATGATGGAGAGCAAGCTCCTTTACGTAAAGACAATTGGTTGTAAATGTTAATCACATCTATAAAATACCCTCATAGTCACATCTAGACTAGAGTTTGACCAAACAAGCGGCACCATAGCCTCAATCAGTGACACACGAAATAAACCAGCCCTCTCAGCCCAACTGTAGCTGTTCAGTCTTAGGAGTCATGGTGCCCGTGGCGCCCCATCCGGGAGAGTCCAGCATGTGGTGTGGTAGGCGCCCAGCAGAGGAAATGGTTCTGTGCGAGAGGGCGCGGCGATTTGGCAAGGAGCCCTTGCTCAGTTCTCGGGGAGACCGTATTCAGAGGCTGGCATGCAGGGTAATTACTGCAACAGTGACCTTCAGCGAACTGAGAGAGAAGCAGGCAGGCATGACTTATCAAAAAACAGGAAATGTCCCAAAGAATGCCTTGAGTCATGGTCTAGAGTGTGTTCTGCGTTTGAATCAGTTGTTATGTTCTGGGTCAAAAGGACTTAACTCCTTTCCATAGGAGGAAACTGTCATCTTAATAAAATTAGAGATGAGAACAGGGGGAGGTAGGTGATGTGGAAAAGGGAGAATGAGCTTCCTGTAATTTAATCTGATGCTTAGCATCTGCAACTGAGGCTTTAAAAAAAGTGATAGAGTTGAATAATTGAATAATATAAATATCTGACTCTGGCTGCTGGTAAGAAAGAAATTTATTGGGGTGCCTGGGTGGCTCAGTCAGCTCAGTGTCCCACACTTAATTTTGACTCAGGTCATGACCACAGGATCGTGGGGATGGAGCCCTGCGTCTAGCTTCTTGCTGAGCGTGGAGCCTACTTGGGATTCTCTCTTATCCTCCCTCTGCCTGTCCCTTGTACTCACACACACTCTGTCTCTCTAAAATAAAAAGAGAGAGAGAGAGATTTATCTTTGTTTTTTGGCTGACATTTTATGTGTTAATAGGTTTTCAATACAATATAATGTATACACATTCTGATAAATAATTAGACCCTTTTTTTTTTTAGAAGAGGTTAAGCTGGGTTTCACCCGAAGGATTAGAACCAATGCTGTCATGTAATCTTTACTTACTAACTAGGGACATGGGAAGAACAGCGGTTGAATGCATGAGCTATAGACTTAAACTAGTCCTGAGTTAGAGTGTTTCTTCCTAGCTCTGTGATCTTGGGCAGCTTACTTAACCATTCTGGGCTCATTTGCTCATCTGCAAATTCAGGATACATGGGCTTGCTGGGAAAGTTAAATGGAATGATATGGGCAGGATTTAGCACATGCCTGTCCAGGAGAGAGCGCCCCCTATCGGGTAGCACCGTTGGCACCAATGCAAGTGTTGCAAGTGGCCTGATGTTCCACTTGAATAGTCCCACCTGGTCCTGGTCAGCCTGCACCTGCTGGGATCTGTCTGGCTCCCTTTGTTCTCAATACACAACAGAATCATGTGTTCAGAAGCACGTGCTGGAATAGTTGTTATGCAACTTGGCTTTTCTTGTGGGATTATGAACCTCTTGAAGTTATAAAACCCAGTGTCCAACACCCTCTTTACGAAGTGACTTATATCAGCCAAATGAAGCTTTGCTCTGCCTTCGTGGCTGTACACTGTGACCAGAACCTTCCCACGTGGCCTGTTTGCCTCTGCTCCCTTCCACATCACCCTGGCTCCAGGCAAATGGGCTGTGCAATGGCCCCAAGCATGATCTGTTCTCTCTCCTCTGTGGCTGACCCACTCACCCTATTGCACCACCTGGAGTGACCTTTTCTTCCCAGCTCCACGTTTTCAATTCATCCTTGACTTTGAATCCCCAGCTCAGCCTCTGCTTCTTCTATGAGGCCTTATCTGGTGCTCTCAGCCTGAAATCATCTCCCCTTTTCATTTGTACCCCCTCTGATGGCAACTGCCCCCCCTTTCTATATTAGTCACCTGTGGCCACATCTACCTCTCTGCTGGAGCACCTGAGAACAAGAAGTATATCTTGGGTATCTTTTTATCTCCCACAGTGTCCACCTCAGTGTCTGGCCAGTGATATTAAAAAATATTTGTTGGAAAGAAGAATGAGGAAATGCTTTACTGTTGGTGCAAGAACTCACTTAGAGGACCCTTTCCATGGGCGGGGCTACAAGGTCCCTTTGCCTAATGTGGGCAGGCTTTATTCCCATTATCCCCCTCCGACAGGAGGGAGCTCCAACCTGAGAATTAAGCAGACAAGAGCATGGTGGGCTTTTTGCTATTTGCTGAAAACAGTCATCAAGATTCATTTGGCTCTTCTGTGCTGTAGCCAACGAACACCATTTGTGGAACGTTTTAAGACCAAGAACTATCTTTTACCCTTCTGTTTCCCCAGTTCCTAGCACATGGTAGGTGCCTAATAAACATTGGAAGATGAATGAATGAGCAAGCGACACTCCCTTTTCACCCCCCCCCCCCCAACTGCTTGCTTTGGGACAGTCCTGCTTCTGTGGGGAGGTGAGGGGATCAGTAGTACCAGGCTCAGCACCAAGATCTCTCAGTGCAGCGTTCCTTCTTGTGTACTGATTCCCACACCAGTGTCTGGGCTTGGGATTCAGCTCAACTTGGCAGGCACTGGCTCTCTCCACAGCCTCTGCGGAGCCCTGTCCTTGCCTTAGCTCCCTGCCTGGAATCTGGGGGACCCAGAGACTGAGATTTTCCCTCAATACCACCCATCAGGGACCCACATCCTGCCTCAAGCCCCTGTACCCAATTTTTATTAATAATTTGCTGTTTTCTCCTTGCTTTACTTACTTGCTGCGGCCTCTTAAAATGTCCCATCTTTTCTCTTTAAGTTCTGCTGTGGTCCCAGGGTCTAGAGTATCTCTGTCCTGACTCAGTTCTCCAACCGTCAGGCCTGGTTATAGCAGCAAGGGTGGTGGTGAGCTGGAGGCATATTAATGGTCCCATTTCATGCTTGTTGAAGGCAGGAATTTTAACTTTTATGAAAGTCATGAACTCATTTGAGAATCAGATGAGGGCAATAAGCTGTCCCCTCAGAAAAACTCACAGATGTCACATTTTCTGTGTTGGAGCAAATAGAGAGTCTCAGGATACTCTGAAACCTGACCTTGGACTTTCCTGTGGCCACTGCCCAGGATGTCAAGCCCATCACTCGTATTATATTTATGCATTTTTCTTTATCCATTGTTTCTGACAGCTTCCAGTGAGGCACTATGGTGTGGCAGTGAACACACACTCAGGTTTTGAGCAAGGAGACGTAGGTGCAGATTCTGACTCTCTTTTTTTATTTGCTGTGTGACCTTAGGCAAGCTAACCAGCTTCTCTTAGTTCTTTGTCCATAAAAAGGGAATGAGAATGTTACCCTTGCAGGCCTATCAGAAGGACTTAGAGACACTGTAGTAGAATGTACTTCCAGGGTGGGGTCTGGGTGGCTCAGTTGGTTAAGCGTTGGACTTCAGCTCAGGTCATGATCTTGTGGTCAATGGGTTTGAGCCCCGCATTGAGCTCTGTACTAATGGCTCAGAGCCTGGAGGATGCTTCAGATTCTGTGTCTCCCTCTCTCTCTCTCTCTGTCCCTCCCACACTTGTGCTTTCTTTATGTCTCTCAAAAATAAATAATCATAAAAAAAAAAAAGAATGTACTTTCTGGTACCTGTAGGTGGTTATTTAGAAGGGGCTGCCCCAATTGTGCAACAAAACCATTTATCCAATTCTGTCAGTTTATTTAAAAATCTTTTTTCTAATGTTTTATTTATTTTTGAGAGAGAGAGAGAGAGAGAGCATGAGCAGGGGAGGGTCAGAGAGAGGGAGATACAGAATCTGAAGCAGGCTCCAGGCTCTGAGCTAGCTGTCAGCACAGAGCCTGACCCAGGGCTCAAACCCACGAACCTCGAGATCATAACCTGAACCGAAGCCGGACACTCAACCGACTGAGCCACCCAGGTGCCCCCAATTCTGTCAGTTTAAACTTTGCCTGGCCCCTCTTCCTCTCTAAAGTACTTGCTTGTGTTGCAACCAGAGAAGAAAATTGAGAGGTTTTTCATCAGATGACCACAGTGGCAAGTGGGGTCAGTATGGAAATGTGGGAGGGGACAGGACAGCTTCTAGGTGATCTCAGAGTCAGATGCAGGGGGGGCTCTGTAGGCCACGTAGAGAGACCACAGTTAGAATGCATTAGTACAGGCCTCGGCATGAGCCGATGAGCAGGGTCATGCTGAAGTTTAAGAAGGGAAGCCGGTTGGGCTATGGGAGCCTCTCAAGTGGAAAAGTTAATGCTTAGCAGAGTAAGGGTGATGACTCATGGCTTGTCTATGCTGAGGTCTTGGAAGAATGAGGTGGTTAGTCCCTCAACTGGCGTGTGCTGGGAGCCTTTGCAATATGACACTCAGCTGAACGGAACCCATTACCTCTGCTCCATTGCAGCAGAGGGTAACTGGGCAGAGGTTCCCTGCGGGGCCACCAACGTGAGGCTGCCTGGGTTTAAAATCTATCCCTGCTACTCACGAACTGGGTCACTTTGAATATGCCACTTAACTTCTCAGTTTCCTTAGCTCTGAAAGGGGGATGAAAATTATTATACATATCTCATAGGGTTTTTAAAGATATTAGATGTTATGAGATGAGAAAAAAATATATATGTTGGTCTTTGCTCCTTTCCCCCACCACTTAATGGCACTGAGCTAAAACCCTTATAAATTCCTAAGTGATAAGAGTAGGAGCATCTTTTATTCTAATGAGGTCACTCTAGGTGGGCTCCTAGATGGCTCCTGGATGGCTCCTGGATGGGGAGTGGTCACCAGGGAGACGAAGCCATGATGGGAAGCTAGGCATTTTTGGCTCTGCCCCCACCTCCTCCCAGCTTCTCTAGACTGGAGAAAGGGACTGGAAATGGTTAATAATTGATCTTGCCTGTGTGAGGCAGCCTCCATCAGAAATCCCAGAAGCGTGGGGTTCAGGTGTGTGATGGACACATCCATGTACCAGGAGGCTGAGGTAGTCCAGGTCCATGGGGACAGAGGCTCCTGTGCACAGGACCCTCCCGGACCTTGCCTTATATAGCTTCCACCTGGCTGTTCATCTGTACCCTCTATTCTATTGTTTAATAAACTTGTAAACATGCATAGCTGTCTTCCTGAGTTCTGTGAGCTGCTCTAGCCAATTACTGAACCCAGTAAGGGGGTTATGGGAACCTCAAGTTTATGGCCTGCTAGGTCAGAACCAAAAGGTGACAGTGTGGACTAGGTGTTGTCCTCTGAGCCCTTAACCTGCGGAATCTGATGCTGTCTTTAGGTGCATAGTATCAGCACTGAGTTAAATATAAAACACCCAGCTGGTGTCACAGAAAATTGCTTGGTGGGGGACCCCCCCCCACCATACATCTGGTGTCAGAAACATTGTGAATGTACTATGTAATGGTAAAGAATTCACACAGGTAGAGAACTTGTTTTATGTTGTTTTCCTGAAAACAGATAGCTCGTGCTTACAAAACATTCGGTACTCAAATACTAGCTTTTATTTTGATGAGTATTTGGGGACTTAAAAGATCCAACAGATGCCTCTGCCCTTTGGACTTCTCTAAGGAAACTTTGAACACTAGCTGCACTAACATTTATTCATGCAGGAAGATACCAGACACACAGAGAAAGAAAAACCTGTGTCTTCAGAAAAGGTGAGACTGTTGTAAAGGAAACCCTACATTCTTTGCAGGTCATAGAAAGTGTTCATCTACTAAATTACTTTGTGCCGAGGCCTCTGGTATAGGGGAGGGAGATCCAGCTCAGTCTTTAAGTTGTAGGGTCTTACCACATGCAGAAGCAGCATGGGCTCCAAAGAGAAAATTGCAGGTTATATAGGACCCAATGCCAAGTATTAGCTCAGACCCATTTCTCAGCTCCTTTGAGTCTCAGTAGCTGCATCTATAAAATGGTGACACCTGTTTGTCAAAGGTTAGCTCTGTTGGCTTCTTTCTGCAGCAAACTAGAGACACAGAGGCCCTGGGTAACCTTGGTCTGTAGGAATTGGTGAGGGAGAAGCAGGGGATCATGGCATTTCCATGATTTTGAGTCCCTCAGCCCCTAACATCTTGTAGACCTGGGATGGGAGAAATGTTTTAGGTCAAAAAATGCCATTCAGTTTGGAAAACCTTGACTCAGGTAGTCGTTACTCTAGGCTGATGAATGGGAAAATGCAAGCACATGGCTGTCCCTCAGGGGAACACTCTTTGAATGAATGAATGTTCTAGAAATATTTCTAATTAATTGATACTATTTTTTTATTTGCAGATGAGAAAAAGAAAACAAAGAAAGTTGACAATGAACTCAACCCTGTATGGAATGAGGTAACCTCACTGGTTTTTTTTTTTGGGTTTTTTAAACATTGTTTCAGTGGATAAGGCACATCTGATTGTCCCGTCTTCGGTCAAAGGTTAGCTTTTCTCTTTGAAAGAAGAATCTCCGCCTTACATCCCCCACCCTCTATCTCTCTTTGTGGCCATGAAGACAGCAGAACAGTTCAAGGGGACATACCACAAAGACATCTCCTGTCTAGCAGTGGTGTGAGCGGAGTCTGCACAGGGAGTGGGAAGCTTATGTTCTAGCCAGGAGCAGTTTTGAGCTTGCTGAGTGACCTCGGTCCAGTTATGTTGCACTCTGGGTCACATCTATAGAGCAAGGAGGTGCTTGGATCATCTCCAGAGTCCCAGAGGGAAAGCTCCATATTAAAAACGTATTTGCATGTGACTAACCAAGAGTGCATCACGTAACATTTTGTGTGTCTGGCTGACTAATGACATTTACTGTTTTTTATGTTGATAAAGTAGAATATCCTTAATGTAGACATTTTGAAAGCCTTAGATAAACATAATAAAATTTACCTTTGGACCCACTATCCGGAAGCAATTACTGTTAACATCTGGGATATAGCAATAAATGTTTCTTGAAAAAGTATAATTTATAAGGAATTATTATTTGTAAATAAATGAATAAGATATGATGTCTTGACATATAGCAAATACAGCTTCCTCTCCTATTTTTTTTTATCAGTTATATCCTGAGCATATACTGTGTCATTCCACTCAGAAGTGTCTTTAACACTATGCAATATTCTATGGAAGGGCTATAATATAATATATTTACTTCCCCCACTGTTGACTTAATACCTATTTTATGAACAGTTCAGTGTTAAATATATTTAAAGATATGTGAAAGTTTTAATTCTTTCCACTGAGTAGATTTTCCTATGCTGACTAATATTTTAAAAGATGATCATTAGCCCCATTGTTTTCCCTAAAAGCCAGTCAAACTTTCCTGGATAGGCACAGTGAAAAATGTCTTTTTTATTTTTACTAAGTCACCAGGGTGTGAGGACTTGCCCTCCACCAACTGTAAATTCCCCCCATCTCCTAGCCCCGAAACAAAGATAAAGATGATACCTCTTCACTGAATGAGGTAAAGATGAAATGCCTTCTTAATACCTTTCTGAGAAGCAGAAAATTGGAAGGCAAGTCTGCTTCTTTGCAGTTTCACTGGAACCCAGAGCACAGCAGCTGGACTACCAGCTCCATGAAACAAGAGGCTGGTCTGGTTGGTCCCTGTGGATACCCTGTGTGGATCCTAGCACCTTGCACAGAGCTCCAAGAATAAAACAGATTGAAAGTACATTATGTATGCATTTGGTGCTTCCGGTTTTGAGTAATTCTAACATGCCTCGTTGCATCTGGTCAGTCCGTGTAGCCGATGGCAGAGGGGGAGGTCCCATGAGCAGGCACCCTCTGCAGGGTATCACGCATCTCACCCTGTTTTGTTTCTAACATGTATTTTTTTCATTGAACACGTATTTATCACGTAAACTTCCCAACACGTAGTTTTATAATGGAAATCTAATCCAAATGAAATGCTAACCGCAAACCTTTTGGGGTTTAAGATTCTAACAGGAGCTCTGACGCATTCCCCACCCACTCCAAACCCAGTACAAGGAGAATCAAATCTTCAGTAGGCTCTGCTTTATTTAATTCATATATTACACAATCAATCAAAAGCATCAGCAATGTTACATTGATTTTTTTTTATGTTTGCCATTAGACAACAATTTATTGCATTAAGATGAAAGTCTTACCTGATCACAGACTAATCATGGTGGGGTTTAAAATAAAAGGCTGATGCAATTTAGAAATGTTTTTCTAGATTATCTATCTCTGATAATAATATGATTAGGAAGAGCAAATAATTTAAAAACAACCAATGAAAAAAGCATTTTCATCTTATTTTATTATAACCAATTATGGTAAATTTTCTGACTCTGAGATGGGTTTGGTGACTTACCCATAGTCACAGAGCCTAGAAAATAGGAAGCCAGAGGTCACCCCCAGGTCCTCTTAGGCTAAATCTGGTTTGCCTTCCCACAGCCCTCAGCAGCCTCCGGGTTTGGAATTCGGTCACATCTACTAACTATAGAATTGATGATTCACAAGACTGACATTGGTGAAGATAATGACATTTAGTCATTTAGTGTCAGTATCTTTAATTATACTATACTTCCTGACCCTTTTTAACAACTTTTTTGTTTTTATAATCTTTGCGGACAGATTTTGGAGTTTGACTTGAGGGGTATACCTCTGGACTCTTCGTCTTCCCTTACAATTGTTGTAAAAGATTTTGAGACGATTGGACAAAATAAGTAAGTTGATTTCAATTATTTTTCTCATTTTACATATTATATTACTATTATGAATATAATATGTAAATATTATAATATGTTTATTTTGTTGAAGGAACGCATTGTTAGTAACGTTTCATAATATCTTCAATATAATCGTGCTTCAGTTCCTTGCCCCCCCCCCCAAATTTCTGAGCCAATATCAGATGTGATTAATTGATCACAGTTGCCTTTTCCCAAACTTCTATATAGTAGTCCTCTCATACCTGTGGTTTTGGTTACCTGTGATCAACTGAGGTGTAGAAGCCGATGATCCTTCTTCTGAAATAGTATCAGAAGGTCAGTAGTAGCCTAACGCTACATCACTGTGCCTACATCATTCACCTCACTTCACCTCATCCCTTAGGCATTTGATCATTTCACATCATCACGCATAAAAGGGTCAGTACAGTACAATATATTTTGAGAGGGAGAGAAACCATATTCACATAACTTATTATAGTATATTGTTATAATTATTCTATTTTATTATTAGTTACTGTTAATTTCTTACTAGGTCTAGTTTATAAATTAAACTTTATCATAGATATATGTTTGTATACATATATATATATAGCATTTGGTGCTATCTGCAGTTTTGGGCGTCCACTAGGGGTCTTGACACATATCCTAGTGCATAAAAGGGGGACCACTGTATTCCTAAGAGTCTGCAAACACTAAGCTACCATTACTCTATCCAGTTTAGCACTAGTTTTGAGATCTATTTACATTCCTGAAACATCTTTGTTAACTGCACTTAGTCACTTCCTACCCTGGGTGATTTGTCTGAACTGGAGCTATTTTAGACACAAGCAAAATCATTTCTTCTTCCAATTATGTGTGACCATTCAAGTTCTGCTTGCAGCCTCATTTCCATTTTAATGTCTTATTGGCCTTTTGAACTCAATAGATCTAAGTTAGATCCCTGTTGCCTTTACCAGTTTCAATGGGGAAGGGTCATGATAGTGCCCAGGGTGGCACTGAGGGTTGTGCCCTGAGTAAAGCTTGGGGATTTCCAGAACAGGTGTCTGTGGGAAAGAATGGCCTCAGTAATCCACCCCAGCCCTTGATCTGGACTCTGGCCATACAGACTCAGAAACCAGTCTTAGGTTACCAATTCAAACTAACCAAGCTTACAGGAAACCAGCACTTAAACCAAGTTACTTACTTGTTATTTTCCAGTGGAAATAAATGCCTGGTGGAAGGGCATTCTCTGATTAATGAATTCTCCCTTGTGTCATACCATATAGAAATACCAAATTACTCACTATCATTGATTATAAGATGTCATTGACCATAGATGTATTATTAACTTGCTAACAGGTTTGGGGTGGGGAAGGAGCCTGGTATTAAATGCCCTTAACAACTGTAAGAAGCATCCAACTTTTTAGAAATGTCAATACATTTACAAATGTATGTCTTAGAGGCGCCTAGGTGGTTTAGTCGGGTAAGTGTCCAACTTTTGGTTTTGGCTCAGGTCATTATCTCACGGTTTATGGGAACAAGCCCTGCATTAGGCTCTGTGCTAACAGCATGGAGCCTGCTTGGGATTACCTCTCTCCCTCTCTCTCTCTCTTTGTGTGTGTGTGTGTGTGTGTGTGTGTGTGTGTGTGTGTGTGTGTCTCTAAATAAATAAATTTAAGATAAAATAAAATTTAAAAAATAATAAAAATGAATGTCTTAGCCTTAAGCACATGTGATATAATCAGAAGGCTACAATGAGAGGCATAAACCAGAAAGAATTAGCTGAGGTACAGTGACCATATGTCCTGACTTGCTTGGGACAGTCCTGGTTTATTGTTCCAGCACAATAGATAATAATGCCTCTTTTGCTGTCAATAGTGGCTTGGTTTGGACAGTAAATTTGATAATCACCTTTGCGACCAGTTCTTTTATTTAATGGTGCCAGGCTAAGAGAACCTGGACAGACATTTACCCCTGGACAGTGCTTTGATAGGCACTGTACATGTTCACCTTCGATGAGATCCTTTGTTCAATCGCTGACCAATGCCCCTTATGACTGACGCTTTTTTTTCTTAAACTACATTAATATACTTTGGCCAGTTCTGGTCCTACTGTCTTCGACTAAAAACCATTGTAGCTTTTAAAAGTTATGTTGCATAACCCAGCTTTGAACCAACTGTACAATTATCTGTCCCCACCTCAATAAAGAGGAAAGCTTTATGTCCCATATTACAAAATTTGGGGGAAGTGAGTGGTCAGACCTCTCTGTAGCCTCTAATATGTTACTAATAGTCCCTTTTGTTATTTGCTCTCCTTTTTCTGCAAATGGTACCACTGTTTATATTCTGGACTGCTCTAATAGAAATATAGTGCAGATAATTTAGAATGTTCTAGTAGTTACATTAAAAAAAAGAAAAGAAACAGGTGAAATTAGTTTTAATAATATATTCTATTTAACTCAGTATATCCAACATATAGTCATTTCAGTATGTAATCAATATTTTAAAAATCATTGAGACATTTTACATGAATTTTTTTCTTACTAAGACTTTGAAATCCAATGTGTCTTTCATAACTACAGCACGTAGCAATCCAGACCAGCCATATTTAAAGGGCTTCCTAGCCACACATGGCTGGTGGCCACCATATTGGATAACACAGTTCCAGACCACTCACTGGGTTTAGAGACTTGGGTTTCTTTGGATCTTCTCTTTTTACATCCAATCTGTTGCAAAGTCTTACTTTTTTATTCCTTTTCATTGTACTGCATGTTTCTTACTCTTGGCCACAGCCACCAGCCTAGTTCAGGCCTTTATCATTTTATGCCTCTTCTATTTCAACATGGCAGCAAAGCCTGGCCTTGGAGCTCCCATCTATGTTTCACATAGGTCCTTGCTTTTCTGAAGGAAATATGCTTGAGAGAGAGTCAGAAAACAAATAAATACATGAAGGACTATACAATGGGTCAGGTACTACAGAGTAATGTAAGATAAGGAGGAAGCTGCTATATGTTACCATCCATAAAGAAAAATAAAGCAGAGTAAAAGGATAGAGAGTGATTGATGATGGGGGGAATATCCAATTTTATATGAAGTGATGATGAGGTGACAATTGAGCAGAGACCTAGATAAAGTGAAGGAATGGGCCATGCAGCTCTCCAGGGGTGGGGGAAAGAATGTTCCAGGCAGAGAGAAAGCAGGAGTGTATTCAGGGTATCAGAGAAACACTGTGGAGGCCACGCAGGCTGGAGCACAGAGAGCAGGAGGAGCGGGGATGGGGACAGAGGTGAGATGAGGAAAGCCACAGCATGCATGGTCTGAGGGCCACCGCAGCAGCTTTGCATTTCCTTCCTAGGAGAATGGGAACCCATTCAGGGGGTTTGAGTAGGATCTGATTTATATTTTAAAAGGATCATTCAGAGGCAACTGGGTGGCTCAGTTGGTTGAGCATCCGAGTCTTGATTTTGGCTCAGGTCATGCTCTAGCGGTTTGTGGGATCAAGCCCCGAAATTGGGCTCTGCTTGGGGTTCTCTCTCTCCCTCTCTCTGCCCCTCCCCCCACTCCCTTTCTCCCTTTCTCTGCCTTTCTCTGCCTCTCTCCTGCTTACACTTGCATGCTCTCTTTCTTTCAAAATAAATAAATAAACATTTAAAAAAGGGGATCATTCAGCCTCTGTGTGCAGAGGCTGGATGTAGGAACCAATCAAGAAACAAGGAAAACAACTCCAGGAGATTGTTGTATATTCCTTGTACACCTATAGAAAACACAGTGGGGCCTTTGGATCACAGCCAGTATGGGAAGAGGACAAATCCCTACCCTAAAGGCTCAGCTTGGCACTTATTTTGGGTGTTTGGTGTGATTTTCTGGAAACAGAGTTGATGTGCTGTCTATCTGATCCTGCCGTTTTCTTCCCAAATTTGAACAAAAACTTTATGGTAGTTCCTGATACAAGAGGGTCCTTCTAGTGCTTGGGACTCCATGCCTGTTGCTGGGATATGTTGCACTTGGCGTTATGGTGCCTGCTGAGCATAATGACCAAAGAAGCAGGATGTTACTGCGGCGTTATTATGACTGAAATTTTTAGGCCTAACTGAAAAAGGTAAATTTTAGGTAAAATATGAAGCTAGTGTTCATTACTCTTTCAACCTTTCTTTCCCTCACCTACTCCTAGGGGGTCTTCCTCCTCCTGACCTCCCCAGCCACCCGCGGTCTGTATTTATGTTCCAGGGGTCCCACCAGGGCACCCACTCGGGCCTGCCTTCCCAGCTGGCTCTGCCCCCTCTGCCAGTTCTCTTCCCAGCAGAACTCATCTGTCCTGTGTCTCCATCCCTCAAGGGCTCGCTAGCTGAAAGGAGCTTTCGGAGAAGCTGCTCCAGGTGATGGTGGAGTGGATGCCGGTAGTTCCCTGTGTTAACTTACCAGGAACAGTGATCTGGGGACAGAGGCCACTGGTGACTTACCTGAAGAAGTGAACAAAATGGGAACTTCAGTCCCTTATGGCAGGGTCACTGGGGAAGATCTTTCCATTTTTTTATTTTTTTAATTAATTTTTAAATTTACATCTGAGTTAGTTAGCATATAGTGCAACAATGATTTCAGGAGTATATTCCTCAATGCCCCTTACCCGTTTAGCCCATCCCCTCTCCCACAATCAGCCCTCTGTTCTCTATATTTAAGAGTCTTTTATGTTTTGTCTCCTTCCCTGTCTTTATATTATTTTTGCTTTCCTTCCCTTATGTTCATCTGTTTTCTATTTAAATTCCTCATATAAATGAAGTCATATGATATTTGTCTTTCTCTGACTGATTTATTTCGCTTAGCTTAATACCCTCTAGTTCCATCCACATAGTTGCAAATGGCAAGATTTCATTCTTTTTGATTGCTGAGTAATACTTCATTGTATATATAAACCACATCTCCTTTATCCATTCATCAGTTGATGGACATTTGGGCTCTTTCCATACTTTGGCTATTGTTGATAGCAGTGGTATAAACATGTGCCCCTTTGAAACAGCACACCTGTATGCTTTGTATAAATATGTAGTAGTACAATTGCTGGGTGATAGGGTAGTTCTGTTTTTAATTTTTTGAGGAACCTCTATACTGATTTCCAAAGTGGCTCCACCAGTTAGCATTCCCACCCGCAGTGCAAAAGAGATCCTCTTTCTCCGCATCCTCGCCAACATCTGTTGTTGCCTGAGTTGTTAATTGTAGCCATTCTGATGGGTGTGAGGTGGTATCTCATTGTGGTTTTGATTTGTATTTCCCTGATGATGAGTGATGTTGAGCATTTTTTCATGTGTCATTTGGCCATCTGGATGTCTTCTTTGGGGAAGTGTCTATTCATGTCTTTTGTCCATTTTTTCACTGGATTATTTGTTTTTTGGGTGCTGAGTTGGTAAGTTCTTTATACATTTTGGAAACTGACCCTGTATCTGATAGTCATTTGCAAATATCTTCTCCCATCCCATCAGTTGCCTTTTAGTTTCACTGATTGTTTCCTTCACTGTGCAAAAGCTTTTTATTTTGATGAGGTCCCAGTAGTTCACTTTTGCTTTTGTTTCCCTTGCCTCCAGAGCCATGTTGAGTAAGAAGTTGCTGTGTGTGGTATAAGAAAGGGGTCCCGGTTCGTTTATCTGCATGTCACTGTCCAGTTTTCCCAGCCCCATTTGCTGTAGAGATTGTCTTTATTCCATTGGATATTCTTCTCTGCTTTGTCAAAGATTAGTTGGCCATATGTTTGTGGGTCCATTTCTGGGTTCTCTATTCTGTTCCATTGATCTGAGTGTCTGGTTTTGTGCCAGTACCACACTGTCTTGATGATTACAGCTTTGTAATACATCTGGAAGTCCGGGATTGTGATGCCTTCAGCTTTGGTTTTCTTTTTCAAGATTGCTTTGGCTATTCAGGGTCTTTTCTGGTTCCAGACAAATTTTAGGATTATTTGTTCTAGCTCTGTGAAGAATGCTGGTGTTATTTTGATAGGGATTGCCGGGAAGTTCTTTTTAATTGGGAGATTAGTTGTGTGTCCTACAAATTTCGCTGCATGGTTGTTGACCATCCCCCAGTGAAAGCTGGGTCTGCTTTGGAATGAACAGTGGGAATGATAATACCCCTGTGTTATCTGTGTGCTTACTCTGCTAAGCTGCATGCTTCTCCACCATCAGCCAGGAATTGTGAACTTTGACCTTGCTGTCACCAACTAAACAATGCATACACCTTGGTCAAATTTGCCCATAAGTACATGGCAGGAAAAAAATTAAACACATCTGGGAATAAGCTGTACATTTGTCCAAACTATTTGTGTATTTTGGCCCCAGATTTTTCTCTTGGCTTTTCTACTAAAGATTTGGCCTTCGAGGATCTGCTCACTACTCAGTCTGGGAACTTTCTTTCACTTGGATGTGCAGGGTGGGGGCAGAGGATTTTTCTACCAGCTTAAGGAATGCCTTGCCTGTTGACATTCCCGTTGCCATGGAGACAGGTTGTGCAAACAGGACTGCATCGCTGCCTGGGGCCTGGAAACAAACAGCGTTGGACTGCCTAGGTTTTCCTGTGCACCCATGCTCTCACCCACAATGGACTGCTGGGTCCAGTCCATGCAAGCGTAGCACTGGTGGTCAGCAACACCCCTCCTTGGGCACTAGGGGCCGGCTGGGCTGTTCAGTGCAGACTCTGTTTCTCCCCGCTTAGAGTCATCCTACTAGCCATCCAGGCTGAATGAGGATGAGAGAAGAGCTAGAAGTGCGTCTTGGTCACGTGATGAAAATGAAATATTTTTAGCTGAAATGTCAGTGTGGAAGGATTTTCCCAGCCGCTGAAGAATCAAAGTTCCCTCTACAGACAGGCAGTACAGCTGCAGCTTGGTGAGGTCTTAGGGAGTGCCAAGGGCTCTGCCAAGCCTTTTGCATGAATTATGCTACTTCATCCTCACAGACACCGTATGAAGCAGTCCTCTTTTACCCCAGAGAGGCTTGGTAATCTGCCTAAGGTCACACAGCAGGCATGTGTCAGAGTCAGCATTTATGTCCGGGCCTGTGTTCTTGACTTTCACATTATACTGAAAACTGTGAACCACCTGCAGGAACCAAAATGTAGGTGGAATTATTCATGAACTATTGGCTAGAATGAAGTAATTTTCCTTTCTAATTTTGTAAAGAAAAAAAAAAGGAACAGTCATCATCAGAGTATTGGTAGTCCCTCCCCATGTAACAGTTTTAAGCAGGCAGTTTTATACTATTGAATAGTAAGTCACTGATGCTCATCTTCTACAATGGACTTGAGAAATTCGGAGAGCATATCTCATCTCAAGTGATCTACACAGAACCTTGAGTGGTGGAGATGAGATTTGAGGCTGGGACCCTGGTCCCTTGGCGTCCTGGCCCTGCTGCCTCTCCACCTGAGTTCCCAAAGAAGAATCGGCTTCAGGAGCCTGGAAATGTAGGAATGAAAGGTGTTTTCAGATTTTCAGGTGTGTGTGTCTGTGTGTGTGTGCACGTGTGCACATGCCAAGAGGAAAAAGAGTTACCATTTCGGGCTTTTGTATGCTGTTCACTCTGCATTGAATACTCTTTCCTTCCAACTGCAGTAGATGTGAAATCTTGTCATTCAGCCTCAGCATCTCTGACCTTGAATCTAGAGCAGCCCCTACCATTGCGTTCCGTCTCATTGCCCTGCTTCATTTCCTCAGAGCCCTTCTTGTTAGCCAGCCTGTGTGGGTGTGGGAATGGTGGAGGGAGCCCAGCAGGGCACGTGGACATTTATGTTGGGTTCTAGAGAAGTACTCGAAAATATATGCTGGTCTGCATTGCTGCTTTACCTAGCTCAGCGCTCACCACCATCTGACACGTCCATATCTATTTTGTTATTCATTTGGGCTTCCCCTGCTAGACAGTAACCTCCACATGTATCTGGTTCACCACTGCTGTAACACCAGCGCTTAGCATAGTGCCTGGCACATAATAAGCTCTCAGTAAGTGTTGGATGAATGAATAAGTAAGTTCACAATGCTAATACATGAATAAAATCTAAAGTGCCTTGCATTGGACAGTTAGCCCACTAGTAATGAGCCATTGATATGGAATCTGTTCAGCCCAGCTCTCTGGAAAGCCTTCTGGTTCCAACTTGGGTTTAAGCTGCAAAGAAGTCAGAACACATAGGGATCAAGTCACAAGGGAAACCAACGCCTGTCCCAAAGCTCCTGCCTTGTTGTAGAGAGACGTGGGGTTTACTCCTGAGCTCCCGGGAAGGTAACAAATCATAGTGCATAAAAGCTGAGATTTGACAGCCAGACAGGCTGCTTTGAGACTCAGCTCTTCTGGTGACTAGTGGTGACCTCAGCCAAGTGACTTAACCCCTCTGGGCCCCAGAAGTCTTATTCTTAAAGTGACCGTAGTTTGGAAATTCTGCTCATGCTAAGATAACATAACAGGTAGCAGACCTACATAATCACCTGATACACCAAAAAATATATATAGGTTAAACATATGTAACCATGGTTTCAGATATTGGACTGGATAATGACCCCCAAAAAGAGGAGATGAATGAAATGAGCCCTTTGAGGGCCCAATTTAATGCCTAGAGAACATTCCAGGCTGCAGTTCAGGGAAAGGGAAGTCAGGCGGGTCCCAATTGTCTCCCAGAGTTGGGGAGGTTTAGGTGGGAGTCTGGACCTACACACACACACACACACACACACACACACACACACACACACACACACACACAGTGGTAGTAGAGGCTACAGAATTTGGAAGGAAAAAAAAAGGACAAGCTTGGGCTGTTCTAACTCCCTGAGGAAAGGCTTGGGTTTTGTTTTTGTTTTTTATTAATGAAAACCGAGACTGTAGTTTGGAATTAAATTAATTTGGTGAAGCAGTGTGGTATGTCTTATGAGAAATTTTCATTCCCTCGTATACAAAAGACCTTGTCCTCAAACTTTTAATACTTTTATGTCTCCTAGCAACAAGACTCCCTGCTGACATTACCACCTGTAATCAGGACCGTGGGGTTTGTTGAAGTCGCCCAGCTGTGGTTGGTTGAGAGGGATGGACAGCCCATGGGTTGAGACAGGCTCTTTTTTTTTTTAAGTTTATTTCTTTATTTTGAGAGAGAGAGACAGAGAGAGAGAAAGAGAGATAGAGAGAGGGAGGGAGGGAGGGAGAAAGAATGCGAGTGAACAAGCAGGGGGCGGGGCAGAGACAGGGGGAGGGAGAGAATCTCAAGCGGACGCCATGCTGTCAGCACAGATGTGCTCCATCTCACAGTGAGGTCGTGACCTGAGGCATAATCAAGAGCGAGTCAGATGCTTCGCCTTAACCATCTGAGCCACCAGGTGCCCCAAGGCAGGCTTTATAACTGGAGTAGCTGCTCGGACTGTGAAGTAAACCCGAGGCTGGCGTTACTGTGGAGCAGGAGTCTCGGTTCAGTTTTTTTTAGTTCCATGTTTTCAGTGGAGTGGCAAAACTATGAAAAGATGAAAACTGGTTTGGGCTGGCTGGGCTTGGGTGCTGGGGAGGCCAGTTAAGTAGGTGCCACAGCCCTGCGGGCGTCTGTTACCCTCTCATGAGGAAGTGAACGTGGGCCAAAGCCCTGGAGAAAGACCCCCAGAGAGACTGAAAGAGAAAGGCATTTCATAATGACAAGAGCTATAATTGTCTTCTAATTACACTTGGAGGACCGTCTCTTAGAGGAAGTTTTACAACTTGTAAGTCATTTGCAAGGTTATTAGACTGTCTTCAGCGATGTGTCAATTCCTGTATTCATTCAACAAATGCTAACGCTTATGTGTGTCAGACCCTGCTGTGGGCGCGGAGTGCACCATGCCTTTCATGGGGCTTCCATCTGAGTGGAGGGAGCATACAGTGTATCAGATGGTGGTTCGTATGGTGAAGGAAATTAAAGGGGAAGAGAGGAGGAAATGACGGGATGAGGGAGAGGCAGTGTGTGTACGTGTACGTGTGTATAAATATTTGTGTGCTGGTTTAGGTAGGGGTTTTGTTTGTTTTCGGGTCTGTTTTATAATGAAATATTTCACGAGACCTTTAAAAGCTTTTTTCAGTTTCCATTAATTGGATTTTATGAGAATTCAGCTATAGCTGAAGTTTACTTCTGGTCTAACCCTGAAAATAAAAACAGTTTTGCAAGCAGACTTCGGTAAACGCAGCACTGACGTTGGGGAGGGAGTTGTTTCATGTACATCAGAGAAAGGACTGGTTGTAAGAACTTTGCACAGTTGATTGCACAGAAATGGAAGTGGGTAGTTTATTTTAAAATCTTTATGCTTTTTATTTATTTTAGAGAGATAGAGACAGTGTGAGCAGGGGAGGGTCAGAGAGAGAGGGAGACACAGACTCTGAAGCAGGCTCCAGGCTCTGAGCTAGCTGTCAGCACAGAGTCCGATGCGGGGCTCAAACCCACGAACGGTGAGATCATGACCTGAGCCAAAGCCAGACGCTTAACTGGCTGAGCCACCCAGGCACCCCTGGAAGTGGGTAGTTTAAAGGGTTTTATCTGTTTAGTCCTGGCTGCCTTCCCACATCCTTGCATAGATGTCCCACTTTCCTGTGATTTAGACTGTGCGTGAGTTCAGACCAGCTTTCCCTGCCAGTACTGGCCTGGAGTCACATGCTTTCTTTTGATCCCCTTTTCTAGCGGAGTGTCTGAAATAATGAAAAGTAATTGTTGAGCACTCACCGTATTATCCTTTTGATCTTTATAATACTGTTAGATAGTAGCTGTCATAATCCCCATTCTACGGGTGAGGAAACTGAGGCTCAGAGAAGTAAAACAACCTGTACCTGGCCCGTAGTACAAGGAAGAGTCTGAATTAGCCCTGCCTAGCTCCAAATTCTTAATCACTGTTATTCTGTCTCCCTTACCTTGTTAGGTCCAAGTTCATGAATGAATAACAGCAAACTACTACCTTGTTTCTAATGGACCAGGGGATTCGAGACAGAGCCTGAGAATTCCTCTAAACTGTACAAACAGGCAAGAACAGATTCAGATCCTTGAGGCTGAATGAACAGACTAGGTTAGGTTACAGGTTATAGTCATTTAAGAACTAATCATCGAGCATTGCCTGCACGCCTGGCGTTAAGCTAGTTTACCTGCTCCTGTAGCCACAGGGTGACTGACTGAGGTGCCTCACTGATCCGGAGAGCTTTGGTATGCTGGCTGGGGCTTCCACTCGGCTCCTTCCTTTGTTAAAGTGACGCCATTGGCCTCAGGGCAGTGGGTTTGGGAGGGACTGGAAAAAAAGGAGTTGTTGCTGGCCTTGAATCCTGCAAAACCTGCTACAGCCTTCAGACTGGTCAGTGATTCCAAAACCCAGGAATGGAGTTTGTTAAAAGTACAGAGCACAGCCTTACCCCGGAGGGGCTGGTACACAGCCACATTTGGGCACCGCACTTTGGACCAGGATGTTTGATGAATAGGATAAAGTCCCCAAGGCTCTCTGACAATCCTGGTACAGAGTGAGGAAGAGAGGCCACAGGAAAGATCCAGATAAGGAAGCTTGCCAAGTAGTTTTGAGTTTTGCGTACTACTTTGTTCTATTAAATAATTGGATTTCTATGCTCATTTCTCAAATGTGAACCTCTGTTTTCATGTTGAATGTGCTTTTAAAAACTGCCCGTGTCTCCCTCTCTCCAGATCTAGCTTTGCCAGCTACCTTTCCTACCTGCCCTCGCCCCCCTTTCCTGCCCCCCCCATCCCTGTACTTTTCCCCTGCTGCTAGTGAGAATCACTGCTTTAGGCCATTGTTTCTCAAACTTCCTGGGTATAAGAATTAACTAAAGAAAAAGCGTGACTCAGGGTCCTGGGAATCTGGAACTGCCCTAGTGATTCTACTGCAGGGAGGTCTGGGGAACTGCAATCTCAGAAACGGTTTATGGGCTAATCCAGAGGGCCAGCATGGGCCAACTGGAAGACTCCAGAAGGTTCCCTACTAGTGCAGTGGATGGAGGACCCAGATCGTGTCCTTTGAGGGAGTTTTTGCTTACAAAGGGTTTCCTGTGATAGAATTTGCTGCCCCAGCTTCTCCCCCACCCCTCCCCCAGTCCCCAGTCTGGTCATAAGGAAGGTGTAGGCCTGGCTCTCCCACCTTTGGGCTCTGCTGGGGGTAGGGGTGGGAGGTAGGGGTGGAGTCAGAGCCAGGAAGGAGCTTGACAGATGCTGGTCCTGGGGAAGGTCCTGTGGGATGGCTGATGCTGCCCAGCCGAGGAGCCCCAAGGCCGTACAGACCTGATAGAAACAACACGGCTCCGCTGGCTGGCGGAGCGCCCGGTGCTTCAAAGGGTGGGCAGGGCTGGCCCTTTGAGGTTTCTGCAGGGGACCTGAGAGCAGCTTGGAGAAGGGACGCCCGGTGCTTCAAAGGGTGGGCAGGGCTGGCCCTTTGAGGTTTCTGCAGGGGACCTGAGAGCAGCTTGGAGAAGGATTTGTGCTCAGCCCCGGGGGTTGTTACTCCCTCGCAGAGGAGGGAAGGGAGACATGCTGCAGTCTGTAGGGGGAGAAACAGGACAACATGGGAGACACTTTCCAGAGTCCAGTGTATTTTTCCTCTCCTTCGTGAAGCAATCTCCAGAAACCCTCCTCCATGTGGGCTGTGCCCCCGCTGCACAGAACAGCTTGATCTACCCGAGCTCCCATGATTAAGAACTCGGCCAGCAAAGCCCTTACTCACCTCAGTGGCATGTGGCTGTTGAGGTTTGTGTCTGTGCTAACAGGGAGAACATTCCCCATTTCTCTTTGTTAAACACGCCGGACTCTGTTTTAACAAGCTAAAGAAGCTCTTAACTAGCCCCTGCACGACTGAGTTGACTAGTTTACACTTCCACTGCTTAGAACTAGTTCATGTCGCCTGGAGACCCAACTCAAAACTATCCAGGCCTTCAAGAACTGTAAGGATTAGAGCAGGGCTTGCTTTTTCTTCCCTTCAGAATACATCTGCAATTTATTAACTCTGCAAATAAAGCTGGAGAGCTAAGAGCCTTGAGATTCTTTCACTGCAAAGTTTCTTGTTGAGACCCGGTCCATCTGTTTTAGTGTTGGGTGGAGTCCATAGGGAGACGCTTATTTTTCCATGAAAATTTAGGGCAAAGTGTCCACATTACTATCACACTGTAGCATGTTAGCATATTTATAGCATTAGTAATATGAGAGAAAAAGGGCTCTTGGCTTAGTGTCACCTCCTTTAAAGGAAACTGGCCTGACTACACTGTTCTTGTCCCCTGTGTAGGAGGCTGGGCCATCATTTCCCAGCCTCTCTCAGTATTCTGTATCCAGGCAACATCACAGAAAACAGCCCACTCCAGGCTGGCGGGGGCCCTCAGAGACCTGCAGAGCTCAGACTTGCCCATAGGGGGCGCTTTCTCTAAGTTACAGACTTTAGAAGTTGTTAACTGTTTGCATTTCTCTTCACTTCAACCTAGCTTTTACAAATATTTTTGGGAACTAAAATCTTTCCAGGCTTTCATCCAAACACACTATCTTGACTTCAGAAAAAAGAAAAGTTTCTTTTAAACCACCTTCCTCCACCCCCCACAAACACAAAAGTATCAGAATTATATGATGAAAAAGCAAATTTTTTAAATCTTTAAATGTTTTTTATTTATTTTTGAAAGACAAAGACAGCGTGAGCAGGGGAGGGTCAGAGAGAGAAGGAGATACAGAATCTGAAGCAGGCTCCAGGCTCTGAGCTAGCTAGCGGTCAGCATAGAGCCTGACATGGGGCTCAAACCTACAAACCGTGGGACCATGACCTGAGCCAAAGCTGGACACTTAACCAACTCAGCCACCCAGGTGCCCTAAAAAAGCAAATTTAAGAAATGGGACAAAGCGTTTCTGAAAGAAGGAATTGAGGTTTGAGTTTATAATTGGCTGCTTTTGTTTTAGTCCATTCCTGGTCCTTTATCTGTTCCCACCCTCTCAAAGCCTCTCAGGGGGCAGGGGAAGCCACAGATACTGGCTGAGTCACAATGGAGTTTGTAAAACCCTTCCGGACCACAAAGGGCCAGCAGCTGGGCTTTGAGTTTCAGGTGAGCCTGTTCTCTCTGGTTAGCAAAAGTCCCCTCTCCCTACTGTCTTCCCCTGTATTCCACATCTCTGTTACTGGCCTAACCCTACCCCTGACACTCTGGGAATTTAAGCTTGACCCATGAAATGGTAGGCTATATTGGTTGAAGGCAGAAATATTACCTAGTGTTCTGGATTGTCCAGCATGGACATATTTTAGGATCTGTTCTTCCTAAATCAATGAACAAAGACTTTAAGAGAAAAGAAATCTTTAACACGAGATAGTGTCCTATATTGATATGCATAGAAAACATCACAGGTGCAAGCCTAGCAGCAGACTTTAATAGCAGAGAAGGGTGTGAGAAATGATTTACTTCAGTCCACTCAGATAGTGAAGCGGGCTCAGAGTTGAGTGACTGAGCCAAGGCTTGGGGGAAGTTGGGACACCACGTTAGAGCAAGAATAAAAGTCATCTAACTTAGTGCTGGGGCAATGTTGCCCACCTGGGCACAACTGGCAAGGTTAGAGATTCCAGTGGGTTGGGGCCAAGGATGCTGCTGAACATGTGACAAGGCACAGGACAGACCCCTAAAACAGGATTGTCCAGTTCAAAATGTCCGTACTTCCAAGGTTAATAAATTCTAGTCCAAGCCCGGGGCAGCCCTCTTTCAACATTGTCCCGGCATGCTATCCTTTGTTTTCTTCTAAGAAGTATTTATTGCTGATAGAGTTTCAGGTCATCTTGGCTTCACCAACAGCAAATATGTCCATGTTCAAGTGTACAGTGTCGTTAGGTTATGGATCCTGGAACTGTAAGAAAAACAAAATCCAGTTTATTTGCATGTCTTTCAAGGCGAGTACCTCATTTAAGCATTTAATACCAGTCAGATGACTTTTAAAATTGGAGTTTTCACATTTTGTCCTAAAAACTTCAGTTAGTCAATGTCACAGCTTACTGGGCTATTTTTAAAACTTGGAACTAAATTCTTGTCAGGCCCATATCATGTGGGACGGAGGGAGATGTGGAAGAGATTTTGCCCGGGCCGTCACCTTGTGTGGGAGGTTTCCTCACTTCGTCTGGTGGAGATGGAGTCATATGCAGGCTCTTTTCCTCAATACGTCAAGATTTAAAATCCAAGTAAGGAGAAATCATACTCCCATAAAAAAAAAAAATCTAGCAAACCTTATGAGTGAACATCCTCATCTGAGAAATTACTCGGTAAAGTTTCCATCAATTCCCAGTGTTGACTGAGGGCCCTCATTTCTGTATTGACCCAAGAGGGTTGAAAAGTTTACTCTTAACCCTGTGGAGGCAGAATTTTTCTTTTCTATTCCCAGTAACTAACTCTACTTGTGGTATTAGAAGAGATGAGAACCCATCATGTTTGTTGAGCATCTTTGGTGGTGGTGTGTCCAAGAAAGTGTATTCTTCCAAGAAACCGTGTGCAGTGCTTCATGCCATTGAGTAAATTGGGCGAAACCAGTGCCATAGCAACTTTCTGGTCTTGTGCAATATAATATATCTGTTCACAGAAAGTGAAATCACTTATTCATATTGTCAAGTCAGTGGATGTATGTGGTCAGCTGATCGACCCTGGATCTACAATCTAGTTCTATTTCTGGGGTGTGAGTGGAGCAGGAGAATATGGATATGTGTCAGTTCAAAAATGGTGTTTTCACTCCTAATTTTTAAAGAAACTACTACATGTTAAAATACAATAAATATTTCTCCACAAGATGAACTCTCCTGATTATTTTTGCCCAAAAGTTCAGTTATGTTTTATGGTTTCATCACCCTGGGGTACTTTTTTTTGTTGTTGTTGCTGTTGTTGAGAGAGAGAGAGAGAATGTGAGCATGTGAGCGTGGGACAGAGGGAGAGAGAAAATCCCAAGCAGATTCCACAAGCAGTGCAGAGCCCAATGCGGGGCTCAGTCTCATGATTATGAGATCATGACCTGAGCCAAAAGCAAGTCAGGCACTCAACTGACTAAGCCACCCAGGCGCCCCACACCCTGGGTTTTTTGATGTAAGGTATCTCTTCTATGATTTTGAGGATTTGATGCTTAGTTTCCTATATTTCTGTTAATGATATTTATGCTCTCCTACCTGCCCTTTATTAGTATCAGTCACTGCAAATGTAGGCTAGGTATAAGTAAATATTTTTAAATTCTTCTTGTTTTTCTTTTCCTTTCTCAGTATCCATACTGAGAGCACACCCCTGGGCTTTCTTTGCTTTTTGATTGCATTTCACAAAGGGAACTTCTTCAGTTCCCCAGTCTCATGCCGTGTTGTCATTATAACCCCCAATTTACAGACTATATTCTGCAGGTTACATATTTATATTCACCAGCTCCGGGAATGCATGTTCTATAAACATTTTTGATCATGTGTCCTAACCACCAAAATGTTTTGTGTTCTCATTCTTAATGTATGTTGACTTAGTTATTCTTTCCTTCATTTAGTAAATATCTATGAACAAGTGTAGTATGTTCCAAGCACCGGGGTTAGAGCAGGGAATGGGACAGTCCTGCCTTTTAGGGGACCTAACTGTGGTGAGCAGACACACATGCATACTTCTGTACCAATAGGTTAGGTGCACTGACAGGTAGATGGGGAGGCGGTAGAGGCTGAACGTAATCCCTCAGTGTCCAGGAAGAGGGAGACGTGCACGTATCCAGCTTGTGAATTCTCTCCAGGCTGTGCAGGTTAGTAAGCTGGCCCCATCGGTAAACTGGCAGCCTATTTACATGCGCAGAAGGGGACATTTTTACAGTGGGCAACGTGTGCTGGGCCCTCTTACATTTCATTACAGAGGAATGTCTGAACTTTGTCCTACTTTTCTCACTTCTTGGATTCTGAGGGGGTTATTCAGTCTTTGTCTGTCACCTATTCACAGGTGATCTCATTCATGACTTGAGATTTCATAGACCGCAGAGCTGGACTCTTGAAATGACTACGTTATGGAAAAGTGATGTTTACTGACAAAATTCCCAAAATTCATCTCATTATGAGTGGTTTTAATGGTAACAGATGACCTGGCAGGGAATTGGGAGGCCCACCGAGTGAATGGAAGTGTGCCCCTCACTTAGGTCACTGTGTGCTTTCTCTTTTCACCTGCAGATTAATTGGCACGGCCACGGTATCCCTGAAGGACCTGACTGGTGACCAGAACAGATCTCTGCCTTATAAACTCGTCTCCCTGCTGAATGAAAGGGGGCAAGAGACTGGGGTGAGCACTTTCTCTCTTGTTGAATGGTTTTGAAGTGAGATAAACAAAAGTTCACTAAGAAGACGTGATGTTAGGGACACCTGGGTGGCTCAGTCCATTGCCTCTTGATTTCAGCTCAGGTCATGATCTCATGGTTCGTGAGATCAAGCCCCGCATCAGGCTCTGCCCTGACTGTGCGAACCTGTTTGAAATCTCTCTCTCTCTCTCCCCCTCCCTCTCAAATAAACATTAAAAAAAGAAAGTGTGAAACTAATAATCAGCTCACTGCACACATGCACGCACACACACACACACCTACACCTACCTCTATAGATTTTGAGATAACTGGTCCATTTATAAATGATATGGTATTCTCCTATACTTGTAAACACAGAACTAGTAGATTAGATAAACTTGACTTTCTTCAACAGAATGCTACAGAGTCAGTGGGGACCCTCTCTTGGTATAGCTCTGTGCATATCTGCTCAGGTGTTTATGTTTGTGTGGTGACAATAGTCTGTGCATCAGATACTCTTTGAAATGTTCTGTAGGTGTTTCGTTAATATTGCCTTGGAACATCAAGATGTGAAAATTAGCATTTTCTGACCACAGCCTCTAAATAAGGACATATTGATATTGTCTGATGTGAGCCCAGAATTCTCTCAAGTGCACTTAAAAGAAATAAAAGGACTCAAGGCTCATAGCTTTCAGATTTCATGATTGCTAGCAAGTGCTCATAAAGCTGCCTACCATGCTTACCCCCATTTATCTCTAATACATTCATTTTTCAATCAGTTTATTTTGCTTGGGAGCTAGGACAAAGGAAGAAAATATTATGCTAAAATAGGACCCCCCTTAGGCAAGAATATAGGTGAGGCATCTCAGAGCCCAGTCAGAATATCAGTTTGGTTGGTCTAGGCTCCAAAACTTCTAGGTTTGCTGTGAATCATTCTAATCCTAGAACATAAATTCAGAATGTCAGCTGTCATCTAGTTATCTAAAACCTGGCTGAGAGAAATGATACTTAGGAAAGATGGTACAAGTCAGTGATGTTTCTGGCTGTTTGGGGTTTTGTGTTTTTAAGCACAGAAGAAAGCATGTGTGGGAGCCTGAAATGGCAGTGCTGTGGTGACTAAGTGGAGTGAGGCAGATGAGGGGCTCCCAGTCCTGTCTCCTGGTATGTCCTATCCCCCATTAGGGGTCCCTACAGCACTTCTGGGAATCCTGACATTATTGGGACATCATTGATCCAGAAGTTGAGCCATCCATGTCCTCTTCTAAGTTTTGAAAGTTTCATTCTTTACTTAAGTTTAGCAGTTGAGCCTTTTTGTGGTCCTTGCATCCGGCCTTTGGGTTGTGGCCTGGGTCCTTAGCACAGGTAGCCATGAGATGCTGTTCTCACGATTCTTTATTTGCCATGAAATTGTTGTTGGGGGCCCCATTCATTGTTCTGTTCAGGGTCTCCCGGATCTGTGGTTCCTAAATTGGCCAGAGAATGTGCTGATACATGAGGGAGTGAGTATTCATCGATGAACAGACATGGGAAAAAATAAGGACAATATAGTGTGTGTGCACGCGCGTGTACGTCCACATGGGCTCTTCCACTAAGTTTGCCACATGTGGCAAAAGTGGCAATTGAAAGTAAGGGCCCACTGCAATTTGAATTTCAGATGAACAATGAATAATTTTTCAGTAGGACATAAATATTATGCCTGTGTTTTAACTGGTAATGTGTGCACACATGCCTTCCTTATTTGCAAAACACTCCTTTTATTCTGAGATTTGTCCTTCCTCATTTTTGCTGTTAAATTCATTTTTTTGTGTGTGAAATTGTCATAATAGTAAATAGCAGTTATGGGCGTGGGTTAGTATCCCTATATTGACTCCTCCCAGCATAAACTTTTTTGAAATTTTATAGGTTCATGAAATATGTAAGTATCGGAAACTCTGCCCTAAAATAAACTGAGAAATTTATCTCAGATTTAAAAAATGGAATAACTTGATTTCCTATCAGGAACTAGTATGTTCTTTCCTTTCTGATCATGAAAGTTACATCATAGTTTCTGCCCTCCTTCTGGCCTTGTCTCCTAGCCTTGTTGGAGTCACATTTTATGCAAGATGAAATTATCTTGAACTTCATGATTTGCATATTGGTTTCCTCTTTAATCAGACTTGATTCCCTTTCTTATCTTATGAATCACACTGTTATATAATTTTTTTTAGTTGCTCAAGTTCTTTTTAGAGAAAGAAAAAGGACAATAATTTTCATCAATGAATAAAGAGGTCAAAATGCAAACAAATAACTCAACCGTTTCCAGTGAGCATCTGTGACTGAGGGCATCTCAAGTCAGATGGAGGTTAATTTCAAGTTCAGGCTTGCTTGTCACAACTTTGCTCCACTTTGTGAGGTTTCCCCTTAGCAGTGGCATACTTGGCAACTAATTCCTTCCCCAGGCTTTACCACCTGCCTGGCTTACATGAGGGGGGGGGGGCACCAACAACGGAGCATGTGTGATCTTTCTCTCCTTCTCTTCTCACCTTCCCACCCCCCCTGCTTATCCCATCCAGATCTTTTACTCCTGCTGATTTGGTTTGCTTTGGGTCTGTTACCTGCACTGATTCTGTCTGCAATGAATTATTTCTACCTAGGCCACCATCGACCTGGTGATTGGCTATGTTCCGCCTTCAGCTCCACATCCAAATGACCCCAGTGGGACCGGAGTGTCAGTCATAGAAGGTAAGCTGCCCCTTTTGAAGGCCCAACCTATGCCAGGGGCCATCTATTAAAGACACACAGGGAGTCTGCATGAAAGCCTTCTTTGCCATTATGCTGTCTGTAGCACCCTGCCTACCTAGACGGGGCCCCGTGAGGCAGGTGGAGCTGCCCCAAACCAGGACAGTACGGTTGTTTGTGAAATGCCCCTCACGGGAGAGGAGAGGGGTGAGGCAGCCCCTGCCTGACCACCTCACAGTGGGCCCGTCCGGCACACACGGACTCCAGCAGAAGGTCCCAAGCAAAGCTTTCCATCGGGTTTGTGGCTTCTGCGCTGGTGGGAATGTCCCTGGATGTAAAGCTACAGGAGTGGCCTCTACTCTCTTCATGTTTCTTCACCTCCTAAGTGTGTGATCAGCACTCCATTTCTCAGTATTTATGAAGTAAAGAAAGTGGTGGCTGGGTTTCTCCGCATTGCTAGATACTGAAGTGCCTGGGGATAAATGCTTTAGGGCATGGCTCCTGCCTTCCAGACACATTCACTCCGGAGTTGAGAGAAAAAACTCTCTTTATCCTGGCACTGTAACATTATGAATAAGAACAAGGGCTTTGGGGTCAGAATGGCCTGAGTTGGATTCTGTGTCTATTGTTTATTTGCTGTGTAACCTTTGGGTAAGTCCCTTAGCCTCTCTGAATCTCAGCTTTCTTTACCGTAAGGTAGGGACAATAGTGGCACTTAGATCAGAAAGTTGTGGCAAGGATTCAATGAGATAAAGTATATAAAGCACTTAGCCCATTGCCTAGAATACAGTCAATGCAAACTTAATGGTGGCTTTTGTTATTATTATGATTATTGTTCTTACAAAGACAAATCCTGGTGACATGGAGTCATGAGCTCAGTTGGGTGGCACCCTCTGTATGAATGTTGAGATTGTTTTCCTCTAAAAATCAGAGCTATTGGAAAAGAATGATCTGGTTTGGCTCAAAGTCATGTTGGGATGACCAAATGTTTATTTTTAAATATCTTTTAAACAAACAAAAAGAAAAAGATTGTGTCCTGGTGCACCAGAAAGACTCTGAGAATAAGCACCTTCTCCAGTTATTCAGAGTGTAGGGGGAGGTCCCCTCTCCTGAGAGGGACGGAGGTAAGGCCAAGCTCAGAAAGCATGCAATTTCCCTGGAGCAAAGGCTGCTGCCTTAAAAATGAGAAAAGCACCAACTCTTGAACTTGTCACCCCAATGGGGAGAAAATCCTTGCTGTCTAGGCTCCCTTTACCTGAGGCTCCTTCCCCTCAGCTCCTGGATTGTCTTGGCAGCACTAATGTTTCAGCAGTGTTTGCAGACTGATAGTCCACCCATTCTCTTCGGAAGCTCACTCCCAGCAGGTTCTGTGATGGCAGTTGGCCAAAGTGTTCCTCAGAATTTCTATAGAATCCCTGATAATGCTGGGTAGAGATAGGAAATAAGCCCGAACCTGGGTTCCTTTCATTTGGATCTCAAACAAAGAGTGTTACTAGGTGCTGGCCAGGAAATGAGCAGTGTCTGCAGGCCAATTTCATTTTCAAGTGTGAGATGACAAAAAAATTTTTTACTTAAAAAATGTACAGGGTTATTTGCTCTGGAAGGATTATCTTTGTTATATAAGATGACTGTTCACCAAAGTTGGATCAAGGGGGACATTCTGGCACACCTGGGTGGCTCAGTTGGTTGAGTGACCAACTGTTGATTTCAGCTCAGATCATGATCCCAGGGTCATGGGATTGAGCCCTTCACTGGGCTCTTTGATGAGCTTGGAGCCTGCTTGGGATAGTCTGTTTGTCTGTCTGTCTGTCTGTCTCTCTCTCTCTCTCTCTCTCTCTCTCCTTTCCCTCCCTCACTCCCTCCCTCTGTCTTTCTCTCTCCCATCCCTCCCTCTCCCCCCCCCACCTCACTCTCCTACTTTCTCTCTAATGAAACAAAAAACAGTTTTAAGGGTGACATTCTGAATGGTGGCTTCATAATTCCGCTGAAATAATCTTGTCTTCAACATTTAAGAAAATCTTTCAATACCCTGTATTTGGATGTTTCAAGGGAAAACCTTTTTGTCTTAATAAGACAAAATTCAGTTCAACTAAGCAAAGATATAATTGATTACTCGCTACAGCTCTGTGCTAGAGAAGACACTGGGGGGGGGGGGGAATCCCAACAACTTGCAGTCTTGGGGAAGATAAGACATAAATATGAGGCAGAGAAATAATGGCAAGTGCCACATCTCCTGCCATCACATACTTTAATAACCAAAACAGAACATCTGGTCCCAAATTTGTTTTTTTCCCCCTTCATTTTAATTAACTCTTTAAAAAAAAACTTTACCATTCCATGTAAAAATAATGAGTCGGGTTCCTCTATTTATTATAGATCTTTACAAATTTTAAAAAGATTTGAACTTGTTGATCTTCTTTTTGAATACAAAAGCAATACCCACTTGTGAAAATGTAAACATTGCAGAAATAGAAAACACAGAAAGTGCACATCTTCACACTCCCACCTTCGTGTGATAAGCACGGTTCATGATGACCAATATCGTTTCTAAAGATTACCAACCACATAGTGAGTCCTGCCGAGAAGAAATTTGAAGTATTAATGGTAGAACACAAAAGTGAAGATTTTTAGGGAAGTTCACCCCTGGAAACTGAAGAACCTGTTTATGACCAGAGATCTCAAGAATTGGATATATAAGGGGTGTGTGTGTGTGTGTGTGTGTGTGTGTGTGTGTTTTAAGGACTTTGTTTTCTTTTAGAGCAGTTTTAGATTCACCATGATATTGAGAGGAAGATAACAGATTTCAGATACACACCCTGCCCCCTCACATACATTGCCTTCCCCGTCATCAATGTCACTCATCAGAAAGATACATTTTTTACAAAGGATGAGCATATGTGGACACACCATAGTCACCCAAAGTCCATAGTCTCCCTTATAGTTCATTCTTGGTGGTGTATATTTGATGGGTTTAGACAAATATATAATGACAGATTCACCATTATAATATTGTAGGATATTTTCAGTGCCCTAAAATCCTCTGGGCTTTGCATATTCATCCCCTCACCCAACCTTTGGTATCCCTTGATCTTTTTATTGTCTCCATAGTTTTTTTGCTTTTCTAGATTATCCTTGAGCTGGCATCGTGTAGTATGTAGACTTTTCAGATTGGCTTCTTTCACTTAGCAATATGCATTTATGATTCTCCACGTCTTTTCATAGTTTGATAGCTCACTTCTTAAGGACCGAACAATATTCCATTATGTAGGTATCCCATGGTTTATTTATCCATTCACCTTCTGAAGAACATCCTGGTTGCTTCCCAGTTTGGCAATATGAATTAAGCTGTTCTAAACATCCGTGTGTGGGGTTTGTGTAGACGTACATTTTCAACTCCTTTGGGTGAACACCAAGGCGCACGATTGCTGGGTCGCATGGTGAGAGTAGGTTTAGCTTTGTGAGAAGCTGCCAGTCCTACAAAGTGACTGTATCGTTTTGCATTCCTACCAGCAGTGTCTAAGGGTTCTGTAGACCCACATCCTCGCCAGCATTTGGTGTTGGCAATGTCCTGGATTTTAACCATTTAAATAGGTATGTAGTAGTATCTCATTGCTTTAACTTGTATTTCCTGATGACATAGGTAGGATTTGGGGCGTCTTCTCATATTCTTATCTACCATCTGTGTATCTGGGTCCTTTGGTGAGCTCTCTGTTAAGGTCTTTGGCCCTTTGTTAAATCAAGTTGTTTTTTTCTTGTTGAGCTTTAAGAATTCTTGTTTACTTTGTATATATATATAGGATAATAGTCCTTTATCAGTTGTGTCTTGTACAAAAACTTGCTGCCAGTCTGTGGCTTGTCTTCTCATTATCTTCACATGAAGTCCAGCTTATCAATTATTTCTTTTGCGGATTGTGTCTTTGGTGTTATAGCTAAGGAGTTTGTTTTTAAGGAATGCTTTCCTGGAGCTCTTATATCACGATGACAAAGATTACGGACCCAGGGCATTGGTGATTTGGCTGAACATGTGTGGTATCAAAGTTACTTCTCTCATTGACCCACTTCCAAGACTGTTCCCGGGACAGAGGGATGGGCTGACCCGTACTTAAGGCTTGACTTCCCGAAAACCTGTTACCTTCCCAACTTGATTCACCAGATGTCGTTAGCTTGAAGGGAGACTACATTCTTGTAGCCGGAATGAACTATTTTTAAAATCTCACATCTATTTTTGAAGAGCCATCTGTTAAATTTGTGCTGTGCTGAACAACGGAAGTACAAAAACTCACTCATCATTAGACACTAACACTTCAAATTTATTTTATTCCACACACACTAAAGTCATTGTGGTTAAAATTAAATTCAGTCCAGTTCTGGGGTGCCTGGGTGGCTCAGTCAGTTGAGTGCTGTACCTTCGGCTCAGGTCATGATCTCACAGTTCATGTGTTCGAGCCCCACGTCAGGCTCTGTGCTGACAGCTTGAAGCCTAGAGCCTGCTTCACATTCTGTGTGTGTGTCTCTCTGCCCCTTCCCTGCTTGTGCTCTCTCTGTCAAAAATAAATATTAACAAAATAAATTCAGTCCAGTTTAGAAAACATTTATGGACACCTGAAGCATACAGAGGTGATAAAGTCATGGCTGGCCACAAAGGAGCTTGCATTTTAGTAGAAAGGTAAGATATAAACTTGAATAAGTATAGGTCAGAGCTGAATAAATCCCCCAACAGAGGACTAAGTGAATTATTACACAGGACATAATTTTTTTAGTGAAAGTACTTTATCAGCTATTTCTTTTTTGCAAAAATTTTTTAATAGTTTACTGTCAAGTTGGTTTCCATATAACACCCAGTGCTCATCCCCACATGTGCCCTCCTCCATGCGCATCACCCCCCGCCCCTCTTCCCCCACCCTCATCAGCCCTCAGTTTGTTCTCCATATTCAAGAGTCTCTCATGGTTTGCCTCCTTCCCTCTCCCCAACTATTTCTCCCCTTCCCCTCCCCCATGGTCCTCTGTTAAGTTTCTTCCATTCCACATGAGTGAGAACATATGGTATCTGTCCTTCTTTGCCTGACTTATTTCATTTAACATGACACCCTCAAATTCCATCCACATTGCTACAAATGGCCAGATTTCATTCTTTCTCATTGCCATGTAGTATTTCATTGTATATATAAAACATATCTTCTTTTTTTTTTATAGTTTGTCAAGGTGGTTTCCATACAACACCCAGTGATCTTCCCCACAAGTGCTCTCCTCCGTGTCCATCACCCCCTCTTCCCCTTAGCCCCTCCCCCTTCAGCCCTCAGTTTGTTTTCAGTATTCAAGAGTCTCTCCCTCCCTCTCCCTAACTCTTTTCCCCCCTTTTCCCTCCCCATGGTCCTCTGTTAAGTTTCTCCTGTTGGACTTATGAGTGAAAACATATGGTATCTGTCCTTCTTTGCCTTTTTTCACTTGAGGTGACACCCTCGAGTTCCATCTACATTGCCACGAATGGCCAGATTTCATTCTTTCTCATTGCCATGTAGTATTCCATTGTATATCTAAATGTCCATCAACTCATGAATGGATCAGCTATCTATTTCAACTGTGTATTCTTAGTACCTAACACTACATCATGATTGCTCAATAAATGCTTCGTTGGTTGAGTGAATAAGTAAATGATGGATGGGCAATGGGTATTGTTTAAATGTTTCCTTTCAAGAAGGGCATTTTGGAGGCTTACTAGTGAATAGACAAAAGGGACTAGTTCATTCAGAGATGTAGTCAAAGGGCAGTGTGTCCCCAAGGGCTGGGAATGCCAGGCTGAGACATTTGCTCTGGGACACACCATAGGGATCCATGGAACATGTCAAAGAAGGGACTGACTTGGTCAGAACTGAACTGGAAAATTACCAGTTTGCTAGAAGATTATTATTGGAGGCAGTCTTTCCAGGACTGGCATCTATTTGACTGTCCAGAAAACTGATTGTATTAGGCCCATTTTTTCCCCCAAGTTGTTTCGGAAAGCCAAAGTGATCATAATAAACAAGTGGTTCTGAAATTTTAGACAAAAGAAAAATCAACAAGGGAGATCTTTAATTGTGCGGATTTCCATCACCTCCTCCAGAGAGTGTGATTTAGCTGGTCTGAAGGGGACCCCCTGGAGTCTGTATGGTTATTGGGAACTTCCAGAAGATCCTGATGAGAGCAGAACTGGGGGGTCACTGGAAGTCCCAGAGTTGAGAGCTTTACCTGGTTAACATTTTCCGGCGCGGACTCAGCCCCAGCTCTTTGGGCAGCGTTTCCTAGACTGGATCACAGCTCAGTTGATCCAAGGCTGCCAAGATTTCCCTGCAAGCCTCTCTGTGCGATACTGTATGGTTACAGGTTCTTCCATGACACCTGTGCTCTGACCTATGTATTAGAACCATTCCAGAAAATTCTTAGTGCACATGTCGTGCTGTTTACCCAAGAATCAGGGTGGAGGCATGAATCGCTTACGGTTGATTGCAGATATGTATTTATAGAACTTCCCTCACGTTAGAAACCCAGAAAAGTTATTATTCAACATCGCAGCTAAATCAGCATATTATCTCCAAAATGTTTTCATATTTAAAGATGTCCTCTCTCCCATTCTGCTTTGTACTTTTTAACTTACACTGATGTAAGGCCTTTGTTTTGACTTAGCAGTGATCTTTGACCCAAGGTAATTAAATTCTGCCTTAATGACTTATGGTTCTTCATTAGAACCATAATTAATATCACAGGCAGAGACTGAGATTCCAGGACTCTAGAGAAACAGAGTTGCTGTGATTTAAAAAAAAAAAAAAAAGCATAAAAAATTCCAGAAAGAACTCTCTATTATGGAATGGAAGAGGATTAGATGGAATGGTGGCCCAGTTAGAGCCTTAGGTGGAAAGATGCGAGACGTGGAAGTGTTGGGAGGCCTGCTGGCTCGGGACGGGGTCTGTATTTCAGGCCACAAGAAAGCCAGTGGTGACTGGGCAAGGGTCTCTCTTCTTCAGCCATTCCTAGGAGTCGCCTTCGTTGAGAAGTTCTAAATGGATGAAAGCAATGGCAGGGAGAGGCTGGCTTGCAGATCTGGTGACATCTGAGTGACCGATAGCTCATTCTCTTACGCTCAGAAGGGGGAAGTGCTAGAGCCGGGTAGCACCGGAGCTTGGTGGAGGAAGAGAAGTTGATCCCTGCTGGGGAAGGGCACAGCTGGGCATGCCAGAGGCAAACTTGATGTATCCTAAGGTCTCCTAGGGGCTGCCAACTCTTCGGCACTGGGTGGACAAACAGAAGCCATGTAGGGAAGTGTCACTGTCACAAGTGATGACACAAAGGGGCAGTTGGTAGGAATATTGCCACTGAGCTTCTGGAAAGAGGCCAACATTACATTTCAGGAATTATCAAGATGTGTTTTGTTGAGTTGCTGGAGTTGCAATGGAGAGCCATTCCTAAGTGTTCATTGAAGCTCATTTATAACCAATGGTGAGTTACATAGAGGGTTCCTGACACTCAGAAAGGAGACAGGCTGCACTCAAAAGCTTGGTAGGGTTTGACTGAGTGGCATGGTAATTGTTGGAGAGGCAGGATGGCATTCATATAAAGGAACTGTGAAGAGTTTGCCACTGCCAAAGTGACAGTTAAGGAGAGCAGAAAAATAGAGCAGTAATTATAGGGGGTGCTATGGAGTCAAGGGAAGTTTGTGAGTTTCTGTTTTTGTTGTGGGCAGTATTTCAGCACATTTATATCCTGATGGGAATGACTCAGCTGCAAGGGAGAAGACTGATGAGCACGTACAGAGGCAGAAATTGCAGAAGCAGAATCCATGGGTGGGGAAAGGAGGGGAGAGCTGTGCGCACGGGGAAGGATAGACCTCAGGTCGGGAGCACAGGCAATTCAGTGATTGTAGCAGAGGGGAGGCTGACAGCAGGTGCGGGGAGGAAAGTTGACTTGGCACAGGACAATGAAGATACTCTCTTCTGATTGCCTTTTTTCTCCATGAAGTAAGCAAGGTCAGGAGCTGGCGGTGAGAAGGATAGAGAGGGTGTTAGAAGCTTTCAAGGTGCAAAATAGGTGGGAGTTCAGAAAGGTAAAGTGATTGGACGTTTTTGGCTAATCAGCAGCCTCTCAGACCAGGGCCCAGGAAAACTTTGAATAGATGCCTTAGAAATATGGTAGATGGCCAGGGAGTCCTGCATGTCCACTTCGGATGTGTGATCATGACTTGAGAATGGGAATAACCAGGACGGTGAGTGTTCGGCCATATGCAGCTCCCTCAGTGATGGCATGGAGCAAGGGGACGTTGAATAAACCAGACGAGCGCAATAAGTGAGAGAAGGGAAGGGGTTGAGGGGCACAGAGAGGAGAGATGGCAGTGTTAGGCCACTGACTCCAGCTCAGATTAGGAGAAAGAGGTGTGAAAGCAGTGTGGGGACGGGATAGATTGGGGCTGCCCATGGGGCTGCAGACTGTGGACTGGAGCAACAGGGAACACACTGGAAAGCTATAAAAGATGGCCTCTGGAGTGAGCTGAAGAGTGTCCCACTGCCCAGTTCTTACAGAGACGCTCAGAAGGTGACCCTATTTGGAAATGGGATCTTCGCAGGTGTAATTAGCTAAGATGAAATCGTGCTGGGGTAGGGCAGGCCCTAAATCCAGTGATGGATAGCCTTACAAAAAGAGATGATCCCTGGACACCTAGGGGAGAAGGACATTTGATGACACAGGCAGAGTTTGGGAGGATGCAGCCACAAGCCACGGAATGCCAAAGATTGCCAGGAGGCACCAGCTAATAAGAGGCAAGGAAGGATTTTTCTCTAAAATTAATATTACAAAATGTCATGGGCAGAGAATGACATTCTAGGACTCTAGAAAAACTAGGTTACTGTGACACCTCCTCCCTCCACCCCCAAAAGCATAAAATGTTCCAGAAAGGACTCTCCATTATGGAATAGAAGAGGATTTGATGGGGTGGTGGCCCTGAGGGAACATGTCCTGCCAACATCCTCCTTCTAGAGTTCAGAACTGTCAGAATATATTTCTATTGTTTTTAGCCACTCAGTTTGTGGTTCTTTATCACGACCAGCAAAAACAAGCAAGTAAATGCAACCAGCAACTTGGTATTTGATCGATGGTTCCCAACTCAGTGTTGCTCTCTGTGGTCATGGAGGGTCATCCTTTGTAGGTCCACTTGGTTGTGCGGCAGATGCATGCCCAGGTCTCCGTGACGGGGCATGCCCAGCCACTCACGGGTATGCTCGGCAGGGCCTAAAGGGCCCCCCTCACTGTTCCTGGAACACTTAGGGTGGTATTGTTTAACCCTGTGCAACTTCCTGCCACCTAAAGGGGCGATTTCCTGCTCCAGTGTCCTTCTGCTCTAAGCAGAGATGCTGGCGGGAGCCTTGACTTCGTCGGGTTTCCTCTGACACACCCCTCAGCCTAAAGTCTGAACAGCAGAGGTGTTTCCTAGAAGAAACTGGCTCTTCATTGCCTGCTGTCTTTTTCTTTTTTAATTGTTTTAAACATTTATTTATTTTAATATTTTTTATTTTTGAGAGACAGAGAGACAGTGTGAGCAGGGAGGGTCAGAGAGAGAGGGAGATAAAGAATCTGAAGCAGGCTCTAGGCTCCGAGCTAGCTGTCAGCACAGAGCCTGACGTGGGGATTAAAAGCTTGAATCGTGAGATCATGACCTGAGCTGAAGTCAGACGCTTAACCGACTGAGCTACCCAGGCACCCCAACATTTATTATTGAGAGACAGAGGCAGAGCATGAGCTGGGGAGGGGCAGAGAGATGGGGAGACACAGAATCTGAAGCAGGTTTCAGGCTCTGAGCTGTCGGCACAGAGCCCTACGCGGGGCTTGAACTCATAAACCGCGAGATTATGACCTGAGCTGAAGTCGGATACTTAACTGACTGAGCCACCCAGGCGCCCCACCTGCTGTCTTTCTAAAGCATCTATTAAGAGTTTAATGAGGACTTGTACAGAATGCAGCACCGTAGAAGGGCACAACTTACCCCTTCTACACCTGCTTGCCGCCATGCTTAACCATGGGGTGGGGGTCGGGGGATCTGACCTTCTGGGTTTCCCTGGGGCTGGAGCCAAGGTCAGAGGAAAGCCCTCTAGTGTCCGTGCACTTTCCTGAGAGCTATGCTGCCACTTGGCCACATTGCTCAGGAGCTTAGGAAGGCAGGGGCCCATGTCCCCTCATTCATTCTGCATTCACCAAGCCCTTGGCCAGGACAATGTGTGGTGCTCTCCAGAGACAGGGTATTTCACCTGGGGCCTGAGGGAGTGAGGAGCTCACCTGGCGAAGAATGGGAGGGACATTCTGAGACCCAGGTTCCCAGAGATGGGTGGCTGGCAAGCCTTGCTTCTGAAGCCTCTTCAAGGATGGGGAAGACGAGACCCAGATTACCGTGCAGAGGGCAAAGGTAGCCCTTCCCTGCCTTTGGCCTCTATGAGGTACCCTGGTGTCCTGACAGAGGTGCTGAGGATGGACAGCAGTCCTTCACCTGCAGCCTGGTCTTAGACGCAGCCTTGAGCCAGTAAAGGAGGGTGAACACCTGGTCCCCATTTCAGCTCATCTTACCGGACTTTAATTGTCTTGTCTGCACACCATGGGGAAGGGTACGTCCAACCTGGGACCTCTGAGGCCCCTCTAGCCTAGTGCTCTGTGGGACTGTGACTCCAAAGTGTAGGTCCAGAGGGCATCAAGGCAGAGGAGGAGAGGGCTGAGGAAAAGAAGGGAATGTCACACTTGGGGAGTGGGACCTGGAAAGGGGCCCACGCAGAACCTGACAAGGTTCAGAGTGCCAGGAAGAGAGCAGCATGATCCAAAGAAGTGTGTGTGGATCCCAGTGCCCAAGGCCATGTCAGGTGGAATGTGAGGACTCAGACAAGGCCCTGAGCTTAACGAGAAGAGGTCATGGTCAACATTGACGGACAAGTAGCCGGATAAGCTGAGCATGAATGAGGGGTGGTGAGGATGAGGGTTCACCCTGGCTGAGCCCTGAAGCAGGACGTGGTGTGAGTGAGGGGCTTTTACTTCTGTGTGGCTGCCCCTTCCTCGCTCTGAGCCCCCTCTCCCCTGTGCTGTTCACTGACTGGTGAAAAAAGAAAAGAAGATGAATTTATAGGGTGTTGCTTTTTGCCAGGCACCATGTTGAAGGTTTGCATATATGTTAATTGTATCTTTACAATAACCCTATGGTAAATACTATTATTTCTCCCTTCTTACGAATGAGAAAGCAGAAACAGAAATTACAAAACTAAGACTCACACAGTTGGGGGCGCCTGGGTGGCTCAGTCAGTTAAGCATCGACTTTCTGCTCAGGTCATGATCTCACAATTCATGGGTTTGAGCCCTGCATTGGGCTCTGTGCTGACAGCTGGCTAAGAGCCTGGAGCCTGCTTCAGATTCTGTGTCTCCTTCTCCCCCTGCTCCTTCCCTACTCATGCTGTTTCTCTCTGTCTCAATAATAAATAAACGTAAAAAAATTTTAAAAAGACTCACAGCTGAAAATTGGCATTTGAACTTAAGCCATAGGACTCCAAAGCCCAAGTTTTAAGAACTGTGCTACGTGGCAATCTGAATGCACTAATTCATACTACGATGTGAGTGACCAACAGATATGTCCACATGGAAACTGAGTCTCTTGCATGATTTTGCATTGTAAAGGAGAAGCTTCAGAATCCAAAGATAGGGAATGCAAATGCTGGTATATTCTTTTAGGCAAGTTAGTCTTCTAGGGTCTCTTAAATTATACTGCGCAGGTTAGCAGGAGTTCATACTCTTTGTTGGTTAAGACAAGAACTGAAATTTGTCAATGAGTCTAAAAGAGTCTGTATAAAAGAAAGGGAAGAAATAGGAGGCAGAAATTAGTTCTTTTGTTTTTTTTTTTAAGGAGAGAAAGATCTGTGCCTATGTGAAGGCAGAGGGGAGGCCCCGTGGGGAAGGATCCTCTGGAGGTACTCAGGAGAGTGGGAGACACTTAGGGTATCTCCAAAGAATCAGAAGGAAGTAGGCTGTCTGTCCATCAGGGAGCATACCCTCCACCCCACCCCCGAGGTATGGGGGGCAGCTCGGGGATGACAAGGAGCAGATGAGTGTGGAAGTGACAGACCTGGTGGGCAAGGGGAGAGCATGAGACCACCTTGGTCTGCTTGGCAAGAAAACGAGATGTGTTTCTTATCTGCCATGAGGGTGGAGAGGGCATTTGGGAACCAGCAGGCTCCAGCCGAGAGGAGATAGTACAGCAACCTCAGGAGTAAATCTCTGGAGATGGTGGAGTTGAAGTTCTGGTTTCCCCTGGCATTTTCTTACCTCTGTGTCCTAACCGCAGAGAGGCCCCTTGACCTTAGGCTGCGTTCCCAGATCAGAACTGGGTGACTTCTGGCTGGGTCCTACTCAGGCTTTCCCTATCACTCTCCACTTGGTCTCTGGTGTTCTCTTGGCCACCCTGAATACAGAGTGCACCCTGATGCACCATGAACCCATTTTCCTAAGAAACAGTATCTGAGTCACAGCACATTCCAAATAAGTGTCCCCAAAGGAGTAGCCCACTTACCTCCTGCCTCAGAAACACTGAAAACTCTGAGTCCAGGAAACCTGAGCTCAGACATTTACAGGATGAGGGCCATCTCTGATGGGATTCCTTTTTGGTGTTTTAGGAGAAGAGGAGGAAGATGGAGGTGATGAAGACAGATTGGACAGTACAGTCAGGATCCCTGGGCCCAAGGGGGCGGGTGGGCCGGTGTCGGAAGCTCAGCTTGCCCGGAGGCTCACGAAGGGAAAGAACAGCCGGCGGATGCTGTCCAACAAGCCCCAGGACTTCCAGGTAGGAAGAGCCAGTGCACCCCACATGTTTGTTTTACTGCTGTAGTGTCCAGCTTCTGGCAATCGTGGTGCTCTGGGAAGGACCCATTACTCTGGGCAGCAGATCAACTAGCAAAAAGGGACATCAGGGTGTAAACCCAAGAAGAAGAGCTGTCCGTCTCTGTTCTGCATGCAGAAGCAGATGTGGTCAAGCCAATGAGGCTCATCAGAGAAATAAAACTATGCCCCTCCTTCCCGTAGGTAGTAGGAGAGAGGAGAATCACAGTATTGCATTTTCGTAGCTCAGGGCAGTTTCTTGGCAGACTGCGTGAGTGAGTGAGCACATCCCAGGCTCAGGAGGCTGGGCTCGGTTCCTGGAGCCCGGTTCCACCTGGGGAATGAGCATGGGGGGCCACCCCAGTCCATGCACGCCCGCGGGTTGCAAAGCTGCCCTGGCCTGGTTTCAGCGACCCTTACGGGGGGCCAGCTGCTGGAGAATCTGAGGACTCTCTGACATGACCCTGGGGAAGGATCAGTAACACCCCTTCTGTACTTCCAGATCCGTGTCCGGGTGATTGAGGGCCGGCAGCTAAGTGGCAACAACATAAGGCCCGTGGTCAAGGTCCACGTCTGTGGTCAGACACACCGAACAAGAATCAAGAGAGGGAACAATCCATTTTTTGATGAGGTAAACGGGCTTCATGCATGCTGCTCCATGAGTCTGTTCTATTTATACGCATCTTTCAGCATCCTCTCTCCTGTCCCATGTGGGAGGGGAACTCGTGTACAAAAATCTGGTAAAGTCAATGAAAATTCTGCATTAAACATTCTAAGGTCCACTGGGTCTTGAAACCACATGTCCTGCTTCATCGTTGGTTCTCAGAGCTGCCAGCCTCTTGCTGGCGTTTTTATAACCACTTCCGCATGGCGTCTCTCCTGATGGGTCCTTGTACCCCTTAGGATGGAGCCCATGAAGTCCCCTACATCTGCCTTTGCTCTTTCTAATCAGCAGGGTGACTCTGAGGGAAAAGTCCATGTCACAAAGTCATTTCTGTGATTGCTTTGTTACTTTTAAAAAAGCATACCCAGCACATTTTCACAATTAAGACCAGTTGATGCTGGAGACTCATGAAAGAAAAAAATACCAAGTTTCAGTCACAGCGCTAAGGCAGATGTTACATTTTCCACAGGGACAACAATGGCTGGCTTCTTAAGGATGCCCAAACCTACGTAGCTAGGAAAATAATGTATGTTAAAGGAAAGCAGGCAGGAGCCAAAAGGGTTTTCTTGTCCCCCACATACTGAGCATATGATTCTTCTGTTGACCTCTTCTGGAACATTCCTCAAAAACACTGAATACCTTTGATAGGCCTCTCAGGTAGCCCAGACTCCATGATCAGGGCTGTGAAGAGAAATGGTAAGTTTGGGGAGTTTTCCAAGGCCAGCCTTGCTCTGAGGAGATTCATTTCTGAGATTCCTCAGGTGTGTGTGCATCTCATGCCCTGTTCTGGGAGCCAGGCCTTTACTTCCAGGGTTTCCCATCCCCGTACCCCAGAGATCCAGCAGCTTCCAGACCTAGCCCCGGCTCCGGCTTTTGTTCTTGCCCATACCCCTATGCTTTTGTCCTCTGTTCTAGTTTCTTCCCCTGTGTTCAAGCTGGCCCTACCTTCATTCACAGAAGACCTCTCTTCTCATTTGTCACTTCTCCTTGGATGAACTGTAGACAGCAGTATGAAGCTAAGTAATGTCAAAGCAGACACGGGTGTGCACTGAGCCCTTTGGGAAAGTGGACTTCGGGAAAGAGGTTCACCGTGAAGGAGACCGCACTGCAGAGAGGGCAGGCCCTGCAGTGACTGGACACCTAAGGAGTCATGCATTCATCATGCAGGATAAATATGGACTTGGCTACATTCTGAGGAACCCAGCAAGAATCTCCGCCTTAGAATTTTCCCATTGTAATGAATTTTTTTGAGATGAGATCTCTGGGCAAAAGGGAAAAAATTCAAATACTTGAGGCTCCGAACAGACCAATTCAGGAATCAATAAAAGAATTTACTAAAAACTCCCTAGTTTACCTACATATTTTTAGCCAAGTGAATAAACTTGGTATGAGTGATAATGGGACAAACGGACATGTGTGTCCTGATGTCTTATAATGGGAGCATCAACATCACCTGTGTCGTTTCATGTCACGTGGCCAATTTGAATCTAACAGTGAGGAAATATTCATGCAAATCCAGAGTGTGGGAAATTTTATGAGACAACTGATCTTGATAGAAAAAATAAACCACAAATAATAGGCAGGAGTACAGTTCTGTATAAAAGGAAACTAAAGAGATACAACAACCAAATGTAATGTGTAATCCTTGAGTGGATCCTAGATATTTTTTTAAAAAGCCAAAAAAGAACTTTTTTTCAGGATAATTGTAGAAACTGAGGACAATTGTAGGGAACTCAATTCAACTTTTCAGGTCATGCAAGCCCTACATACCCAATTTAGCAGGATTTCAACAGGAAATAACCTTAGATTTTTATGTGAGCTAGTAGGTTTCTGGCCCCAAAGGAACAATTCTGTTTCATTACATAAACACTATTGTTAGTTAAAACCCCTTTTCCTTTTTCCAACATGCAAAGGTGAGTTTGCCAGGAAGCTCGAGAGGCCTAAGCGTCAGAAAGGCCCTGCAATGTGTTCTCATGGTCACACCTACTTTGGGGGTATATTTTATAATTTCTTAGGAGGTTCCCCAGATTATAAACATCATATCACAATAAACCTGAGTCCACCTCTGGAAACCTTCAAACATTTTTCTCTTCTGTTTTGACAGTTATTTTTCTACAACGTGCACATAACTCCCTCTGAACTGATGGATGAGATCATCAGCATCCGGGTAAGGGGCTCGGGAGGAGGAAGGTGCTGCTCTCTAACTGCCACATAAAGCCAACAAGCTGCTCATGGCTCTTCTTTCTTCCAGGTTTATAATTCCCATTCTCTGCGGGCAGATTCTCTGATGGGGGAATTTAAGGTGGGTGCCAACTGTCTGTTTCATTCAACCTAGATGGGCACCTTCGTAATGAGGTGTAGCAGGCTGTCCCCATGGGTGACGTCTTAACATTATGTCTGAGGGATTCATGCCATGGTCTTGGATGAGGACTGGAATGCCAGCAGGACATGAATGCCCCCAGGGCCAGAAACCAGTCAAGTGTCCTCTCGCCTGGGTCTAGTCACTTCCAAGTACAATGCTTACGGTGCCTTAAAGCACATGCCTGGACGCTGCCACATCAGGGCCCTCCCAGCGCTCCAGCTGCGGATGGAAGCCAATGCGGAGCTGCAGAGGGAAGGGTGCTTGGCAACGGCAAGAAGCCCATCACCCAGCTCCACTCACCATCGGCCCCGGAGCTCCATCTACAAAGCCAGTTGTTGTAAATCTGGAATATGAAAGGCAAGCCAAACCAGAAAAGAGAATCAGGGGTGCTTTTCCAAGTAACTCATCCTGGAATTAAAGACAAATACTTGGTGGGTGCTTCCCAGCAATTCTGTGTGGAATGGGCTACCTCTCAAAGGAAGGAGCTCCCAGTCATTAGAAGTCCTGGAGACTGATCTGGATCAGGCATGAGTGTGTTCTTACCCTGTCTGCCATCAGCTAGCTACATGCCACTGATCCTTAGTTTCCTCTGTAAAATGGAGTCATTGTGAAGACTCAGTGAGATAGAATATACAAAACATCTAGTACAGTGCTTGGCACGTTGAAGTGCCCAATTGATGGTTATGTTGTTATTAGTATTAGCATTAGCCAGAGGAAAGAAGAGGACTACTGGATAGGAAATTGGGCCAGGTGGCTTCTCATAGGGTACCCAAAGTCCTGGTTTGCCCAGGATTGAGGAATTCCACAGAATATGAGACTTTCTGTGTTTGGGGAAAAGTTCCAACCAAATCAGGACATGCGAGTTATCCTACTTCCATGGTGCCTTCCAGTTCTAAGACTAGTTAGTTCATTCATTCAAAATGATTGATTGAAGGTCAGGCAAGTCATTAGAGATACAGAGGGGGTATGATGGGAATGTTGTTCTCAAGGAAATTGAAGTTTTGTCAAGAGTCTTATGTTTAAATATAATAATGGGGTGCCTAGGTGGCTTAGTCATCCAACTTCGGTCCAGGTCATGGTCTTATGGTTCATGAGTTCAAGCCCTGCATCAGGCTCTATGCTGACAGCTTAGGGCCTGGAGCCTGCTTCAGATCCTGTGTCTCCCTCTCTCTCTCTCTCTGCCCCTCCCCTGCTCATACTCGGTCTCTCTCTTTAAAAAATAAAATAAACATTAAAAAATTAATATAATGTTGATTTCTTTGAAGTGACTAAACTGACTTTAAAGTCTATTTGAACTATTTTAAATTATTTTTTCCCAGATTGATGTTGGATTCATTTATGATGAACCTGGTAAGTAATATTCTTTCTTGCCATGAACTTGAAGATTCTGGGAATCAAGAAAATCTGAGGGAATCAAAAAAGGAATAACAGGTTTTTTTTCCCCCCTTGATTGAGGAGGGGGATGTATGCTTAGCAGGAATGAATAATAGTAGCTTAAAATGGATGTTTTTTTTAATCTAATGATAATTATCCTAACATTCACAAGAAGGTAATTTGTCTATTTTGTGACAGTGTTTTGATCTTATCAAAATCAAATTATAAAAACAATTAATAGAGCTTAGAAGGAGTCTTGTTTGAGTCACACCTGGGCAGGATCAGGGTTGGGGGCTGGTCAGTGCAAAGCAGGAGGACATTAATATAGAGACTCATTTGGCAAATTTAGTGTCATTATGATATTTCAGAGCAAATGGTTGTTTATAGATGAAATCACAGACCTGTCAGCTTATCTGTAGTGTGTCCCTGTCCCTTTAATCTTTCTTTATTTTAGGTCATGCTATCATGAGAAAATGGCTTCTTCTCAATGACCCCGAGGATGCCAGCTCAGGAGCTAAAGGTTACATGAAAGTCAGCATGTTCGTCCTGGGGACCGGAGACGAGCCTCCTGTGAGCCTTACATTCTGTACCTTTTACATGTTTTCACTAAAAGGGGGACCAAGAGTCAAGCAAGTGGGGTCAGCAGTTGTGAAATGCAACACAACTTCAGTCAATAACCCCAGTGTTCCAGTTCCTTCTATTTTTTGGAAGCTGTTCTTTTCTTCACGGTAGAACTATTATCCTAGCTCACTTGGATTCCTCACTGGTGTCCAGGAGTGGGTTTTTCATTTAGTAAAGATAAGGGTGTTTTCAAGAGTCCCTTGTATCATTTGATGAATAGAGTATGGCTCACGTGCAAAACCAGGCATTACTACCTAAAGGGACACTTGTCATTCTAGGAAACTGGACAGCAAACTGAGAGGCAGGAAGTACCCAGGAAAATTTGGCAAAACTTCAGGAACTTTCTCTTTTTCTCCTATTTAGTGCTCATAAAGTTACAAAAGGTCATGTCATTTTCTTGTGGAGTATTGATTGAAGAAACATATGAGCTTTGATTATACAGAGCAATTTTGACATGGAATTGGTGGCTGAACTCTTAAGCCTGAAACACAAGAAATCCTAATGGAAACGGTTCCAATTTGTTTCATTTTACAAGAATCAATTTGGCTCCTTCCAAGTGCTGCTTTTCTATGGGTATCATTTGTAATTATGTTCCCCCAACAGGCTGAGAAACGGGATCGTGATAACGACAGTGATGATGTGGAGAGTAATTTGCTCCTCCCTGCTGGCATCGCCCTCCGGTGGGTGACCTTCCTGCTGAAAATCTACCGAGCAGAGGACATCCCCCAGAGTACGTATGGATTCAGTCCTTGCCCAGGATGCCCAGTTATCTGCACGCTCAGTGTGCTAACATCATGCTCCGAATAGTGATTGGTGCAACCCATCATAGGCTTTTCTTTGTGAAGGCCTTCGTGACTTCTTTCCATTCGTTCTGGCCCCCCTGAAAGCTCCCGGAGTAGGCTGACAGGGAAGCTAGTCGGTCGCTGATCTTTGCCCCTTATTGAGTGTCTGGCCCATCCTGTTCCATCTCTTCCCTCCTCAGTGTTCATCATCTTATTCTAGAGGATCCCAAAGAGTGGCCAGCACTCAGCACTTCCAACTCCTTTCATCACAGGGGATAATATGACATTTTTGAAATAAAGGTGTTTGTTATTGGATTATTTAAAATAGCTGAGCAAAATGTGGCTAAGTGCCAATAACTAGAAATCTGGTAATACTGCGTTGTGAGGTGTGAATACCAAGAGATTGGATGCATTTAAGAGAATCACTTACAGTGATTTTCCTCATAGAGACTAGTACATCCACTCCTCTGTCATTGCCAAGGACCCAGCAACCTTCTGCCTTGTCCAGCCTGCCTGCTTCCTGCTGGGCCTGGGACACGAGACCCCTCTCCAAGTCCCCAGCAGACAGTGCTCCGTGTACAGGCCATGGATCTCTTTAGGGTTTGCTACTTTCCCTGGGAACCTGCCCCCTCTCTTTTTTTTTTTTTTTAACAGCCTATAATGCTTCCCTCATCTCTCCTCAGAAATATCTGAAATGAAGTTTATAAATAAATTAAACCTCAATTACACTGCCTGCATGGACCTATTTAATTGATCTCCATTCACCTCTGAGTTTAAGAGAGAGATATGCTGTTTATAGTTGCTTAAATGTATTATTTCTTATTATGCTATTTGTGATTATGCCAGAGTTCATTGGATTTCTCTGAAAAAGTCAGACTAGGCCTATACCATTTTGACCTAAAACATGTTTCCAGTTGAAACCAGGCTGGGTTTTTGAATTGCCTCTGACCCTATGTGGGTGGACTGTCTTTATTATACTTTTTTCCTCAACGGATCACTGATTTTCAATATAATAGTTTGTTGATTTATTTTTCAAGGTGCTCCTGTTCTTTTTTAAACTTTGTGGGGAGAACGCATTTTTTTCCTCTCAGCTAAGACAAAATTTCTGCAGTGCAGTGCTGCTACTGCTTGCCACTTTTGAGAACAATTCTTGTTGCAACTGTCCTCATGTATAGGAGAAAATTTTTAATTTTGCTGAGTGATTTCTTTTAAGAAAATCAAATTTAATTTCTGCTGTGTGGCATGTTGCTTTCTAGTGGATGATGCCTTCTCACAGACAGTAAAGGAAATATTCGGAGGCAATGCAGATAAAAAGAACCTAGTGGATCCTTTTGTTGAAGTTTCCTTCGCTGGGAAAAAGGTTTGTATGTGATCTAAATGCAGGCGTCTCTAGGAATAAATATTTAAACCACCGTGCTTTCCTTGGAGTGAATTCCTGTTTATTCTTTGTTAAAGTGGCCACCTCCTGATGATCTGGGAGGTGTGCAGGAACACAGATTATCTGAGTCAGAACATGCCAGACTTCTCCACAGGTTTATTTGAGAGTGGAAAGTTTGCAGGACTCAAATTGGAAAACTCAATCTTTTGAAAGGATAGAATGTGAAAGCTATCATGGATTTGGGTTACTTCGCAGGCCCAAACATTGTCTTTGTCTATGGCAAACTCCCTCGCTGACAACAACCGTCCTCAGTAAACGTTGAGCATAGCCCCCCAATGCCCACTGCCTGTTCCCAGCATGCTTCTCACTCCCCAGCCCCACCCCCTCCGTGAGCCAAGGGAACTGGAGAGCAGGCCCGGAGCCCGATCCCAGCCCCTGGGGAGGAGAAGGAGCCGGGAGACTCTTGGTGTAGGACGCCCCCCCGGAACCACCACTTCCCCCTACAAAGATGGTTCTACCCCCTACCATGGACGGTTGTAGGCACGAAGAACTAGCGTCTTCTGTACAGTTGAACTGTTTACTGATGAAAGCGAGATTTGGCCAACCACACACATGTGGACCCTAGATTGCTTTCTAGGAGAGGCGGTGGGGTCGGGGGAGGAAGGTGATGGAAAAGCCTTTCTTTCTGGAGCAAGATTTACATTCAGACTTGAACCCACTCCAGAGGCAATGAAGGCAAATTCCTTTAGCTCTCAGTCTCAATTTCCTGAGCTATAAATCAAGATGATAATAATCTCATAGGATTGTTGAAAGTGGTTAGTTAACTAGAGAAGTAATTATTGTGAGCCTACTAAATAGGAAAACTGTCCCGTGTGTTGGGGTAGAGATTTTTCTTCTCCTGGAACTTCTCTTATAGCAGAAGGAACAGCAATAAAACAAGCAACAAGTATTTGAATAATTTCAGGTAGTGCCATGTACTTCGCAGAACACAGAGCAGAGGACAAGAAGTGACTGGTGCCTGGTGTTGAGCAGGGAGGGAGGTTTCTCTAGGTTATCAGGTAGGACACCTTTAAGGAAGTGACATTTGAGCCAAGGCCCAGATGATGTGAGATCAGGAGGGCAGGGGCTTCCAGGCAGAGAGAAGAGCAGATGTGAAGGCTCCCAAGGAGGAGACACATTTGCAGCGAAGGACTGTCCATGTGGCTGGAGTGCAGCGAGCCAGGGGGAGCAGAGAGCTGAAGGCAGATGCGGGGTGGGGAAAGGTGCGCGGGCAGGGTTTATGAGCCAGAGTAGGGTCTGGACTTTATTCTAAGCATGCTTGGAGAGCGCACGGAGACTGCTACACAGAGGGTGCCATGAAAGTGAGGAGGCAGGAGAGGGCGTGTGCACCAGACAGGAGCCAACGGCAGACGCCCCAGGAGACCAGCATCTGCATGAAGCTGCAGTGTCAGGAGTGAGGCATGTCAGGGAGAGGGAGATGTGGTGACTGGTCCTGGTCCTGGCAGGAGCTGGTTTGGGGAGCAGGAGAGGGGCTGGTGGGCAGGATCGAAAGGTCTGTGTGCACCTGTTAAGAGATGCTCACTAGGTCGTATGTAATAAGAGCTCAGTAAACATGAACTCTTGCATCATGACACTAATCCAATGTTGGAAATCTGGTGATTGAAAACTAACTTTTAGTGGCTGGATGGAGCAAAGATTAATATTAAACCCATGTTACGTTTTACCTAATAGTTAGAAGAGAAATAAACTTTAACCAAGCTACTCAGTATGGAACTGGCTAAGTAAACTGCTAGAGTCATAATCCAGTATACATATATTAGGAGTTTACAGAAATTAGAATCTTGAATACCTGTTTTGTTTTAATGATTTTACAGGTTTGCACAAATATAATTGAGAAAAATGCAAACCCTGAGTGGAATCAAGTCGTTAATCTTCAGATCAAGGTTTGATATTTTATTTTCTTTCAGAAAAAGTAAGACTACTTAGTTTAATAGTTACTGAATAAGTTGAGAAACAACTATTTTGTTCTGTTTCTTTTTAACAGTTTCCTTCGATGTGTGAAAAAATAAAGTTAACAATATATGACTGGTGAGTTAAACAACAAATTTGTGTCTAATACGGAATTAAAGAATCAAACACTTGGATTTGCAGAACATTACTGTAGATGGTCTCTTACTTTTCAGTCTGTTTCTTTTTCTTCCAGAGGGAGGTGATAAACTGCTCCTGAGATTAGGTGTTTTCTTTAAAAAAAACTTAATAATGGTATTGCCACAGAAAAACTTTGCGTATCTTGGTTCCATTGGTTCATAAACAAAAGAAAGGAAAAATGATCTGAAAATGCCCCAAAATAAGAAATGAAAGATTTAAATACTGTTGAGGCTGTCCAAAATAGACTTGGGAAATAGAGTGAACCATTTCTTGAGAAGAATTACCAAAACCTTCCAATAGCTATTCTCTGTTATTTTGGAAAGAAAAATGGACAAAGGTACCTATCTGACTGAATGCAAAGAAAATTCATGGAGAGGCTCTGAGGGAAGTTTAACTAGACGGCCCTCCTAATGGGGGTTGGCCATGATAAGGCCGTTCTTGTGTATGTTCTAGCTGGATGAGGCACTCAGTTGGCAGTCCTTAACTCCTCGAGACTGAAAATAGCAAATACCATCATCATCCTCATCATCAGTGTTTACCCTGGTGTCAGCTACCATTTTTTGAGCACTCTTGGTGCTGTGCCATATGACTTAACTGCAATATCCCATTTAGTCTTTAGAGTAACCTTATGAATTAGAGACTACTATTAGTTCATTTTACAGATGAAGATACTAAGGCTCAGAGAGGTGAGGTAACTTGCTCACAGTCACTCAGATAGTTAGAGACTGAGTTGGGCGTCTACCCTGTCTGGCTGTGCCCATAGTTTTTCCTTTGGCAGAATGTATTTGGCTTTTGCATTAGCACCTCCTCAGTACTATGGCAACAGGGCACGTTGGGAGGAGGTCAGTAAGTTTCATTTTGTTTGATAACCACATCAGAGTTCATTGAGGGTCATAGAGGGGTCATGAAAACAAACAAAACAAAACAAAACAAAAACCTTCCAGTGAGTGAAAGCTTGATTTAAGCACTTGAGACCCTTAGGCAACATTCTGAATGTGTTCCGTGGGCTTCAGGAACCCTCAGGGATGTGGCTGTGGACCTATAGAGTTTAGGTGACGACTCTGGCTTATTGGCTTTGCAGTTGTGGATTGAGCCATCCCAGAGTTGTCCCTGGTCACTGCAAATGTGGTTACTTTCTGACCAGATCTGCCCTCTCCAAGGCAATGGTGTAGACTAGGATGCAGGGAGAGGCCCTGTTTAAGGAATCCTTGGATCCAAATGTCAGGTTACATACTCTGTAGTTACACAATTGAGGGGAAGCTAAGAGTTCTTTAAAGGTAGCCTAGATCCTTTCGGATGAACAGAAAAGATTCAAGAACCATGTATATGGCTTAATATCCTTAAAAATACTTTTTCTCATGAAAACTGTGTTTCATTAGTCACTTTTTATAATCTAATATTAGTATACTACACAATGTATAGTATTATATGTAACATAGACTACTACTACAATATGGTGTAATAATATTACACTGTAGTATAATCTTTCCCCCAAATACTGAACAGTTCCTCTCTCCCATGGGGTCTTAGATTTCAGAGGGGGTACACCACTAGATGGGGTGCCTGGGAGGCTCAGTAGGTTGAACATCTGACTCTTGGTTTTGGCTCAGGTCATGATCTCACGGTTTGTGAGTTTTGAGCCCCACATCAGGCTCTGCACCAATAGTGCAGATCCTGCTTGTGATTCTTTCTCTCTCTCTCTCTCTCTCTCTCTTAAAATAAATAAGTAAGCTTTATTTTTTCTTTTATAGTTTATTGTCAAGTTGGTTTCCATATAACACCCAGTTCTCAGTATTTGAGTCTCTTATGGTTTGTCTCCTGCCCTCTCCTTAACTAGTTTTCCCCTTCACCTTCCCCATGGTCCTCTGTTAAGTTTCTCCTGTTCCACATATGAATGAAAACATATGGTATCTTCAAAACAAAACAAAACAAAAGAGGCTGAATTAAGCAGAGAGATGTTATTAATAGAACCTCATTTTTTACTCCTACTATTGGCCCAGCCAGAGACCACTTCGTGGGTTAGACTTGCAAACTCTGTGATATTCGTGGAAAGATTAACAATAACATTGTATATACTTGTAGTGGGAATACTTGCTCCTACCATACAAGTAAGATTTAGGTTCTAGGCAAGCAACTGCCCTCAGCTGTTACATAGTAGGTGCTCAGTAAATATTTGAATTGAATTGGAAGGGAATTGTTCTCCCTGTGTTGTTAAACCATCAAAGTAAAATGTATGAACATGATAAAATAAGATACACAAACTTATTCTATGTAATGTGATTACATTACACCCATTATATATTTATTATTGACTCATTCACTTTATGACAATGGTATTGAGTGGCCACAGGCAAGTCCCTTGACCTCTCTGTCAAAACCTCAGTTTCTGTAGCTGAAATGAATTGCCCTATTAACGTTTCTCAGCAGGTAGTTGGAAGACCATCACATCCGAATCAGTTGAGGTATATACTTGTGTAAATGCAGGTACTTGTTTCCGACCCCTGCTTTTATTGAATCAAAAGCTTGGATAAGAGATGAGAGCTGGGGTTTCCAGGTGATTCTTTATGTACAGTAAAGCTTGAGGCCTACTGGACAGGATGAGTTATGAGGTCTAGGGTCTTTTCCAACTCAACCTTATTATCGCTGAAGTGAAGCTGTGTCTTCATAGGTAGAAGCCTTAACCTGTTCTTTTTACACAGGGACCGTCTTACTAAAAATGATGTCGTTGGAACAACGTATCTATACCTTTCTAAGATTGCTGCCTCTGGTGGGGAGGTGGAAGGTAAGTCGCTCAGCTGACCTGGAACTAGACAGGGTGCAGAACTTCTGCAGCAGAATGAACTGGAATGGCTACCTGGCAAAGGACTTGTTTTCTCAAAAGCCAAAAGTGATGAGCCTAGTGAACTATTTCAGCGATGTTTTGGTGATGACCAGCAGAACAATTGATTAGTAGTTAATAATGAAGGCAACTCATAGTTTGAAGAACTTGGTTTTCTTGGTCTCATCTAAAACCTCTTACCAGTAGCTATTTTATAAACTTTTGGCTGTCAATACAGAGTGTTGGTATCCTATGTGTTAGAGTGATATTGACTCCAGTCCATCTAAATATAAAATAATACTCCTTTCTCCACTGACTTCTTTAGCAGGAACAAGGATATCAGGTAGCAATGAGTCATAAAATCTCCACTCCTTACAATAATGTGTATTTTGTTTTCATGCTAACAAGCATTGATAACAAATACACTTTTCTTTTTGTTGTTCTCCATACTGAGAACTACTTGCCTATACCTGGCATTGGGATTCTGTGCATACACCAGAAATTGTAACAGGAAATGAAGGAGAGAAGCAAAGATGGTAAGAGAGAAAAATTTAATGCTAACATATCAATAATATCAGCAGCTGATTTTTGTTGCCAAAACAAAAATAACAAAAATGCTTGTAATGGCTAATGTATTAAACATACTGGGAAAGTATGTGAGAGCACTCGAGATAGAATATTGTCTTGAGAAACTCAAGGTTCCTCTCATCCTCATTTTGTGTAAGAGGAAACTTTATAGGTTTAAAAAAATACCTGAATCCAATGTATAGCATGAATAAGAACCTGAAGAGATATCATGAGGAAAATAGAGATTTCCTCTCTCTCGAAGAAAAAAAAAAAAGGCAATTTGAAATTCCAAGAAAAACCAAATGCTGAACAAAGAAGATATTTCAGATATAAAGTCACATGTGGCCATTATTTTTTAGTAAGTGCTAGAAACTAAGGAAGATCCCATCTGCATGTCCTGGGCTGTGTGACTGGAGCTGTAACAAAAGAAATGTAATCATGAGTCTCTCCTCTGCAGAGAGCAGTATTTATATGGGTGCTATACTGTTAGCATCACTATTGTTTTTTAATTTTTTTCTTTGATGCCTAAAGCCAAAGCTCTGAAAGGAATGTGAATGTTATTGCCTATTACGATGCAGAAGTATAGAAGATAGACTAGAAGTGGAAGGAGGGAGGCAAGTGGAGGAAGGGTAGACAGGATGGTAGCCTTGTCTTACCAAGTGAGGATTCCAGAAATAAAGACTAGATTAAATCATAATGGCAACCCACAGGGTAGTGAAAAATCATACCAAAACTATGCGGGAGGGGGCAGGGCAAGGTGAGTTACATCCATTTATCATTGGCAAAAAGTCGTAATTACCTGGTGGTAAGTATCCAGGTTTATTGGTGTAAGCATTTTTTGTAGTGATACGGCAGTAACACCCAGAAGCATTCAAACCAGAAATTGTTACATGCACTTTTCAGCCTTGTCTCTGAGGCCTTCTCTCCTTAAAAGCCCTGCAGACTGTCTGTTATGGGTGTCAAAGTAACAAGAGGCAGCAGATACCCCCCCCCAAAAAAACCCAAAAGCATAGTGTATCATAAACCACAAACCCTGGCCTGCAACAGCCTCAGACTAAATTAACTTGGATTTTCTGGCCTTGGTTCCAGTTAAGTCTTATATCTATAAGACAAGTACACGTTTTATTAAAAGTATGAAATGTTGATAACTTCACCAGGCCCCCTCTGGTAGTGAGAAGATAGCTCTTCTCAGATGTGTTGCTGCCTTGGGACCAGAGGGATTGGAGTTATTTACTGTGTGGGGCTTCTGCCAGTTATCACAAAGGTTCGAGCCATTTTGCATACAGCCGATGAGACTGGTATAAATGACAAAAGGATCGTCACTTGGGTCTGAATTTGGTGTTTTTTCTGGTGTTGCTAAACCACTTACCTAGCACTGGATTTGATTAACTTTTTCATTGTCTCTTCTATAATGCCCGTGTTTCTCTTGTTTAACCAATCGTATTTTTACTATATAGATTTGTCATCTTCGGGATCTGGGGCTGCATCGTATACAGGTTTATGCTTTGTAATTTTGCTCTCTTCTAGATTTTCCTATTTACTGTTGCCTTATTAAGAATGTATTAATTGACTATCTTTAGGAGCTTTTTTTTGACATTTTGCTGTCTCAAAAGAAGTTTTGCTCTAGTTTTAATTTTTGTATTTGTGCTGTGTGGTTGTCCTGCATGGCTGAGATTAAAACAAATGTGCTAATCGGGCTTTGCTACCATCTCACGTTCTCGCCTGACTGCATACCATCCTATCAGGTGCCATTGTAGGTAACTGTTTGTGAGCGGTAACCCTGTCTGTTATTGTTGCTTTTGTTCAGTAGGTAGAGACATGGGGCCCAAGATCAGTTGTCCAAAATGTACACAGTAACTGCCCCTCACTTTGAACGTGGATCTCTAGGTTGGAAGACACTGAATGATTATACATTGAAGGACTTCATCTTTCAAACAGGGGGATCATAACATTCTTTCATCTGCACAGCACTGGCCACTCTTTGCAAGTTTGCTCAGTGGTCTCATATTTGACCATCGCAACTCTCCTAATATTATTGTTCCCCAAATAGATGAGGTTTACAGAATTTTGTCGTCTTTCAAGTAAACACGATAATCCCTGCGGTGCTAATTACCCAGGGTTGTGGTGAGAAGGGAAAAGAGATACTGCAGTGAGAAAACTTTGCACACAGAAGCTCTGTGCAGATGTGAAGCATTATTGTCTGCCTTTGTGTTCCTGGCACAACGCCTCATTCATATTTGTTTTTAAAAATCAATCTTAATATCTTATACTCAGACTTTATACGAATACGAAGTAGGCTTTAATTTTATAACAAACTTGGCAGATTTGGTAACACTTCATTCCTTCAATCATTTGTCCAATCAATTCAAGAATATTTGTGTGGTAGTTCCTCATAGTAGAACCAGTCCATGGTGTTTAAGGAATCAAAATTAAGTATGTTTGAATCCTTCCCCACCCACCAAAGGAATTTATAATGTAGTCACAGAAATAGGCAGCTATTTTAAGATTCAAAAATTAAAATATAAAGTGATACCTTAACAGAAATCCAGAATTCAGAGAGGTGAATGAAGTGTGGAAAATATTGTTTGAAAAGCAGGTCAGAGGTAAAGGCTGGTGGCCAGGCTAAATAATTTTTATTTTATGTAGTATAGGCTTTTGAGGACGGTCATTGGAAGTTTGATGTGACAGTTGTGCAAGAAAATACTGGTGAGGGAAGTTTGGAGGCAGGAAGAGACTTGTGAGAGAATAGGCTGTCCCTGGAGACCATGCTGAGGCATAAACCCAGAGAAGAAAGGTTCACCATATTAATGCATAACCAGCAAGCCAAAGGGTTTTAAATACCTGAAAAGAGATTTGCCTGGATAAATACAGTGAGACTGTTGATATCACAGTAACATGCAGTAGATCATTATTGATAATGATTGTCTCCATCCTTGGAAATCTTTAATGAAAAGCAAATACTCATGACAACATATTAAGTCACCCATGGGAACTGGCTAGGGGTGAGGTGGGGCTAGACCAGAGGGATGGGTGGTGTACTAGAACTATGAAACTCAAGACCTGGGCCTCATCTTCAGGGACCTTTGACAAGTCATGTCACTTCTATGGGCTTCAATCTGGCCATCCATAATGCGGCATGACTATGGTGCAAGAGTTTTAATGTCCATTCTTGAACATTCTGTGATTCGACTTCTGGAAGAGACTTCCTTTTCTCACTTTGAATCTCTGCTTTAGTTCTCTGCTATAGATCCTCACAACAGATATTCTAGCAAAAGGAAAGTAATCAAAACCCTGCTTATTAATAATAAAGTAGTCAACTTTGTCATGTTCCATATGGCAGACTAGATAAACCCAAACCAATTCATATGTCCAGATATAATATTCATTTCCCCTTGCTCATTTGGTAACAGGGCAGCACAATCCAGGCAAATCTATTTTGGAAAAATTCTTGGTCCCCATTTGGGTTTCACAAGAAGTTTCCAAACAGGTGTGAAATATGGCACCCCAGGGTGTTACCAAATCTCACCATTAGGCTCTCAGTTGCTAACTTTCCTACATCTTAATTTAAATGTTTCTTTTCTCTTGCTTTTTTCACTAAGATTGGACTTTAACTAATTTCTGCCAATGTGTATGGTTCCTATCTCTTCTCAAAAGTGCCCAAGCCCATTTATACATGGTATAAGAACCTCACATAATAAGTTTTAAAAATTGTAAGAGCATGTTTATATACAGTTTGGTCAACTGTTCATTAATGGACGTTCTGCTCGCCTGCTGATCCACATCTATCTTTCTCCCTTACATTTAAGCATAGAGTTGGAAAGGGTCGTAGCAGTGATGTGGTTAATTTCTCATTCATAGAGAAAATGTCTTGATGATTATCCTGAAAGCCCTGGTCTCAACATTTTCTCTGTCACCAGTGAGATCTGTCTCATTGCTCAACATCTGTAATTCCCAGAAAGATCTTACTTATATTGAGTGAAATAAAGAATGCCCCCTTGTAGCACCCATCAGTGGCCTTTACTGTGTTTTTGGAAACAAATCCATCCTTCTTCCATATGGGAGCCGTTTAGATGGTTGGAGACACTCCCCCATCTTCACGTGCAATCTCCCTTTGACTCCACTATTTCTTTACCTTCCCCGCAGTTCCCTGCACTGCCCCGGGGAGCAGTCTTGTTAAGACAAGGCAGCAGAAATGTGGAGCGTTTTGGATGCTCATTAGAGAAAGAATGTTTGAATGGGGACTTTACGTTGCTTATAAATATATGGCCATAACCAAAGGCAGACAGTTCATTGTTATATATAAAAAATTTTTAATGTCTTGTATTTTTAATAGCATATGCCATATTTGTACAAACTATTTTAGTCTAAGTGGAATTTGGGGGAACAAATGCAGTTAATCTGGTATACATAATTTAAATGACTTCCCCAAACAGTATGATCTTTTATCCCAATGACCGATGACACATTTAATACAATACAATTATAAACTTGCAAAAAATGTGAAGATCAACTTGAAAGTCTTATTATTCTTTCATTTGCACAGCATTATCTTTCTGTAATAACAACATAAGTTTACCTGAACTATCCCCTGAATTTTTTATTTAATGTTTTATAGTAATAAGAAAAGGGAAATACGGAAGTCTCACAAGTGCTTGTAATTTGCGCTAATACAACTAACTCACATATTAGAGGAAAATAGTCTCACTTGGCTAACTAATAACTAATATTTATTTCAATAGATGGAGTGTTAAAAGCCTAAAAGCTAATAATGATGTTCTCTCTCAGCAAATACAGGAGAAACAGAGGTGGGTTTTGTTCCAACATTTGGACCTTGTTATCTGAACCTTTATGGAAGCCCCAGAGAATACACTGGATTCCCAGACCCCTATGATGAGCTAAATACTGGCAAGGTTAGTTTCCCAATTAAGGTTTGTTACTAATGGAACACTGATTAATGTGATTCCTTCTTATAATGGTTATAATTAGTATCATATCTAGGGAACGCCCCCCCCACCCCCACACACATATACCTGACATGTGACTGATCAAGTATTGAAGGACAGAAGTCCCACACTCCTCAAGTCTTCAAATACAAGGTTAGGAAAGGATCCTGGTGACTATCTAATTTGACAATTTCAAATGCACAGCATGGCTGTGTCCCCAGTCCTGCATTTAGGGCAGATGTCAGTGATCAACGCTGGCTCTTTCCAACCAGCAAATGTGCTGCCTCAGAATTCTGTTCAATACTGTGCTCTAGCAATTTACCAAATGATTGGAGGTGACATGCCTGAAGGAACTTCTATTCCTGATCCAATCCAACATCTTCATTTTATATATGAGGATATGGAGGCCCAGAGATGGGAAATGCTCTTTCCAGCACATTAAAAGCCAAAATAATGTCTTTGAGTCAGCTCTGAAGTCCCTAAGAAAGGGACTGATGAAGAGAGAAAGCCCTAAGGGAGCAGGGGTAAAGGACTGGCTGTGGAAATAGAAGCCTTCCCTTCCTCTCCAGAAAATTCTGTTGCCAGCTCTGCCAGATATGGAGGGAAGAGTATCCGCTCTTCATCCTTATGCTCAGCCGCACCCAGAACATCTTCCCCTTTTATTTCCTGGCTACTCTGAGACTCGCCCTGGTTGCCAACATGGCAGCCTTCCCTTCCTGAGAAGACGAGGGAAGGAGCCAAGTTGACACAGATAAATGCAGAGCTGTTCTACTCAAGTAGGGTGAGGGAGACTTTGAGTACCTTCCACTCCCACTCCACCCCCAGCCTCTGGGAACCCCTTCAGGATCCAGAGCATGGTGTGAAACCTCTGACCTCAGTCATACCTAAGATCCCTTTCAGCCCTGGCCCCCCTGCTCCCTTTGGGACCTTACCAGAGGTCAATAACTTTTCTTTCAGATACCAAAGACCTGAATCCCACTGAGAGAGTTATTGACCAATTGAGTTTGAGGTTAGGATTGTGGGGAGGAAACAGTAAGTTGTAGCTACATTAGCCTGACGAGAGATAGTTCTTTTTGCTGTTGTTTGTGCCTGCAGGAATAATCCTGTGTTATTGCCTTTCAGGGAGAAGGAGTTGCCTACAGAGGCAGGATCTTGGTTGAATTAAGCACTTTCCTTGAAAAGACCCCACCTGACAAAAAACTTGAGCCCATTTCCAGTGATGACCTGCTGGTTGTGGAGGTAATTGTTGGAGTGTGCGTGATGCTTGGGGTATGGAAAAGAGTGTGTCAGGGGATTGGTGGTGGATGGCTAATGCTGGCCTGTCTGAGCAAGCGGGGACATCAAGGACTGAAGGGTCAGCTGTGGCAGAGTTGGAGCCCTGAGTGATAGCAAGTACCTCTTGATCTATTTAACACCATCTTGATCTATGTATCTAAAACAGCTGCATGGGGTGATAGGCTTGCTTCATCTTTTGTGATAATACCCTACGGAAAACTGGCAAGAGCAGTGATACCTACAAATGGAATGGCCTGCTTGCTAACTGGGACTGTGTGGTCACGGGGAAGTGGCCACAAGAGCCGAGAGGCATGGGCACCACCAGTCATCATTTCCACTTTCAGAAGCAGGCATGTCTCAGGCTTCCCAGCGTGTGAGGGGATGTTTATATTAATTCCTCCTTGAAGACAGAAATCTTCCAAATTCACCTCCCCAACTGGTTTCTTTTTCTTTTCTTTCTTTTTTTTTTTTTCCGATCAGCTCCTTCTCCTCTATGGACACAATGTAAGTGCCCATGATCCATATGGTAGAAAGCTACAGATGTACAGATTTCCTAGTAAATTCAAATGTCAGTGTTAATGACTCAAGGTAATAAATCCCAGAAGAAGAATATCACTGTCATTGAATTGTAAGATGCTCAATTTTTCCTTGTCAATTAATTGCCATCTGCAGTACAGATTTGTTAACATACGTGATGGATAACCCAACATTAGCCCTGTCTCTATCGCTCACTGAACCATACCCAACACATCCTATACCATTATTATGACTTTTTAAAGTAAATATGCTACTTTATTTATATTTTTATTTTTTGACTTCTAGAAATTTAACACATAGCACCGTGTGAGTTTAAGGCACACAGCGTGTTGACTTGGTATATTTGTATATTGCAATATGATTACCACTGTAGTGTTCCATAACACTGCCGTCACGTCACATAATTATCATTTCCTTTCTGTGGTGAGAACATTTCAGACCTAGTCTCTCAGCGACTTTGAGGCATCATTGACTAGAATCACTCTGCGCTGCATTGCATCCCCAGAATGTATTTGTCTTCTAACTACAAGTTTGTACACTGTGACCAACATCTTCCCAATTCCCCCAACTCCTGGTAACCGTCTTCTACTCTGTCTTTATGAGTCTGGCTTGTTTAGGTTCTACATAGAAGTGAGATCATACAGTGTTTGTCTTTCTCCGTCTGGTTTATCTCGCTTAGCATGATGCCCTCTAGGCCCGTGCATGTTGTCACAAAAGATAGGATTTCCTTCTTTCTCGGTCCATTTTGTATGTGTACACCACATCATCCCCCAACCATTTCTGAGAATCCCAGGTTGATGCTTATGTGTTCTGGAAATCTGAATTTTTTGCCAGAGCAGCCAGCTCACTGATGGCCCTCTGCCCAGGGCCGCTCCTTGCTGGATTCCACCCCCGACCCAACAAGCTTCCTTTGCCTTCCCCTCCATTCCAGGCATGGGATAGATCCTTCTCTTATTTCTCTGCATTACATCAGAAACCAAGTGGCAATTTTAGAAAAGTTTTTACCTCCAGTCTGGAACAAGAGTAGGGAAACTGAAATGAGTAACTTGAAATGGCTGCTAGAGATGGCAGGTCTCAAAGCCCCTGGGCTCAGACCAACTTTCTGGATCTCTCACGGTTGGCCTCCCTGTCTCTCTCTAGCCTGCCTATTATGGCAGGACTTAGCTCCCCATCTGCCCCTACTCCCAACACCACCCTCTCCACATGGCTGCCTCAGAGTCCGTGTCAAGTGCCCTGAATTCCCGCTCAAACAAGGGTTTTTTCCTTCGTTCTAAGAGTGTCATGTCTGCCTGTTGTGAGATTTGTCCTTTTTAGGATGAGTGACCAGGAGGATATCTACTCCCTTTAGAGGAAACTCTCCCTTCTCCCCAGACCATTGTGGTCTTGTTCATGGACTCCCAAGAAACAACATTAGGAGGTTAGAGTCCAAAGCAGTATATCCTGGATTTTTCAGTCCTGGCGTGTTTGAAACACTAGTACTCCAGTTATTCGTGAGCCACACAGATTTCAATCCAGTGCCTTCCTCTTCCCCTATGAGAAAAGACTGTGCCACACATTCTCTCCCAGGCTGCCTCTGTCTCCACTCCTCGGCCTCAGGAAGGAACGTTACATGACCACCAGCAAGCAACAGGGCATCAGCCCAAGTTCTCACTGGGAAAGATCACTTCTCCCCCTACCCGAGCACAGATTATAACACAGTTCTGGCTAAAACATACACTTAACAGTTCATGTTACCAAATGAAACAGTAGAATTCAGGTTATTTAAGTTGTAAAAGAACCCTGGTAGGTGTTTGTTTTATATTTTAGTTAAAGGTCCATCCAAGGAAGTTGCCTAAAGCAAAGCAATGGTCTGCCTTGAATGTGAATTCATATCTCTACTTCTAGAATCAGAAACCGCTTAGAAATTTTAAGTCATAGTTTTCCCAATTTTTTTATACAATAAAAAACTTTAGGGCACTTCTGTTTCCTGAATCAACCTCTCAAACAAGTGGATATAAAGGCCAGGTTATGACAGTAACTCTTGGGAGAGAAGGCTTGAAGAAATTATCAAGTCTCTCTCCATGACTCTACTCTTTATCATCCTACCTATTCCCACTGATATACAGACACATAAATAATACCATTTGCCACTTATCATCCTACCAATGGTGCCATAATGCCGTGCTTGAATTTAGCATTAATGGTTTTGACCACTCTTGAGTTATCTGAGAGTTTCTGATGTGTAGTGAGGAGTGATTTTGCTGAGCTGAGAAATTGAGTCCAGTGTGCAGGAAAGCAGGTCTGTGAGTGCCGGTCAGTGCACCTAGCTGCCACCCAGTCTGCATGTCTGTGAGAGTGAGACTCTGTGTTTCTCTATTCCCGACACAGGCGCACAACTCTTACGTAGGGTCTGAAGAAGTCCCCCAGGGTTTTCAGTTACTTTGTTATATTTGATAGGGGTAATGATAGAATATTGTGATATTCTTGACTTTTGGGGTTTGCTATGATCTCAGGAACATAATTCTTGCAAATAATAAATTTACCATAACATAGTAACAAAAAGGGATACTTGAAGACATTGAGTACTGGACTTATCCTGACTTTTCCAACATTATTCCTGCAGACTAGGTCATAAATCAAAAAAGAATCTCTATAAGAAATGTATGTTGTGGGATCATGCAATGTAAACTCATTTTGTTTTGGTTGTTTACTTGTGAAAGAGACACAGAGCCAAAAGCAACAGGTTCCCCTGGTCAATAAGATCCTGGTGAGGGTCTTTCTATGCATCCCATGCTGCATCGATTCTGAAGTCGAGGAATCCTAACAGATTGTAGTTTAGTTTAGTTTATTGTCAAGTTGGTTTCTATATAACAATAACAGATCTTAAGAACAAGTTTAGAAAAAGGAAAGAGAAGAGAGGTGGATGGAAAACTGGAGCAGCTTACATGCCATTTACTGCCAGAATCATGGAAGAAAATAGCTAGAAACCACCCAAAGGCCTCCATGGAGATACCTAGTATGGCATGGGTGGTCTAGACTTGGGCTGTAATAGACTGGCACTTCAAGATGCCAGCTGCAACTTGGGGTCAGGCAGAAATGCCGCCATGCGTTCTCAGCAGTTACAGTGCCTCTTTGTTCTGTCACTGGAACAGAATTTAAGTCCATGGTCTGTCTTGTTGTTGTAAGCACTCATAATGGAGCAGGGGAAAGGGAAGGGATAGGGAGAGGCTCAACAAAGTGTGGTAGCTAGAATGCAAAACTGAATTCTTTTTTCTTTTTTACTCCAAATAATTAAACATATACAGGCGAAAAAGCATGTGTCACAAATTTAGTAAAAGTAAAATCAAAATGAAACTCAAAAAACAAAGAGCCAACAATATACAATCTCCACAGTATATGTCAACAGTATAAAAGAATGGCTTTTTATAAACTGAAATAGAAAACAAAGATACTTTGATCCAAATAATTAAACCCAGACAGCAAAATGGCTTATGTCATAAATTTAATAAAGGCAAAAATGAAATCTATAAACTAAAATCCCAGAAACAGTAAAAAGCAGGAGAGGAGCTGAGATTCTGGAGACCTAGCCACAAGGCAGGCAGCCGGGAGCCTGGTAAGAGGGAGATGAGCAGATGTGTGTAACCACCAGGAGCCATCAGCCCAGAGGTTGATCCTGACCCTTTCCCCATTTCCAGAGATCCTGTGTTCCAGGTCATATGCAAGTAAGGAAACTTCTGGTAGTGCTCAAGCGGGCAACTTGGTTGCTGCGAAATAATAGTACAAGTGTTTGCTCTCCGACCCTGGTTCCTGACACTGAGCTTCTAAATCTCTTGGAATTTCCTGAGAGGTAGGAGAGTCTTTTGTTCTGGTGAGGCGACTCTTATGGGCTCCTAGATTGAAGCTACTCATGAGAAAGACCAAGACATGATTAGAAGCTTGGCGCTTTCTGCCCCACCCCCTGTTGCCCCAGAGGGGCTAGAAATTGGGTTAATGATCCATCACACATATGTGATGAAGCCTCCATAAAAATCCCCAAAATACAGGATTCAGAGAGCTTCTGGGATGGTGAATACATGCAGGCTTGAGGAGAGGACTGTGCCTGGAGAGGACGTGGAGGCCCCGTGTCCCTTCCACATACCTTGTCCTATGTCTACCTGGATATCCATCTGTAGCCTTTCTCATATCCTGTTATAATAAACTGGTAACCAGTAAGTAGTTTTGTGAGCTGCTCTAGTAAGTTAATCAAACCTGAGGAGGCAGCCATGGGGGCCTCCAATTTATACCTGATAGATCAGAACCTGGACTTTCGATTGGCATCTGAAGTAGGGATAGGGCAGTCTTGTGGGACTGACTCACCTTCTGCTTCTGGGTAGATAGTGTCAGAATTGAGTTAAATGTAGGACACCCAACTGGTGTTGCAGAATTGTGTGGTGTGGGAAAATCCCCTACATGGCTGCTGTCAGAAGTGTTCAGAGTGTGGTTGTCCTGTGAGAGTAAAGGAGGAGCACAGGAGGGAGAGAGAATTTTTACTCCTCAGTTGCCAGAGCACAGAGCCACCCCACTCCTGAGAGTGGAACTGGCCTGTTGCTCTGGTCAAGAGACCCTTGAAGAGATGCAGCTGGATTCAACCTGGCCACTTCCCGAAGGCATCAGGCAGGTAGAAGAAGATGAAGTGTGGCAATCCCTGTCCTATTAGGATACCTGCTGGTTTCTAGAAACCTTCCCAGTCACTGAAGGACCCCATTGTTTTGTCTTCACCATCTGGGATATGTTCCTAGACCACTTCCACCCTACTCCTCCTCAGTCTTCTTGTGTGTGACCTAACATATTTTGGGACCACTTTGTGAACATGCATTCTGTCTTCTGCTCAGTTAGAACCTCCTTGAATTCTCCCAATAGTCTGGCCTACATAAGTGCTCAACAACTATTCCTTGAAATAATACATTCAGATTCTTCCACCAGCTTTGCTGGCTGTCAGTTGCCTTTAGTAAATAGACTAAGTGGGGCAAGTTGGACAGTTTTCTTTGGCACAGTCTGCTTGTCACTGATCCTTAATGTCCCATGCCTGGTGGTCCCACAGCCACTTTTAAGAGCTATTACTTGTTACTCCTTTTCAGTATTCTGCTTGACAAAAAGCACGCCTTCTCCAGATTTACTTCGAAAACTCTATTTTATATACCACCTCCATCTACAACACACACTGGTCTTTGATGATTAGAAAGAGAGCACCAAGGCCCTGCAAAGTCAAAGAAACATCCATCAGTATCTAGTAGATTATAATTTACATTCTTTAAATTTCCCCGTTATGAGCAGTTTTGCCTGAAGGCCACGCAGGAACAAAAGCTGAGGCTCCTGACTTTTCTAAACTTTGTTGTTTATTCCTTCTTCTCTCCACCTGTTTGAGCCCTGCGGGCACAGGGGAAGTGGGAAGGGCTGAGAGAAGGGTGGACTTCTAGGCTGTGAAGTCCAGAGTCTGGCTCTGGGGCCGGTGAGCAGATGGTAGATCACCTGCCCCTGTGGAGCTTGGACCCGTGAAGTGATCAGTTTGCAGCACCATCTTGAGCAGCTTGTGGCGATGGCCCAAACCCAAATGACTGTCTTAGAGCCCAAACTGTCCAGCGTGAGGGTGCTACTGGGTGCAGCTGACTGCGAGCTCTGCTCAGGAAAATCCAGGGAGACCCAGTGGAATCGTGGTCATGTAGATGTGTGCAAAGCAGAGCCAACCCAGCCGAAAGGGGCCTCCCCCCGCTTTCCCCAGCCTCCCCATGCGCCTTCTCTCTTCTCTGCACCCCCTGGGTTAGGAGATGGCTCCAGCCTAAATGTGGATCATTTGGGGGGCCCCTGGTGTAGGCCCCAAATTATGTTTCATATGTTTGCTCATTTCCTTCTCTTATATCATCCCAGATGGTTTACGAAGAAGGTAAGCTATATATATATATGTTCTGACTACTACAAAGAAATTCCTGCTTTCAAATTTTCACAAAATTTAAACCAAACTCAGATTTTTAACAGCATTCCTGAACCCTGGATAGTTTAGGAGGCCTAGTTATGGGTAGTTAAGGGGACTCCTGACAAGTGACAAAAGTCTCCAACACTCCCTCTGCCAAAGTGACGGTGGACTAATGTAAGTAGGAAAATTGTTAAGTGTGCAGTGCTAGGGGGGTGTCTGGGATGTGGGGCCCAGCTTTAAGGATATATTAAAGCCCGTCCGGTAATTCAATATATGCAGCTAAGTTTCCAAACCAATGTTTTGGAAAGACTTTCAAAAAATTGCGACTCAGAGGGATTTCTGATGAAATCCTGTCGGGGGTTTCTACTGTACCATGTCAAAAATCCTTTTAACCAAAACAGAGATTTTGTAATAGTGGCATGTCCTGTGGTTCTTCAAGACAACAAACTACAGTCACTGTCAGATGCTCTTAAAAACAGTCCTCAAGAAGTTAAAAATAGAATTACCATGTGATTCCTAAATCTCCTGCCGTGTATATACCCAAAAGAATTGAAAGCAGGGACTCAAGTGGATGTTAGTACACCCATGTTTTGTTTTGGGTTTTTTTACATTTATTTTTTGAGAGATAGAGTAGACAGAACATGAGTGAGGAGGGTCAGAGAGAGGAGACACAAAATCTGATGCAGGCTCCAGGCTCTGAGGAAGCATTCAACACACAGCCTGATGTGGGGCTCGAACCCGCCAACCGTGAGATGGTGACCTGAGCTGAAATCGGACGCTTAACTAACTGAACCACTCAGGCGCCCCAGTACACCCAGCATTATTCACAATTACCAAACGGTAGAAGCAATCCATTGAAAGCAATCCTTTGATAGATGAATGGATAAACCAATGCGGTATATATACACTGCTAAACTTATTCAACAAGGGTGCCAGTAGACAGAAGCGGCTGTAGTGCCTGGGCAGCCTACGTAAGCGAACAACTAGGCTTTTCCAAATAAGCAGTCACTTACGCTTTCACCAATCAAATAATTTTTTTGCCTTCCTTCCACATTTGCTGTCTGAAAGTCTTTCCTCAACTCATGTAGGTGGAGCACTCTTAACTTCCGCTTTGTCACACCCAGTCCAGTCTGTTTGCTCAAAGAAAATCTTAAAAAGTTTTAACGTGCTCCAGTTTATCTTTTAAACAATGGAGAATTATTTAGTCCTAAAAAGGAGGAAACTCTGACACATGCTATAACGTGACTAAACCTTGAGGGCATTGCACTAAGTGAAATAAGCCAGTCACAAAAGGAGAAATATTGTTTGATTCAGCTTACCTGAGACACCCAGGGTAGTCAAACTCCGGGAAACAGAAAGGAGGTGGGAATGGGGAGTTGGGGTGTAACGGGTACAAGGTTTCAATTTTGTAAGACGGGCAGAGTTTTGTGGATAGATGGTGATGGGAGCACAACAGTGTGAATGTCCCTAAGGCCACCAAGCTGCACCCTGAAACATGGTTTATACAGAGAATTTTAGGTTCTGTGTGTGTCACCACAATTTTAAAAAAGAAATTTTTGATACTGTTGTCTAAGTACTTCTGTGAATGGAGGAACATGTTCTTACATCCTACAAGGCAGGTCTACCCATGATTGTGATACATTTAACAGAATAAAGGCCCTGATGTGGATGAATAACAAAAGAAAAGAAAATCAGTTAATAAATATCCTACAGGGATCAAGTATTTTTGTTGGCTTCTCAGAGGTGAAATGTGTCATTACTTTGCTACTTAGATTATGGTGCACGAATTAGTAGCCAGGTGGGAATGCAAAAGAGCAAATCCAGCAACAGCAAATCAGCATCTGCCAAAGTTTGATAGCAGTGTGGCCTCCAAGTCTCAAATTGAAGGAGTACAGATCTGGGAGTTCCTTGTCTAAGGGCTTTCAAAGTAAGCTTGGCACGGTGAGAAATCTGTCAAACAATTTGAGTATCACCATTCGTGGGTCTCCATGAGCTCTCTAGTGAAGCATGTAGCCAATGTAACCCTGGTATTCTCACCCCTAAGCTTGACAAGTGTCTACAGAGATTGAATACCGACAGAGATCCAGAACAGACTCTAGATGTGGACAGTGTTAAGTAGCAGAATGCCTAGGACAGAAAGAAGGGCAGCAATTTAAACCATTGCACAGCTGTTTGACTGAAGAAGTCAGAGTATCCAAAGATCAGTGAGGATATGAGCCACAAAGAAGGAGAGATGACATCTAAGCAAGGATTTGGGGCAGGATGTGGATTCAGGAGACTTTCTGTGCTCAGATTAAGGCCTGAAGGGCTCATGGTCATTTCTGCTAGGCTGAAAGATCCTCAGAGTGGTCATTTTTGGTCCTATGTTCAACTCCCTCACACACACACACTCAATAAACTGATACTTTTTTTAATGTTTATTTTTGAGAGAGACAGAGTGCAAGCGGGGGAGGGGCAGAGAAGGAGGGAGACACAGAATCCCAAGCAGGCTCCAGGCTCTGAGCTGTCAGCACAGAGTCTGATGTGGGAGCCTGATGTGGGGCTTGAATCCAGGAACCGTGAGATCATGACCTGAGCCGAAGTCGTGTGCTTAAATGACTAAGTCCTCAGGTACCCCCCAGTAATTTTTTTAAAAAGAGAGAAAGGAAAAAACAATGTTTGATTTCTATTTCAGAAAATAGAAAAATAAGTTCACCTAAATTCAGTTAATTTAAAAATCTTACATTAAAAAATCTTTATTGAAAAGAGGTGGTGGTGATGGAGGAGGGCACTTAAGGGGAAGAGCACTGGGTATTGTATGGAAAACAATTTGACAATAAAATATTATGGAAAAAAAATCTTCATTGTTGTTTCTGGCTAGAAAATTAATACTTAAGGAGTGCCGGGGTGGTTTAGTCAGTTAAGCATCCGAGTTCTGCTCAAGTCATGATCTCATGGCTAGCGAACTTGAGCCCTGATCAGGCTCCCTGCTGTCAGTGCAGAACCTGCTTTGGATCCTCTGTCCTCTCTTTCTCTCAGGCTTGCTCTCTCAAAAGTAAACATTTAAAAACAATGTTTATACTCAAGCAATTCGAACAATTATAAACATATAAGTTAGAATGTGTGGTTATCCATAATTGCTCTACCTTCCCAGTATAACTGTTAACAATTTTATTTCTATTCTTCTACATATTCTCCATGCATACACCAATATTAAAATATATAATTAATGGGTTCACTTAAAAATACATTTGCACTTATGAATCTACCTTTTTTTAAAACTTTATTCCATTATACGGATGTAACATAGGTTGTTTAACCAGTGACCTATTGATGGACATTTGTATTGTTTTCATTTTTTTTTTCCTCTATTTCAGTCAGCATTTCAGTAAACATCCTGGTACTTCCATCTTTGCCCACTTGAATGAGTACAAGAGAAACTGCTAAATTTAAGAACATTCTCTACTGATACTTAATTCAACACCAATTATTAGCTTTAGAATGAACATCTGCTAGACACCCCCATGTAAATAAGAGCCGAAGGAGTTTCACTGAGCCTCATGTCTGCCCATACCTTATAGAAATACCAACGAAGGCGGAAGTATAGCCTGTCTGCTGTGTTCCATTCAGCCACCATGTTGCAAGATGTTGGTGAGGCCATTCAGTTTGAAGTCAGCATTGGGAATTACGGCAACAAGTTTGATACGACTTGTAAGCCTTTGGCATCAACTACTCAGTACAGCCGTGCCATATTTGATGGTAAGACTCCCTCTAACCATCCTCTCCTTACATGTTTACAGTGGGTGCACCACAGGACAAGAAGCACCCAATGTGCTCTCCATTTGGCAGCCATTTTCTTCAGCATATGCTTAGTGGAAAGAAAGGATTAAATGGGGAAAAGAGGCGGCCGGAGTTCAAGCACCTTCGAGATAGTTCAAACCAAAGCAGTTGCAAGCTCTTTGCCAGAGTCTGACCCCCAGACTCCCTACCCATGTTTAACTTTCACACTGGCTGTTTTTTAAAATCATAAGATGGTGAATTGCTGAACTCTGAGCTTCCCCCATATCAGCTCCCACCCTGCCCAACTTCACCCTGGCAAGCCCCAAAGTGCTCTTGATGGAGTAGTTGAAATGGATGGGACTCTGACTCAGGCCCTGGAAAATGAAGCTTCTGGTCTTCATTCTGTTACTCACCAGCACTATGACCTTAGACACATCACTCAATTCTAACCTTCAGTTTCATCTTCTCCAGAGTTGCTGCAAGGACTAAATAGCTGTGTTTGAACAAATGGGAATGAGAAACAGTCCCTACTTTTAAGGAGTGTACATTCTAGTGTATAAAATAAGTCTAGTGTATAAAACAAGAAGGTGGAGGATGAGAATGCCCAATAAAGGCATCAACAAATGGTTTAAGAGTATACAGAAAGGAGAGAGACAGTCTGATCAAATGTTCCAACAGATATTGCCATAATTTTTACCTAATTTTTGAACAAATACTGTAAAAATATAAAATGTACTAGAAAAGGTTTGCTGATAATTCTTAACCCCTGTAGGGTTCTAAGTAATACTAACCCCCTTGGATCCATGCTTTGGAAAACAGAAAATCCTTTTCTTCTTGCTCCAATTCCAACAAAAATACTTAGACTAGCACTTTACAGGTACAAATGCATATAATCTAAACTCCCATACTCTCTCTTTTTGCTGCTGCAGTGTTATGTAATCATTGGTGATGTTCAGACACAGGATCCTGAACCACACTACAAGATCCTAAAATTATTGTGTTCGGCTTACTAGGGTATTTTAGAGAGATTTTCAAGACAGGTTGAAAATATAAAAACTTTCTATTTATCCCTCCATGGCTCCATCGAATAAAATTTAAAAACCCAATCACCCCAAACAATTCCCCAAGCATGTAGATTAACTTGTAGCCCAGTTTGCACATCTCTTAAATGCCATGTTGTTCAGGTGTCCAGTGTTCACTGCCCCTCAATGTTCTCCACCAGGAAACTACTATTATTACTTGCCTTGGGCCCACACAAAGCCAGTTGTTACCCTGACTTCATACTGGGAGGACATCAGTCATCGCCTGGATGCGGTGAACACGCTCCTCGCCATGGCAGAACGGCTGGTAAGTTTATCGTTTCTACATTTCCTTTCCACTAGACAGAGTGAATTATGTATTAGCTACAAGCTAGGCCCCTCTAATACAAGATCTCAGAATATAGTGATAAGAGCTATTTCTTTAGTAACAGTTGAGGTCAGTGATCTAAGGCTGGTATGGAGGTTCAGAGATGTTGGGGACCCGCACTCCTTCCCCCTTCTTGCTCTGCCGTCACTAGGGAGTTGTTGTTGTCTGCATGGTCTAGGCTGCCCTCCAGCCTGAGGGAAAGGGGATGGAGAAGTCGATGGCACAGGCCTTTCCCTTGAAGAGAAAGACCCAGAAGTCACACACTTGATTTCTACTCATTTTCCATTGGCCAGAATCTAGTCATACAATCATCTTACTAGAAGGGGACTGGGAAGTGCCATCTTATGCTTGGGTTGGCATAGGCCAGATAAAAGTTCTCTTAATAAGGAAAGGGGGGTGTATATCAAACTGGGGGACAACCCACAGGTTCTACCACAGTTGGGAGTGGTGTGGAGAATGGTTCATGCCAATAGAAATAAACAGCCCTTAGAGCTCTATTGTTAAAGGAGCAAACCTCTCCACTGTGGGGAGAGGTGGGCTGGGAGGAGCCAGTGCCTGACATTTTATGCTCTTTTTGTAAACTAGAGGGAACTTTCCTTGGTAGGAGGGGGAGGTTCCCTCTGGTGAAACTGCATAGATGTGGTATCTGTAATTTTCCATCTAGTTGGCATTGGTGAGAAGGGGCACATGGTTGGGATATCTCTGAGCAAGTCAAAGATACTAAATCACTTCTATTAGGTACTGATAAAATCCATCTGTGATTAGTGTTTTGATTTCCAGATTATATTAGTATTAATTTTTTCTAAGGTGTAACCTCTGTCAGGGCAGGACCAATACATGTGGGGGTCCCAGAATATACCTGATCTAAGAATCTACAGCAAAATCTGAAGATATTGTTTGATGGGGGCACCTGGGTGGCTCAGTTGGTTAAGGAGCCGACTTTTTTTTTTAAATACAATTTATTGTCAAATTGGCTAACATACAGTGTGTAAAGTGTGCTTTTGGTTTTTGGGGCAGATTCCTATGGTTCATCGCTTACATACCACACCCAGTGCTCATCCCACCAAGTGCCCTCCTCAGTGGCCATCACCCATTTTCCCCTCCCTCCCCCATCAACCCTCAGATTGTTCTCTGTATTTAAGAGTCTTTTCTGGTTTGAAGTGGCGGACTCTTGATTTTGGCTCAGGTCATGATCTCACAGTTCATGAGATTGAGCCCTGTGTCTCCCTCTGCACTGACAGCATGGAGCCTGCTTGGGACTCTCTCTCTCCTTCCTCTCTCTGCACCTCCCCCATTCATGCTCTCTCTCTCTCTCTCTCTCTCTCTCTCTCTCTCTCTCTCTCAAAATAAATGAATAAACATTTAAAAAATAAAATATTCTATATTATAAAGATGATATTGAAGGAGAATTGTAGGTTTAAGTTAACTTAAGCATAAGTGTTCTGATATGCAGTCTGGTTGTGGTATTAACGTTCAATCCTCTTTCTCGAGAGAATTAGTAAAGCCCTGGCCACCCCTCTATTTTGATTATGTTTTTGGGTGTTCTTCAGCCTTTTTCTTCCTTATTCTTCTCATCAGCACTGGCCAGACTATCCTTATACCATGCTAATCTGGACAGCATGGTGGCTTTCCATGATCAGGATTTCTGATAATCACGGTGGACACTCTCTCAGTCTGTCTGTCAGCAGATGTGCAAAGTGACACAGTAGCATGTTCTGGGCTCATCTTGTACTGCTCTGACCCAGCCCTGAAATCACCAATTTTCTGAAGAATTCTGTCCCTCGTAGTGGGATTATCATGTGAAAACCAAGATCCGGGTAGTAGATGCTCACTGCTCTTTAGGTCATTGCTTGTAGGCCTTCTCAGTGGACAGACTCAGCCCCGGGCACAGGCACACAGAGTCACATGTGATTCATCTCTAGGTCTATCAATATATGAAAAGCAATGAATTTATAAGGATAACTCCAAACCCATTCTAATGTCACAGGTTTGTTCTAGTCTTCCTTATTTCCATATTTATAACTCCTTTCTCCAACAGTGAGAAACCTCATTTGTTCATTTGTTCAATCCTAAAATCCATAGAGAAGCCACTGTAAAAAAAACAAATCAATTTAGAGTTTGATATGTTCATGGTTCTTTTCTTTAATTTTTTTTTAATGTTCATTTTTTTGAGAGACAGAGTGTGGCTGAGGGGAGGGGCAGAGAGAGGGGGAGACACAGAATCCGAAGCCGGCTCTGGGCTCTAAACTGTCGGCACAGAGCCCGATGCTGGGCTTACACTTATGAACTGTGAGATCATGACTTGAGCCAAAGTCAGCAACTTAACTGACTGAGCCACCCAGGTGCCCCAGTGGTTTTTTTCTTTAAATTTAGAGTATATCATCAAAATATTTTGTTGAAAAGTTATTTGGGTTAGTTTGGTGTAGTTATATAGTTCATTTGTTTCTGTTTTGTATTCCATGGTAGGATTCCTTCACCCATCTTTATTGGTTTTATTTTATTTACTTTTTAAATACATAAAATATTTATGATTTCAAAGGTCAAAGATATATGAAAGATTGTCCTGTTACTTATAGATGTCAGCATTGATTGCCTTTTGAAGAAAAGTAAATAGTGGTAAGCTATGGTGAGCATTGTTAAACATAAGAATTTAAATGCTCTGGTTTTTCTGTTAAGTCTTTTGTATATTTCTTCTTGAAAATAACATTAAAACTTTACTGGGTTTAATGGCATGATACACAATAACCAGTTATTTCCTCTTTTTTCAAACTCTCCAGCAATCAAACATAGAGGCTCTAAAATCAGGGCTACAAGGCAAAATTCCTGCAAACCAGTTGGCCGAAATATGGTTGAAGCTGATCGACGAAGTTATAGAAGACACGAGGTACAGCGACCTTGTTCCTACCTCAGAATTCCCAGTCGTGCTCTCCTCCCTGGACCTGTAAGACTAGGAGAGGCCAGACGGTTGTTCCCAGTGTTGGCCTGGAAAGCGAAGTGAATTAGTCAAGCTTCTCAAAAGGCCCCAGTCACTGGGAGGAGTCCCTGAATCACACCAGGAAAAGTTCTACTTTCTGATTTGGGGCCAATTCCAAGCAGCCTAGGGAGACTGAGGGCCTTGCAGGAAATATCCGAGGGCAGCCTCCGGCAAGGTAGAGAGAGGGAAGGAGGCTGCAGGCCTGGGCTTGTGTACCCACCTCCCAGAGAGAGGTGGCTCCTGGCTTCCTCAGAGAATGGGGTCTAGGGGTGGAGCACTGATTCTGCCATTCAGAATAGCATTCCTAATTCACAAACACATTTTTAGAAATAGCCCTTTTACTCGCTTTTTCCCTAAATGCCTAAGGGACTCAATCTAAGGCTCCCTTCACAAAGCCAGTAAGATTTGACTTGAGCTGGAGAACCTTTTACAACTGTGACTTAGGGAACCGGCTCCGATCTCTGGGCATTTGTAAATCAAAGGGGGAAGTGATTCATCCCAAACTCAATTTAACTATTGGCTAAGAGAGCAGTGGACAGGAAAATTCCAAAAGAAAAGTGTATTGAAAACTGATAAGCAGCAAGAAACAGGAGAGCTTTGTATCCCCCCTCAGAGCTAATGCCCTCCGTCTCCCTGTCTTCGTGTGCCTTCTAGTGGTTTAGCTGCGTCATTGAAATGTTGCTGAAATCCGAGCACGGCTGGGCTCTAGCTTAAATTCAGAGAATTTAAATCTAGGTCCTAACGGTTCCTCTCTCCCAGTCCCCTTTGTTTTACAGATGAGAAAACAGGAGGTGAAATGATGCTTCTGATGTCCAGGGTTGGGTTTACCCACATGCTTTTCCTGCTACACGCTTCACACTCTCCACATCTATTTATTGAACAAGTGTGACTTTTGAGCTAGCTGCTTCCATATGCATTTTTGCCTCAAGGAATCATTCCAGGGACTTAACCTTTCCAGTGCATTGCCGTAACTACTAATGTGACCAAACAGAAACATTTGGTAATACCTTTGGGTAGAAGAATTGTATGAATTTTAAGGTTAGCTGAGCAAAACACAGAACTATCTATTTACACAGTTTTTGAAGAACCAAACTGATTTGAACTGTGTTCTCAAGTATCAAATGGAATCTTTATTATAACTTCATGTATCAGGAAACTTGTGTTTAAAAGAAGTTGTGCTAGGATTTCCTCCACTTAAGACGCGAGGGGAAATTCAAACCAATGGAAATTCTAAGTAGAGACAGTGTGAGTAGAACTTCCTGGAATTGATGACAACCTTACCCTATGCCCTTCCCCCGCCCCCAGCTGCCATGGTGAGAGGAAGACCCTGCAGAAGAAGGCTAATTCTGGCCCCAGCTCAGCTGTTCTAGACTTCTCATTTTATTGGGAGCTTTGCCTACACAAGTGGTTCTTAGCCTATTAGGACCTAATGGGCCCCTTTGAATACCTAATGAGACTATGACTATAAAGAAGGTGCTCGATGATGACAGCAATGTCATTCAGACTTTACTCTGCAGTAGGCATTGTTCCAAATGCTTTCCACGTATTACTTTATTTGTTTCTCACAGCAGCCCAATATTTTTCCACATTTGGGGACAGGGAAAGAAGGGATTAAGTAACTGCTCAAGATCGCATCACAAAACTAGGAAATGCTGGAGCCAGGATTTGTACCCAGATGGTCAGCTCCAAAGCATGTGGTGCTCACCGTATGTCACACTGTCTGACACAGACTTTTTAAATAAGGTCCAGGGATTTTCGGACCTCCTGAGCACCCCGCCCCCCTCCACAGACTGCCTAGAGGTACATGGTCCTTAAGAACCCTTCCGCTAAGTACTCTGTGATCTGCCTTCCCCTCCTTCATTTTGTGGGTCTGCTCAGTAGTTGTAAGAAGCAAAAGAAGGGAAGGCCTCTTCTCCCAAATGCTGCCGCTGTTGCCATCTTTTCTCCAGTGACTCCAGGGACCTTGAGTCAAACCCAAGAAATTGCTTTGGAATTTTAATCCCCCTGCATTCCTTGTGGGAGTGAGGAGAGTTTGTGTGACAGGTCTGCTCCGCCAATGCCACATACACTCAACTTCAGCTTAACCCTGGTCATGACTATGGAGTCGGGAAACTGGTGTGGCTTGCGAGACGGAAATCAAACATAAATGACGTTGACAGTTCTGAAGCCTGAAAACTATTCTGCAGATTATGTTTCTTTTCTTTTTTAGGTACACGTTGCCTCTCATGGAAGGAAAAGCTAATGTCACAATTCTTGACACTCAGATCCAAAAGTTGCGGTCCCGATCTCTCTCCCAGATCCATGAGGCAGCTGTGAGGATGAGGTCTGAGGCCACAGAGGTGAAGGCCACGTTGACAGAAATTGAGGACTGGCTTGATAAATTACTGCAACTGACTGAAGAGGTAGGACTTTTAAACTACACAAAGGTCACTTGATACAGAAGAGGGATTCTGTGGTATGGCACCAAGGACAGAGAAGGTAGTAGGAGAATCTAGAATCTTATCTTGGATGTTGAGCAAATCTCACAGATGGTGAGACCAAGAAGTTACTGGGCCGGGATACTGATGGGTAATGGGGTGAATATCACTGAAGTGAGGACAGAAGAGTTGGTGGTCCTGGAAAGGTCTTCACAGTGGACAAATCATTATCGTTAGCATGTTCAGAGAATACGCCAAGTAGAGGGATAAAGTAACAACTCTGTAGCACAGAGGATTGAAGTGCCACCTTTGGTTGGGATTGGGAAGATCTGGTTTTGCATCCTTGATCTACTATAGGTAACCTTGAGCAACCTCTCAAGGCCTCAATTTCCGCATATATAAAATGGGATCATTGTAGTACTCACTCCATAGGATTGTATTATGAAGATTTGGGATGATGGATATGAAGGGCTTAGCACAATGTGGGGCACATCGTGTGCTGGAGAAATACTGGCTGCCACTAACCTCTGTGGACTGAAAAATGGGAGTAGAAGACCCCTCTTATTGAACTTGAGAGATCCGGGTGGGGAGGGAATCGTCATAGATTTATGGATAGGAATACATTTGAAAAAACATGTGATTATAGGTAATTGTTATTTTCTACTTTTTATGCCTTGGGACTTTCAAAGTTTCCTATGGTGACAACTTATATCACCTTTATAATCAGAAAAAAAAGGTTTTAAAAAACTAAATTAATATTTCAAATTTGGCCATTATCAGATTGTGAGATGGAGATACTTGATCTGAGTCCAATGAAATAGATGAAATCAGTAACCCTTGACTACTGAGGGGCGAGATAAGAGGGGGGTATTTCCTAAACTGCCTCTCAGAGCTGTGTGAGTCAGGCTTTTGGCAGGTGAAGCCACCCCCCGACCCTTCTTCACTCTGTTCCCTTTGGGCCAGCCATAGCCTGCCTCCCCGCCCTGCAGACTCAGGGTGGCCCCAGAAGATGCGTGACAGGAAGTGAGACAGAGTCCTAATCACAGAGTTTCTAAGGGGAGCCAGCCCGCAGGGCCTCCAGCCCCTCTGTGTTTAGACTAACTCCAGCTTTGCTTCCTTTGCATCCACCCACGTGACCAGCCACAGAACAGTATGCCTGACATTATCATCTGGATGATCCGGGGAGAGAAGAGACTGGCCTATGCACGCATTCCCGCACATCAGGTGTTATATTCCACCAGTGGTGAGAACGCGTCTGGGAAATACTGTGGGAAAACCCAGACCATCTTGCTGAAGGTATGGCTTCATCACCATGTCATGTGAAATATTTAAATGTATAACCATATTCCCAAGATGGAGCTACTTTATTTTCCAATCACTGACTGACTACTAGGTGATCATGATCAATTCCTACCCATTCTGACACTTTCCCCTAGAACAATAATTCCAAGAGAGTAGTCTGGCGTCTACTGGTATTTGATCAAGGACACTTGCGTAGAGGTCTCTGTGGCACTAATATTAATGTGACATTGTGAATTCTATGCTTTCTGGCATGAATTTTTCTCTTCTAATGTCTCATGCTAAACAATGCCTCCTTTCCCTTCTAGTGAGTGTTTGGGAAGTAGAAAAAAGAAAGTAATAAACATAGTCCTTAGAATCTGTGCCCTAACCAAATGGGTTCTCAAATTAAGAAATTCTGAAAATTTACTGCTTTAGGACAATGGTTCTGAACATTTTGAGAGTCATGAAGTCCTTTAAGAACCTGATGAAAGCTACTGGCCCTCTCCCAGAAGAACGCACATTTCACACGCATCCAGTATTTTGCACGTGATTCAGGAGCTTCGTGGAATCCTGGAGGCCCGTCCCAGGACCTTGCCTTAAGAACTGCTCTGTGTGTGCTGATGGAGAACCGAGGGAGGGCCTGGGGCTGAAACCGAGAAATCAAAATAGTCCCCCACTGCGTGATTTGACCTCCCTCCCCCTTCCCAATCCCAGCCAAGTCCTTTGGATTTGAGGGAGAAGAATAAAAACTGAGAAAAGAAAAAGCAGTCAGGGGAGAGTGTTCTCTTAAAACAAGGAGATAGCTGCTAACTTTTATTTTTATTTATTTATTTAATTGAGAGAGAACAAGTGTGTGTGTGCGTGTGTGCGTGCACGAGTAGGAGGCAGGCAGAGAGAGAGGGAGAGAGAATCCCAGCACAGGCTCTGTGCTGACCTTAGGCTCAAACTCATGAAAACATACGAGCATGACCTGTGCGCAAATCAAGAGAGTCAGATACTTAACCAACGGAGCCACTCAGACACCCCACTGCTAACTTTTTAAAAAAATTTTTTTAAATGTTTTTTATTTATTTTTGAGAGACAGACAGAGACAGCGCGAGCAGGGGAGGGTCAGAGAGAGAGAGGGAGATACAGAATCTGAAGCAGACTCCAGGCTCTGAGCTAGCTGTCAGCACAGAGCCCAACGCGGGGCTCAAACCCACAATCGTGAGATCATGACCTGAGCCGAAGCCTGACGCTCAACCGACTGAGCCACCCAGGCGCCCCACTGCTAACTTTTAATAAATGTATTTATTGTTCTTTAACTGGGAGGGTGGAAAATAGAACCAGAGTGATTATTGTCCTTCAAGTCTCTCTTGATGGAATAAATTTTACTTAAGATAGAACCACAATTATAATTGTGTCTCAGGAGTCAGTAGAAGCAAACTTATTAATAAATAAAATTTCACAGTGTACAGGGGAGGGGACAAAGTGGTATTCTCTGTGTTAGGTTTTAGAACTCAGTGGATAAATATCAAAATGCTTTCAAGAGAATGTTGTATATATTTACTAACTATTAATACTCATTATCCAGTGTAATTTGTTGGGGCTTTTTGGTCTTGGGACTCCTTTATGTTCTTAAAAAATTATTGAAGAGGTCAGAGAGCTTTTGTTTATGTGGATTTATCTATCAATGTTTACCGTAATAGAAATTAAAATGAGAAATTGAAAAAATATTTATTCATTTTAAAGTAGCAATAATTAAGCCCTTTACATCTTAACATAAATTACATATTTTTAATAAAATATAACTATTTTAAAAATTAGAGAGCAGAGTGACACTGTTTTACATTTTTGTAAACCTCTTTAATGCCTGGCTTCACAGTATAACTGGATTCTCTTATCTGCTTGTACATTTAATCTGATGGAATACGTTGGCTGAAGTACATGAAGAGATCAGGCCTCACATAGATATTTAATTGAAAAAGGGAAGAGAATTGTAATATCCTTTTCAGATAATTGTGGATATGTATCTTTGATATAATGCCAAACTCAAGTAGTAGCTTCTAAATTTTCTATGTTTATTTATTATTGAGACAGAGAGAAACAGAGCATGAGTGGGGAGGGGCAGGAGACACAGAATCCAAAGCAGGCTCCAGGCTCTGAGCTGTCAGCACAGAGCCCAACATGGGGCTCGAACCCACAAACCGTGAGATTATGACCTGAGCTGAAGTCTGATGCTCAACCAACCTAACCACCCAGGCGCCCTAAAGTGGTAGCTTCTAAACGGCTACTTGCAATATGGAGTTTGAAAACGTATCAGTGAACTTTTCATTCTCTGCTACATTAAATCCATTGGTTTATCTTGCACTTTGAATGGTTCTTTTATCCAAGCCTGATTTTGTAACATTTAGCACTGATCATTTAGAAAATATTAGTTCATTGAGTTATGCAGATCTTCCTAATGTTGACACATTTTATCTTACGACATTGAAAAAATCACATTTATTAATATTACTCATCAGAAAAGTCTTTATTTATAATTGGGATGCTATGAAGCTCACCATGACAGGTACAAGTTTTCCAAAATTCTTATTTGTTTTTACTTGAAAGCCTGAATTCTATCATTGGCAATAGAATACTGACAGGCTCACCTGGTTAATGTTCAAGAAAACGTCTGCCCCAGACCTAAGTTTGAGGGACCGTATTTGTCTGTCAGTCATTGTTTCAAGTAAAAAACATTTCCATTATAAAAAGAAACGGGACTGTCTGCGTAGCGCAGTCATTTGGGCATCTGACTTCGGCTGTGGTCATGATCTCATGGTGCGTGGGTTCAAGCCCTGCATGGGGCTCTCTGCTCTCAGAACAGAGTCTGCTTTGCAACCCCTGCCTCCCTCTCTCTCTGCCCCTCCCCTGTTTGTGCTCTCTTACTCTCTTGCTCTCTCTCACTCTCTCTCTCTCTCTCTGTCTCAAAAATAAATAAACATTTTTAAAAAAGGCTAATACAGGGGTGCCTGGGTGGCTCACTCAGTTACGCATCTGACTTCAGCTCAGGTCATGATCTCACAGTCTGCGAGTTCAGGCCCCAAGTTAGGCTCTGTGCTGACAGCTCAGAGCCTGGAGCCTGCTTTGGATTCTGTGTCTCCCTCTCTCTCTGCCCCTCCCCCACTCACAGTCTGTCTGTCTCTCTCTCAAAAATAAACATTTAAAAAATTAAAAAATAAATTTAAAAAGGCTAATTCAGTTCACATTTCAAACAACTAAGAGATTTTTTGCAACCTATACAGTAACAAGCAGAAGTGATTTGTGTATACTTTCCATTTCATCACACAAAATATTTAAATAAACATACTCAAGGGGGCACCTGGCCGGCTCAGCCAATAGCGCATGTGACTCAATCTCAGGGTCATGAGTTCAAGCCCCAGTTTGGGCATGGAGCCTACTTAAAAAAAAAAAGTTAAAAGAGAAAGGTATACTCAAGGAATGTGATTTGATAAGATTAGGAACTTTTACTGTTTTATTTAAAACTAGTATTTCTTTTCCTTACTGAGAGTGATGAAGAAAACTATCCCCACGGGTTCAGTTTGGTGTTCCTGCCCGGGTCCTACTGCAGTGCCCAGTCTTAACCAGCACTGCTTTTGCACCCTCAGTGCCCATGTCGATACAGCGAGAAAACAAAACAAAACAAGTGCCGTCTTAGTATTATTAGGGAAGTCGTTTTACTCTGTGAGCCTCCTGAAAGGGTCTCAAGGACACACAGCGGCCTATGGATCACATTTTGAGAACCACCGCTTTCGTTGTTATCATAATCTCTGCCGTAGGGTCATTTGGAAATGTTTTAACTAAGCAAACATAAAAGTAGACTGGGGAGAACAGTGATCGGATGTTCGGTCTGTCTGTGGCTTGAACTTAACGTCAGAGCCTGTGCGGCACCCAGCGTTATTGTGCATCTCCCAGTATCCGCAGGAAAACATCCACGGACCCAAGGTGCCTGTGCAGCTGCGAGTGAACATCTGGCTGGGCCTAAGTGCTGTCGAGAAGAAGTTCAACAGCTTCGCAGAAGGAACATTCACCGTCTTTGCTGAAATGGTACATAGCATGGCATCACTCTCTTTTCTGTCTGTGAGGGAGTCCTTTTACATGTCCTCCTTAGAGAAAACATTCACAGATCAAACACAACCAGCCACAGCGTCAGCACTACTTAGAATTCCATCCGAGGGACCTTCCTCTGGGGTGAGAGGGAAAGACTGACCACACTGGGACCCACCAGAGTGACTCACACACAGACAACCCAGGAATGAGGACGCTGGGCAGGTGCAGACCTTGAGAGGTGTGCTTGCGGGGTGGGGGTCTTTGTACCGCAGAAGACTCATTCCTCACATAGGGAAGGCCTCCCTAAGTGATTATAGAACTGGGTATCCTGGCAACCATGCCGACTGCAGGGCCACCCCAGAGATTCTGATTCTGTAACTGGTTAGGGATTAGCATCAGCAATGATTCAAGTGTGGGTAGATCTGGGGCCTCAGTGAAACAGTGAAATACATGGGAAACACAAAAGCCCTTACAGCACAGGCTCGGAAGTGCCACTGGGGATAAATAGAGGGTGTGCCCTGAATGGCTGATATTTATGCACAGTCAACTGGACCATGTGGAGTCAGGGCATCGGGGCACATGTAGAAGATGCTTGCTCCAACATTCACGTAGGGTTTCTTGGCATCGGCCTGGCCCCCAGCTCTGGGGCTGGAGCTCAGCCGGGAGAAGCTAGCTAGCTCTAAGCAAGGATCAACCAGTCCAGGACTCTCTTTCACTCTTTCTAGATCTTTCCCTGCATAGCACAGACTCTAGTTTCAACTCACATTAAAGAGATGATCCATACATCTTAGTTGTGTGACTAGTTTCTTTAGACTCTCACAACCTATGAGTGCCAGTAAGAGCACATTAATAGCAATAATGGACATTTCATGGGTTCTTGCCCTCCTGTGCTGATATCAGATGTCTGTTCTCCACAGAATCCACCACCACCCTGCATCCCCTACCAGGTTTCTGGAGGTCTCTGAGGTGCTTCACATGGGTTATCAGTCTTGCCAAATTCCTTGCCTAGATTTTATTATAGCCATGCTTGCTTCCAAGCAGAAGTTGTGGGAACACCTCCTCTGTTCTGTGTCTTTGTCACTTAGAAGCCTGGGAAGCCATGCACATGCCCCCAAGTCTCATAGCCCATTCTAACGATAGCTTCTTCAGCTACTTCCGGGAGCTTATCTCCTTTCAAGGCTCAAAGCCCAGATCAGAGACAGGTGTTACTGTGGCTGCTTGAACCCAATTTCCCCATCTAGCCTCTACTCAGACTTCTTCCTTCCTTCTTCAGCCTCAAACTTCCCTGTCACTTGTAAATCTTCTTTTCAGTGGGCTCATCAGTAGACAAATGGAAATTTCAGCTTGCACCCAAACAGGGACACTCACCACTGGCAAATCCCAGCCCTTTTGATGGTTGACAGAGTGAAGAGCAGACCTTTGTAGATTTCTAACTTCCAGCTTAGGAAGAAATGCCCTGTAAACCAGAGTCTGTCATTGCCACTGAACCTGCTTCCAGAAAGATCTTGGTCTTCATCCCCACTGTATTCCAGATGGGACAAAGACACAGAACCTTTAGGCTCCATAAAGGCTGTGCCCTTAATGGACCTTCATGCGTCAAATGGGTTCTTTGTAGACTGCCTGGGAAATGTACCATCAATTATAATGTTGATTTTGTGGGAGAAATGGACCCCACATTCTAGGCAGTAGACTGTTTACAAGTAAACTCTTAGAAGCCTGCACACTCAAATCCATGACTTCTATGGGTATTTTAAAAATCAGGCTCAGAGAACCATTTGGAGCTATTCAGTATGATAATGGAAATAAGTAGTGTGATATACTACTGTTCACAATTATTTGCACATTTGAACAATTCCATGAGAATTGGTAATATTATCCCCAATTAACAAATGGAAACATTGAGTCTTAGAAGAGTGATTTGCCCAAAAACATAATCGGTAGCAGCCCGAATAGATCACTACCTTCTGGGAATAAAGTTTTTCCACTTTCTATCAATGTTTAGCTTAAATGGGCTTAACCGTTTAGGGGCAGGCTTTATTTCTTGCTCTCTGATGGTGTTTCTCTAATTTGTTTTTAACAGTATGAAAATCAAGCTCTTATGTTTGGAAAATGGGGCACTTCTGGATTAGTGGGTCGTCATAAATTTTCTGATGTCACAGGAAAAATAAAACTCAAGAGAGAATTCTTTTTGCCTCCAAAAGGCTGGGAATGGGAAGGAGACTGGATAGTTGATCCTGAAAGAAGGTAAGTTTTTCTATTTTCTGAGAAAAAAGGGTGACAATGAAGCCTTTCCCTAGAAAGTACTAAATGAATCTTCTCCATCATCATTATTGGTAATATTTATGTATCACTCACTGAGCATAAGTCCATAGAAACTTGAAATATGTCACTGGTACCCCATAATTAAACAAGTACAAAAAGCACCTCATACTAACATTTATTGAGAATTTATTATGTGTAAATGTGTCAAGCAGTGTACTAAGCACCAGTGTGCTAATCACTTTGTTGAATCTGAACTACAGCTCTATAAAGTAGGTAGTGTCAGAAATTATGAAGGATCTGAGATTTTTTAACAAGCTAACAAGGTCACCTGCTGTATTTCCATGGATGCTGGAAGGAGATGTAGGATTCCTGGGTCAGAGACAAAGGACTTCACGGCCAACAGCAATAGCAGTACCAGAATTAGCATTTGCTCTAGTCACTCTGTGGGAATAGGGACTCACTTCCCACAGAGTGACAAGAAGATGGTCAGATGGTACTGAAACACGAAGTGGTTTGTGTAACAGGAGAGGAAATTGAACTTAGGGAACCTGAATCATTTATAATGGTTAGCAAGCCTGCTGGCCCTTGGCTCCAGAGAGAGAGAGAGAGAGAGAGAGAGAGAGAGAGAGAGAGAGAGAGAGGCTCTGTCTTCCAAGCCTATTCCTCATATAAACATCCTTAACTCTGCAGAAACACAAGAACTCCTAGAGGATTATCTCCCAACAAATAATAGCATTATCTCCACTTTACAAGTGAGAAAACAGAACTACAGAGATTAGGTAACTTATCCAAAGACACATAGGTTGTAAGTGGTACCAGTCTAGCCTGGGCACCAAAACCAGCACCCAACTATTACACTGGAATGTCTGTAAAAAACAGTAGAGGATGCACTTTAAATGGGCGAGTTGTATCTCAAGAGCTTGCTATTAAAATGAAAGAGCAGAGAGGAAGCAAGCATGTGTCCCGGGAGTTTGGGTTTCTGAATGTTGCCAACACCCCTGGAACCAGAGCTGCCCTTCCTCACCTCATCACAGCAAACTTGACTTTGGAGGAAACAAGCTTGTGAAGCTGGATCTCAAGGTCTCACGCTGGACTTCTCCCTCTCCGTCCACATTTGTTTCCTGTGATCACAGACCTTGGGGAAGGAAGCCAATGAGTGCTGGGTCTGGTCTGGTCTGTGAAGACCCGATGACTCCACATGATTGCTTTTCACCCACGACAGCTTGCTTTGGATGAGGCTGGGGTTGCTGGTGACGAGAAGGAAATGGGGTTGGAATCGGACAGAAGGAAGGAAGGTTAGTGAGGACAAGGAAAGGCAGAGGCATTGTGTGTGGAAAAATAGAAAGATCCAAAGCATGTCAGGGCTCGACGGGACCCGAGAGGCTGCAGCCAGGTCTTCTGTTCTCCTTCTTGGGGACCCAGAGAAATGATGGGATGAGCTCAATTTATACAAATAGTTGGGACTAGTTATTTTCTGATTTCGTTCCAGTGCTTGATTCTAGGGGAGGCTACGGCAGGGAAAAGGTGGAGGGCCGCAGTAAAGGAAAAAGAAACCTCACTGGAGTGGGCACCTGGCAGAAGACTCAAGTCAAAGTTGGAGCCTCTGTACTTTCCATTACGGGCTGTCAAAATAGTTCCAACTCCAAGAGGAGAATTGGAGTGGCAGAGAGTCAGTATGGATTTCTTAAGTACCTAAATGGAGTCTGGAGTCTTAAATGACCTGGTTTGGCTGTCGACCTAGGAACTCTCCAGAAAATGTACACTCCTCCCTTCAGTTTGTGTTACGTAGACCACGCAGGCCAGGAGTAAAAATTTCCACACTTGGCCTCCTGAGACTGTCTCCCCTCTGTTTTTTAAAATAGGAGGAATGAGAGTGGACAACATCCTATTCTTTTGAACTGTTAGCCAGGAGTTTTGCTACCAAAAAAACAAAACAAAACAAAACAAAACTGAATGGTCCTGAACTGAAACAAAAATATGGCACAGGAGGTCTCTAGAAGGAGCCGCCCACGGGACTGTTTTCCCTGTCCCCACCCTGATGCCTGAGGAGGCGCGGGCCTGCTGACTGCAGGCTGCTCTGTAATTTAGGTCTCCCTGTTCCCGCAGACCCCTTCTTCAAAGGACTGTCAGAAGCTGTTAGCGGGAAGAGGAGCTTGGAGTGGAGAACCCAAGGGATAGAGTGAGGAGGGACCCGGTGTAGATGCTTCCCGACCACGGGGCAGGCCTGGGGTTGTTGGCCACCACCGCTCCTTTGGTAACCTGACCCTCCCCCGCAGCTTGCTGACCGAGGCGGACGCGGGTCACACGGAGTTCACGGACGAAGTGTACCAGAACGAGAGTCGCTATCCCGGGGGCGAGTGGAAGGCAGCCGAGGACACCTACACCGACGCGGTGAGCGGGCTGCCCCCCAGAGACGGCCTCACGCCCCAGCTCTTCGGAACCGTGACCACGAGCCCACTGACCACGAGGCGTGGCCTCCCCTCTCTTCTGCTCGGTCTCGGGTTCCGAACAGCCTAACCTTAACTTTAAGCCACAGGAGTGCACCGATAATGATTTTCTCTGGAGAGGTCACTGGGCCTGTTTAACTAGATGTTGGGACATGGTAAAATCAGAGTTTGTGCAATTTTTTTTATTGTAAATATTTATCATTTAACTCATTTTAAGAAGCACAACAAATGGCATGTGTGTGTCTCTAAAATATTCAAATAGCATAAAAGGAAAAGTAATTCTCCCAGATTTATATTCGCTGCCACCCCCATCCCGTGACAAGTAACTATTGAAAGCACATTTCTGTTCTTGCTCAACTGTGTAACTTCAGCCCCCCCCCACACATACACCTAACTAGAACTGTGTTGTGTGCACAGTTCAACGACGTGTATTCTTCATCTAACAGTATATCGTGGACATCTTTTTATATCAGTACATATAGATCTATGAGCTTTTTAAAAAATTGCCTGCAGAGTGTTTTATTATATGCACCCTCTCTAATTTATTTAAATAATCCTCTCCTTGTGGACATTTTTTCCCTAGTCTTTGGGTTTTTATTTTTAAGCAATGCAGCAGTAAGTGTTTTTATATGTACATTTTTATTCACTTGTGGAAGTTTATGTCCAGGAGAGATGCCTGGATTGTTTTGGTCAGTTTCAGTGCATACACATTGGTAATTGATAAGTATTGCAAACTGCCTTCAAATAGGTTGTGTAAGTTTGTATTTCCAGCAACACCTTCTTAGAGGGCTGTTTTCCTAAACACTCACTACCCTGCTGCGACACCTTGTCAGTTCATGATCAGCGGTACCCTGATGTCATCTCCATTTTCCCACTCTTAAAGTGAGGCTGAGGAATTTTCCATATGTTTATGGACCACCTTCACTGTCCCCCATAACTGTCGGTTTTAATGCAGTCAGTACTTAAGTCAGTATTTAAGCTAAACCTTGCTCAGTCTTACACAGTTAGTATCTAGAACCTCCAGTGACATTACCGTGTACTTGAGAACATGTGTTTTTCATACTTGATCCATCTCTGATGGTTTCTTTCCAATAGAGCTCCTCATAAAGAGAGCTGTACCATTTCATAATTTTAGCTTGAACATATGAAGTTGCTGGTATTTGACCATTTTTGATCTATAACAGCAATTCCCATGGTTCAACCCAACATACTCCCTAACAGTGGAAACAGAAGGTATTCTAAAAAACTAATTTTGTGTAGTAGTTGTGCATAGAGATTAACGATTCTTCTGAGTGTAGCATCTAAGCACGTGAATACCACGCGCTGTTAAATGTGAGGCATCCTGGGGCGCCTGGGTGGCTCAGTCGGGTAAGGCTCCGACTTCGGCTCAGGTCAGATCTCACGTTCGTGGGTTCGAGCCCCGCGTCAGGCTCTGTGCTGACAGCTAGCTCAGAGCCTGGAGCCTGCTTCTGGACTCTCCTCCTCTCATGCTCTGACTCTCTCTGTATCAAAAATAAATTTAAAAAAACATTAAAAAAAATTTTTTTTTAAGTTTAAAAAAAAATGTGAGGCATCCTCTCACTTTTGCTTCTTACTGGACGCTATGATTTTCTTGTCTTCATCTTTTTGTTTTTGTTTTAAAGAATGGTGATAAAGCAGCCTCACCCAGCGAACTGACATGCCCTCCAGGTTGGGAATGGGAAGATGACGCATGGGTATATGACATAAATCGTGCAGTAGATGAGAAAGGTAACATGTATTTAGATCTGCTATGACGGGCTCTCTGCAGCAAGGCCCTGCTTGACCAGACTAAAGTTTCCCTGGCAGGGGGGAGGCTCTGTTGGTCTGTGACAATCAGGTCTTGGATAGTACCTGTGCCTATTCAGATGCAAAATCTGACGGGCAAGCAAGTGCTTGGACAGGTGAGGGTGGGGGTGTCAAGAGTGAAAAATACAAGATCAGGGGGCCAGGTGGCTGCCTGTCGAGGTGCTGGGAACCCAGGACGAGAATTGGGAGTGAAGAGGAATTTGGACTTTGTCTCTTGACTCACACCCACAGCCTCCCTGGGAACGTCACACTCAGGAACTCGTAGCTCAGGAAGAAAGACTATAAAATGCCTTAAAAGTCATCCTATTCAGCAGTAATGCAGATTGTTGTGGGTTTTTTTTTTTTGGAAGTTAAGTTGACAATAATGTAGATTATTGACATCCATTCTGTTAACGGTTTTTATCCTTTTCTATGAATAGTAATCTAAAGTTAAATGACTATAACATTTGGAAATATAAAAAGAGAAAATCTGATTTTTTCCTTATGAAAGAAAAAACAAGCATAAATAAAGAAGAGTTCAACTTGATTATAAATTTGTTGTTGATCTTGATGCAAACACCATCAATAATAGTTAGCATTGTTCGAGCCCAAACTATGTGCTAAGCATCGTCCTAGTTATTTACATGCATTATTTTAATGAACTCATTTAATAAAGGTATAATTTACCATTATTGCTGGGAAATTAGGACCGAGGCAAGTTTACTAACCTGCAAGAAACTGTTGTAGTGAGCAGCCAGCGGTGCTGACGCGGGGACTTACACCCGGCTGTGCGGCTGCACAGCCCATGCCCCTCAGCGCTGTCCCCATCTGCCTCTCGCACTGTGCTTTATTTAGTCTTGGATGCACTAAAGTACCATGAGTGACTGGAGGGAGAAAAGGGAAGGACAACCCCGTGGGCGCGAAGGAAGCCGTTTGAAGAGGGGGACAGGGCTGTATTCAGTTTGGCTGAACCGCAGCAAAGTGAAAAGGGGCAGTTGTATTCCTTGTCACCACAGAGAATGTTGTTGGGAGAGCAGAGAGAGTGGATGTTTTCTGGAAGTTTATCTGGCAATCTGGCAAATGCATCTCTTTGGGATAACCATTTGCAAACTCTGTTCCAGGCTGGGAGTATGGAATTACCATTCCTCCAGATAATAAGCCCAAATCCTGGGTTGCTGCAGAGAAAATGTACCATACTCATAGACGGCGAAGGCTGGTCCGAAAACGCAAGAAAGATTTAACACAAAGCACTTCAAGTACTGCAAGGGTAAGAATTGCCATGGAGGAAGCTAGGCTGGGGCAGGGCAGGGGTGGGGGTGGGGGCCACAAGGAATTCCAGCAACTCAGCTTTTCCTACAGGCACCATTTGTCAGTCAAGGGCCTAATGCCTGCTCCAGAGTTCACAGAATGTGCCCCCCACCCCAACCGGCAACAACACATGACCGGGGAGCTTGTTAGAAATGCCTCACTCCAAACCTACTGATTTAAGAATTGCAGGGGTGCAGCCCAGCAGTCGATGCTTCAGCATGTCTTTCAGGTGACCCCGAAGTAGGCTGAATAATGAGAACCTCTCTAGATGTAGCAATAGAAATTATTTTGGTAGCATAAGGAAGTAGTGGCAGTAGTTCAGCACTTGGAATAAGATACACAAGGACTCAAATCCTGGCTTTATTTCCTTTTTCATCTGCAAAATGGGTATAAAGCCATGCTTTTAATTAGGGTATTTTAAGGCTTACATGGAAGTGAAGTGGAATAATAATGCTCATAATAACAATAAGCAGAATGTGTTGTGTGCCTTCTCTAATGCCAGGTACGGAATACACATTACCTGGAATCCATAAGATCTACATTAATCCTCATCTTTTAGATAATGCTCACAGAGGTTACATGGACTGTAGGCCACATGTCTAGAAAATGATCGAGCCAGTGTTTGAACCCAGGCAATGCAATTCCACGGAGTGCCTGACTCATAGTAAGTGCGATGAAGTCGCTTTTTATTAAGCAGCGAGCCCCTTGGGGATGAAGACGGAAGCTGTCTACTTTGTATCCTTCCTGCAGCTCAGAAACCAGTTCCTAATAAATAATGGAGGGGAATGAATGAACTGATAAGTGAATATCTCTTATTCAACTACCCCTTTTCTGATGGGGTGAGAAGTTCTTAGCGGCACTTGGCTCTCTCCTGCCACATGAGAGCACCAACAGGGGTGGGAACAAGAACTTGGCCCAATCCTACCGAAAAGAATTGTTGAGACTTTGATCCTATTCCCCAACCTCCATACTCTTGGCCGCCTGAAATATTTCAGTGCCACTGTCAACACTGCTGGAGGGCCGATTACAAGGTTGTGCTTGACCTGCAATTATGTTTATTCAAAATTGAATAATCCCTACAATGGTAATAGCCTCCGTAGAGCTCTTATTTCTGAGATCATGAATATGATTCAGTATTATTTTGCATTCATTAAATATAGTCTTACTTTAGGGTATTTACAGAAAATGTCCACCAGTAAATATCAGCTACATGAAGGCAAGGACCCTGTCTTGTCTTGTCCTTCACTGCCTCCTTGGCTCTTCACACAATCCCTGTCACACAGTAGACACTCATATCTGTTGAACTGCATAGAACATTGAAAACTGAGGGCATTTATATATACACAGCTTTTAGGATAAAAGGCACTAGGGGTGCCTGAGGGGCTCAGGCAGTTGAGTCTCTGGCTTCAGCTAGATCATGATCACACGGTTCGTGGGTTTGAGCTCGTACTGGGCTCTGTGCTGACAGCGAGCTCGGAGCCTGGAGCCTGCTTCAGAATCTGTGTCTCCCTCTCTCTCTGACCCTCCCCTGCTCAAAAAAAAAAAATTTTTTTTTAAAAACACTAAAATTTTTTTAAAAAGGTACTCTACTCATAAGTTATTAGTTATTACAGAAGTAACATATCTGATCTATCACTTAGTTATGCCGGCTATTAGCCTAGATGAGACATTTAAATCCTACGGACGGTGGTGTCGTTTTTTTCCTACATAGAGATAATAATATTCTCTAAACCATATCACAATTGCAATGTCTTATGAGCTAATTAAAGTGAAAAAATAGAAAGCAAGCTCAGAAAGAATCCGTTTTCCTTAGCCCTCCCCAAGTCTGAGTAAGGGGCGTCCCTGCTGGCTTAGGCACCGCCTTGGTAATAATGTCCCATTTCATGCCAACTGCCTGCTCATCTCTCAGTGCTCCCAGAGTCCATTAGCTGCGCAAGGACAGGCAGCCTGTCTACTTTGTTCTTTGTTGTATCATTGACTCATCACATAGTACTTGGATCAGAGTAGATTTTCAAGGCATATTTGTTGATTGACCAAATAATCTGCTTTATCCATTAAGGGATATTATTGTTCTTATTATGATTATCATTAGCATTAAAGGTTTTATCTCTGTTCTAGGCCATGGAAGAATATGAAGACCAGGAGGGCTGGGAATATGCTTCTTTAATTGGCTGGAAATTTCACTGGAAACAGCGGAGTTCAGATACCTTTCGCCGTAGACGCTGGAGAAGAAAAATGGCTCCTTCAGAAACACATGGTGCAGCTGCCATCTTTAAACTTGAAGGTGCTCTTGTAAGTACTAGATACTTGAAGCTCAAATAATACTGGGATAGGGAAAGTAGATGAATGTTGGATACACCACTGACTCCATGGATGTCCCTCCAGTACTGCAGGACTGCAGATAATTTGGGAGAAACCTACATATCCTAGATGCTCAGTAAGTCATGTTAATGAATAGACCATTACTCTAGGAAAGGATCTAAGAAGTCCTACTGCAGACACACCTGTTTAATGTTGTTGCATTGAGCGTTTTCCGAATATACTTGTTCCAAAACCCGTGTTGCAGGTGACATCTGTTAACACCCCAGGCACAGGTTCCTGGGATCATACTTGGGAAACTACAAATGTTCAACAACCCAAAAGTGTTACATGTACATATGTGAGGGAGAGGAAAACAGAAGGATGGCTCACGGAATTAGAGAATAATTTATATGGAATCACAATAATGAAGAGAGGGAGGGAAAAAGCAGAATAGTGGAGGGAGTGAATAAGAAAGTGGCAGTCATCCATCTAAAACAACATGGTGGTTGGGAACCATTTCCAAACACAGCCTGCTTTTGTTTCTGACCTTGCTCTGTGCTTCCATTGCTTATTCTCCTCCTCCTCCCACCCTTTTAATCCCTTTATTTATCCTTCATGCTTTTCCATTTTAAATTTTTAGCATCAGGGTTTGGTAAGCCTGAAA